>NC_092713.1:187570918-187879070 GCF_047496885.1 Scyliorhinus torazame
CTGTCTCTCTCCCCTTGTTCCTCTCACTGTCTCTCTCCCCTTGTCCCTCTCACTCTCTCCCCTTGTTCCTCTCACAGTCTCTCTCCCGTTGATCCTCTCACTATCTCTCTCCCCTTGTTCCTCTCACTCTCTCTCTCCCCTTGTTCCTCTCACTCTCTCGCTCCCCTTGTTCCTCTCACTCTCTCTCTACCCATGTTCCTCTCACTATCTCTCTCCCCTTGTTCCTCTCACTGTCTCTCTCCCCTTGTTCCTCTCACTGTCTCTCTCCCCTTGTTCCTCTCACTGTCTCTCTCCCCTTGTCCCTCTCACTGTTTCTCTCCCCTTGTTCCTCTCACTGTCCTTTACCCTTGTTCCTCTCACTGTCTCTCTCCCCTTGCTCCTCTCACTGTCTCTTTCGCCTCTTGTTCCTCTCTGTCTCTATCCCCTTGTTCCTTTCACTGTCTCTCTCCCCTTGTTCCTCTCACTCTCTGTCTCGCCTCTTGTTCCCTCACTGTCTCTCTCCCTTGTTCCTCTCACTCTCTCTCTCCCCTTGTTCCTCTCACTGTCTCTCTCTCTCCTTGTTCCACTCACTGTCTCTCTCCCCTTGATCCTCTCACTGTCTCTCTCCCCTTGATCCTCTCACTGTCTCTCTCCCCTTGTCCATCTCACTGCCTCTCTCCCCTTGTTCCTTCACTGTCTCTCTCCCTTTGTTCCTCTCACTATCTCTCTCCCCTTGTTCCTCTCACTGTCTCTCTCCCCTTGTTCCTCTCAGTCTCTCTCCCCTTGTTCCTCTCATTCTCTCTCTCCCCTTGTTCCTCTCACTGTCTCTCTCCCCTTGTTCGTCTCACTCTCTCTCTCCCCTTGTTCTTCTCACTGTCTCTCTCCCCTTGTTCCTCTCACTGTCTCTCTCCCCTTGTCCCTCTCACTGTCCCTCTCCCCTTGTTCCTCTCACTGTCTCTCTCCCCTTGTTCCTCTCACTGTCTCTCTCCCCTTGTCCCTATCACTCTCTCTCTCTCCCCTTGTGCCTCTCACTGTCTCTCTCCCCTTGTTCCTCTCAGTATCCCTCTCCCCTTGTTCCTCTCACTATCTCTCTCCCCTTGTTCCTCTCACTGTCTCTCTCCCCTTGTTTCTCTCACTGTCTCTCTACCCTTGTTCCTCTCACTGTCCCTCAACCTTGTTCCTCTCACTGTCGCTCTCCTCTTGTCCCTCTCACAGTCTCTCTCCCCTTGTTCCTCTGACTGTCCCTCTCCCCATGTTCCTCTCACAGTCTCTCTCCCCTTATCCATCTCACAGTCTTTCTCCCCTTGTTCCTCTCACTGTCTCTCTCCCCCTCTCACTCTCGCCTTGTTCCTCTCACTGTCTCTCTCCCCTTGTTCCTCTCACTGTCTCTGTACCCTTGTTCCACTCACTGTCTCTCTCGCCTCTTGTTCCTCTCACTGTGTCTTCCCCTTGTTCCTCTCACTATCTCTCTCCCCTTGTTCCTCTCACTGTCTCTCTCCCCTTGTTCCTCTCACTGTCTCTCTCCCCTTGTTCCTCTCACTGTTTCTCTCCGCTTGTTCTTCTCACTGTCTCTCTCCCCTTGTCCCTCTCACTGTCTCTCTCCCCTGGTTCCTCTCACTGTCTCTCTACCCTTGTTCCTCTCACTGTCTCTCTCTCCTTATTCCTCTCACTCTCTCTCTCCCCTTGTTCCTCTGACTGTCTCTCTCCCCTTGATCCTCTCACTGTCTCTCTCCCCTTGTCCCTCTCACTCTCTCCCCTTGTTCCTCTCACAGTCTCTCTCCCGTTGATCCTCTCACTATCTCTCTCCCCTTGTTCCTCTCACTCTCTCTCTCCCCTTGTTCCTCTCACTCTCTCTCTCCCCTTGTTCCTCTCACTCTCTCTCTACCCATGTTCCTCTCACTATCTCTCTCCCCTTGTTCCTCTCACTGTCTCTCTCCCCTTGTTCCTCTCTCTGTCTCTCTCCCCTTGTTCCTCTCACTGTCTCTCTCCCCTTGTCCCTCTCACTGTTTCTCTCCCCTTGTTCCTCTCACTGTCCTTTACCCTTGTTCCTCTCACTGTCTCTCTCCCCTTGCTCCTCTCACTGTCTCTTTCGCCTCTTGTTCCTCTCTGTCTCTATCCCCTTGTTCCTTTCACTGTCTCTCTCCCCTTGTTCCTCTCACTCTCTGTCTCGCCTCTTGTTCCCTCACTGTCTCTCTCCCTTGTTCCTCTCACTCTCTCTCTCCCCTTGTTCCTCTCACTGTCTCTCTCTCTCCTTGTTCCACTCACTGTCTCTCTCCCCTTGATCCTCTCACTGTCTCTCTCCCCTTGATCCTCTCACTGTTTTTCTCCCCTTGTCCATCTCACTGCCTCTCTCCCCTTGTTCCTTCACTGTCTCTCTCCCTTTGTTCCTCTCACTGTCTCTCTCCCCTTGTCCCTCTCACTCTCTCTCTCGCCTTGTTCCTCTCACTATCTCTCTCCCCTTGTTCCTCTCACTCTCTCTCTCCCCTTGTTCCTCTCACTCTCTCTCTCCCCTTGTTCCTCTCACTCTCTCTCTCCCCTTGTTCCTCTCACTGTCTCTCTCCTCTTGTTCCTCTCACTGTCTCTCTCCCCTTGTTCCTCTCACTGTCTCTTTACCCTTGTTCCTCACACTGTATCTCTCCCCTTGTTACTCTCACTCTCTCTCTCCCCTTGTTCCTCTCACTGTCTCTCTCCCCTTGGTCCTCTCACTGTCTCTCTCGCCTTGTTCCTCTCACTGTCTCTCTCCCCTTGTTCCTCTCACTGTCTCTCTCCCCTTGTTCCTCTCACTGTCTCTCTCCCCTTGTTCCTCTCACTGTCTCTCTCCCCTTGTCCCTATCACTCTCTCTCTCCCCTTGTGCCTCTCACTGTCTCTCTCCCCTTGTTCCTCTCAGTATCCCTCTCCCCTTGTTCCTCTCACTATCTCTCTCCCCTTGTTCCTCTCACTGTCTCTCTCCCCTTGTTTCTCTCACTGTCTCTCTACCCTTGTTCCTCTCACTGTCCCTCAACCTTGTTCCTCTCACTGTCGCTCTCCTCTTGTCCCTCTCACAGTCTCTCTCCCCTTGTTCCTCTGACTGTCCCTCTCCCCATGTTCCTCTCACAGTCTCTCTCCCCTTGTCCCTCTCACTGTCTCTCTCCCCTTGTTCCTCTCACTGTCTCTCTCCCCTTGTTCCTCTCACTGTCTCTATCCCCTTGTCCCTCTCACTCTCTCTCTCTCCCCTTGTTCCTCTCACTGTCTCTCTCCCCTTGTTCCTCTCACTATCTCTCTCCCCTTGTCCCTCTCACTGTCTCTCTCCCCTTGTCCCTCTCACTGTCTCTCTCCCCTTGTTCCTCTCACTGTCTCTCTACCCTTGTTCCTCTCACTGTCTCTCTCCTCTTGTCCCTCTCACAGTCTCTCTCCCCTTGTTCCTCTCACTGTCCCTCTCCCCTTGTTCCTCTCACTGTCTCTCTCCCCTTGTCCCTCTCACTGTCTCTCTCCCCTTGTTCCTCTCAATGTCTCTCTCCCTTGTTCCTCTCACTGTCTGTCTCCCCTTGTTCCTCTCACTGTCTCTCTACCCTTGTTCCTCTCACTGTCTCTTGCCCCTTGTTCATCTCACTGTCTCTCTACCCTTGTTCCATACATACATAGAACATACAGTGCAGAAGGAGGCCATTCGGCCCATCGAGTCTGCACCGACCCACATTAATCCCTCACTTCCACCTTATCCCCGCAACCCAATAACCCCTCCCAACCCTTATGGACACTACGGGTAATTTAGCATGGCCAATCCACCTAACCTGCACGTCTTTGGACTGTGGGAGGAAACCGGAGCACCCGGAGGAAACCCACGCACACACGGGGAGAACGTGCAAACTCCGCACAGACAGTGACCCAGCGGGGAATCGAACCTGGGACCCTGGCGCTGTGAAGCCACAGTGCTAATCACTTGTGTTACCGTGCTCCCTTGTTCCTCTCACTGTCTGTCTCCCCTTGTTCCTCTCACTGTCTCTCTACCCTTGTTCCTCTCACTGTCTCTCTCCCCTTGTTCCTCTCACTGTCTCTCTCCCCTTGTTCCTCTCACTGTCTCTCTCCGCTTGTTCTTCTCACTGTCTCTCTCCCCTTGTCCCTCTCACTGTCTCTCTCCCCTGGTTCCTCTCACTGTCTCTCTACCCTTGTTCCTCTCACTGTCTCTCTCTCCTTGTTCCTCTCACTCTCTCTCTCTCCCCTTGTTCCTCTCACTGTCTCTCTCCCCTTGTAACTCTCACTCTCGCTCTCCCCTTGTTCCTCTCACTGTCTCTCTCCCCTTGTTCCTCTCACTGTCTCTCTCCCCTTGTTCCTCTCACTGTCTCTCTCCCCTTATCCATCTCACAGTCTTTCTCCCCTTGTTCCTCTCACTGTCTCTCTCCCCCTCTCACTCTCGCCTTGTTCCTCTCACTGTCTCTCTCCCCTTGTTCCTCTCACTGTCTCTGTACCCTTGTTCCTCTCACTGTCTCTCTCCCTTTGTTCCTCTCACTGTCTCTTTCGCCTCTTGTTCCTCTCACTGTCTCTCTCCCCTTGTTCCTTTCACTGTCTCTCTCCCCTTGTTCCTCTCACTGTCTCTCTCGCCTCTTGTTCCTCTCACTGTGTCTTCCCCTTGTTCCTCTCACTATCTCTCTCCCCTTGTTCCTCTCACTGTCTCTCTCCCCTTGTTCCTCTCACTGTCTCTCTCCCCTTGTTCCTCTCACTGTCTCTCTCCGCTTGTTCTTCTCACTGTCTCTCTCCCCTTGTCCCTCTCACTGTCTCTCTCCCCTGGTTCCTCTCACTGTCTCTCTACCCTTGTTCCTCTCACTGTCTCTCTCTCCTTATTCCTCTCACTCTCTCTCTCCCCTTGTTCCTCTGACTGTCTCTCTCCCCTTGATCCTCTCACTGTCTCTCTCCCCTTGTCCCTCTCACTCTCTCCCCTTGTTCCTCTCACAGTCTCTCTCCCGTTGATCCTCTCACTATCTCTCTCCCCTTGTTCCTCTCACTCTCTCTCTCCCCTTGTTCCTCTCACTCTCTCTCTCCCCTTGTTCCTCTCACTCTCTCTCTACCCATGTTCCTCTCACTATCTCTCTCCCCTTGTTCCTCTCACTGTCTCTCTCCCCTTGTTCCTCTCTCTGTCTCTCTCCCCTTGTTCCTCTCACTGTCTCTCTCCCCTTGTCCCTCTCACTGTTTCTCTCCCCTTGTTCCTCTCACTGTCCTTTACCCTTGTTCCTCTCACTGTCTCTCTCCCCTTGCTCCTCTCACTGTCTCTTTCGCCTCTTGTTCCTCTCTGTCTCTATCCCCTTGTTCCTTTCACTGTCTCTCTCCCCTTGTTCCTCTCACTCTCTGTCTCGCCTCTTGTTCCCTCACTGTCTCTCTCCCTTGTTCCTCTCACTCTCTCTCTCCCCTTGTTCCTCTCACTGTCTCTCTCTCTCCTTGTTCCACTCACTGTCTCTCTCCCCTTGATCCTCTCACTGTCTCTCTCCCCTTGACCCTCTCACTGTTTTTCTCCCCTTGTCCATCTCACTGCCTCTCTCCCCTTGTTCCTTCACTGTCTCTCTCCCTTTGTTCCTCTCACTGTCTCTCTCCCCTTGTCCCTCTCACTCTCTCTCTCGCCTTGTTCCTCTCACTATCTCTCTCCCCTTGTTCCTCTCACTCTCTCTCTCCCCTTGTTCCTCTCACTCTCTCTCTCCCCTTGTTCCTCTCACTCTCTCTCTCCCCTTGTTCCTCTCACTGTCTCTCTCCTCTTGTTCCTCTCACTGTCTCTCTCCCCTTGTTCCTCTCACTGTCTCTTTACCCTTGTTCCTCACACTGTATCTCTCCCCTTGTTCCTCTCACTGTCTCTCTCCCCTTGGTCCTCTCACTGTCTCGCTCGCCTTGGTCCTCTCACTGTCTCGCTCGCCTTGTTCCTCTCACTGTCTCTCTCCCCTTGTTCCTCTCACTGTCTCTCTCCCCTTGTTCCTCTCACAGTCTCTCTCCCCTCGATCCTCTCACTGTCTCTCTCTCTCCCCTCGATCCACTCACTGTCTCTCTCCCCTTGTTCCTCTCACTGTCTCTCTCCCCTTGTTCCTCTCACTGTCTCTCCCCCCTTGTTCCTCTCACTGTCTCTCCCCCCTTGTTCCTCTCACTGTCTCTCTCCCCTTGTTCCTCTCACTGCCTCTCTCCCCTTGTTCCTTCCACTGTCCCTCTCCCCTTGTTCCTCTCACTGTCACTCTCCCCTTGTTCCTCTCACTGATTCTCTCCCCTTGTTCCTCTCACTGTCTCTCTCCCCTTGTGCCTCTCACTGTCTCTCTCCCCTTGTTCCTCTCAGTATCTCTCTCCCCTTGTTCCTCTCACTATCTCTCTCCCCTTGTTCCTCTCACTGTCTCTCTCCCCTTGTTCCTCCCACAGTATCTCTCCCCTTGTTCCTCTCACAGTCTCTCTCCCCTTGTCCCTCGCAATCTCTCTATCCCCTTGTTCCTCTCACTCTCTCTCTCCCCTTGTTCCTCTCAGTCTCTCTCCCCTTGTTCCTCTCATTCTCTCTCTCACCTTGTTCCTCTCACTGTCTCTCTCCCCTTGTTACTCTCACTCTCTCTCTCCCCTTGTTCTTCTCACTGTCTCTCTCCCCTTGTTCCTCTCACTGTCTCTCTCCCCTTGTCCCTCTCACTGTCTCTCTCCCCTTGTTCCTCTCACTGTCTGTGTCCCCTTGTTCCTCTCACTGTCTCTCTCCCCTTGTCCCTATCACTCTCTCTCTCTCCCCTTGTGCCTCCCACTGTCTCTCTGCCCTTGTTCCTCTCAGTATCTCTCTCCCCTTGTTCCTCTCTCTGTCTCTCTCCCCTTGTTCCTCTCACTGTCTCTCTCCCCTTGTCCCTCTCACTGTTTCTCTCCCCTTGTTCCTCTCACTGTCCTTTACCCTTGTTCCTCTCACTGTCTCTCTCCCCTTGCTCCTCTCACTGTCTCTTTCGCCTCTTGTTCCTCTCTGTCTCTATCCCCTTGTTCCTTTCACTGTCTCTCTCCCCTTGTTCCTCTCACTCTCTGTCTCGCCTCTTGTTCCCTCACTGTCTCTCTCCCTTGTTCCTCTCACTCTCTCTCTCCCCTTGTTCCTCTCACTGTCTCTCTCTCTCCTTGTTCCACTCACTGTCTCTCTCCCCTTGATCCTCTCACTGTCTCTCTCCCCTTGATCCTCTCACTGTTTTTCTCCCCTTGTCCATCTCACTGCCTCTCTCCCCTTGTTCCTTCACTGTCTCTCTCCCTTTGTTCCTCTCACTGTCTCTCTCCCCTTGTCCCTCTCACTCTCTCTCTCGCCTTGTTCCTCTCACTATCTCTCTCCCCTTGTTCCTCTCACTCTCTCTCTCCCCTTGTTCCTCTCACTCTCTCTCTCCCCTTGTTCCTCTCACTCTCTCTCTCCCCTTGTTCCTCTCACTCTCTCTCTCCCCTTGTTCCTCTCACTGTCTCTCTCCTCTTGTTCCTCTCACTGTCTCTCTCCCCTTGTTCCTCTCACTGTCTCTTTACCCTTGTTCCTCACACTGTATCTCTCCCCTTGTTACTCTCACTCTCTCTCTCCCCTTGTTCCTCTCACTGTCTCTCTCCCCTTGGTCCTCTCACTGTCTCTCTCGCCTTGTTCCTCTCACTGTCTCTCTCCCCTTGTTCCTCTCACTGTCTCTCTCCCCTTGTTCCTCTCACTGTCTCTCTCCCCTCGATCCTCTCACTGTCTCTCTCTCTCCCCTCGATCCACTCACTGTCTCTCTCCCCTTGTTCCTCTCACTGTCTCTCTCCCCTTGTTCCTCTCACTGTCTCTCCCCCCTTGTTCCTCTCACTGTCTCTCTCCCCTTGTTCCTCTCACTGTATCTCTCCCCTTGTCCCTCGCAATCTCTCTATCCCCTTGTTCCTCTCACTCTCTCTCTCCCCTTGTTCCTCTCAGTCTCTCTCCCCTTGTTCCTCTCATTCTCTCTCTCCCCTTGTTCCTCTCACTGTCTCTCTCCCCTTGTTACTCTCACTCTCTCTCTCCCCTTGTTCTTCTCACTGTCTCTCTCCCCTTGTTCCTCTCACTGTCTCTCTCCCCTTGTCCCTCTCACTGTCTCTCTCCCCTTGTTCCTCTCACTGTCTCTGTCCCCTTGTTCCTCTCACTGTCTCTCTCCCCTTGTCCCTATCACTCTCTCTCTCTCCCCTTGTGCCTCCCACTGTCTCTCTCCCCTTGTTCCTCTCAGTATCTCTCTCCCCTTGTTCCTCTCACTATCTCTCTCCCCTTGTTCCTCTCACAGTCTCTGTCCCCTTGTTCCTCTCACTGTCTCTCTCCCCTTGTCCCTATCACTCTCTCTCTCTCCCCTTGTGCCTCCCACTGTCCCTCTCCCCATGTTCCTCTCACTGTCTTTCTCCCCTTGTCCCTCTCACTGTCTCTCTCCCCTTGTTCCTCTCACTGTCTCTATCCCCTTGTCCCTCTCACTCTCTCTCTCTCCCCTTGTTCCTCTCACTGTCTCTCTCCCCTTGTTCCTCTCACTATCTCTCTCCCCTTGTCCCTCTCACTGTCTCTCTCCCCTTGTTTCTCTCACTGTCTCTCTACCCTTGTTCCTCTCACTGTCTCTCTACCCTTGTTCCTCTCACTGTCTCTCTCCTCTTGTCCCTCTCACAGTCTCTCTCCCCTTGTTCCTCTCACTGTCCCTCTCCCCTTGTTCCTCTCACTGTCTCTCTCCCCTTGTCCCTCTCACTGTCTCTCTCCCCTTGTTCCTCTCAATGTCTCTCTCCCTTGTTCCTCTCACTGTCTCTCTCCCCTTGTTCCTCTCACTGTCTCTCTACCCTTGTTCCTCTCACTGTCTCTTGCCCCTTGTTCATCTCACTGTCTCTCTACCCTTGTTCCTCTCACTGTCTCTCTCTCCTTGTTCCTCTCACTCTCTCTCTCTCCCCTTGTTCCTCTCACTGTCTCTCTCCCCTTGTAACTCTCACTCTCGCTCTCCCCTTGTTCCTCTCACTGTCTCTCTCCCCTTGTTCCTCTCACTGTCTCTCTCCCCTTGTTCCTCTCACTGTCTCTCTCCCCTTATCGATCTCACAGTCTTTCTCCCCTTGTTCCTCTCACTGTCTCTCTCCCCTTGTTCCTCTCACTGTCTCTGTACCCTTGTTCCTCTCACTGTCTCTCTCCCTTTGTTCCTCTCACTGTCTCTTTCGCCTCTTGTTCCTCTCACTGTCTCTCTCCCCTTGTTCCTTTCACTGTCTCTCTCCCCTTGTTCCTCTCACTGTCTCTCTCGCCTCTTGTTCCTCTCACTGTGTCTTCCCCTTGTTCCTCTCACTATCTCTCTCCCCTTGTTCCTCTCACTGTCTCTCTCCCCTTGTTCCTCTCACTGTCTCTCTCCCCTTGTTCCTCTCACTGTCTGTCTCCCCTTGTTCCTCTCACAGTCACTCTCCCCTTGTCCCTCGCAATCTCTCTCTCCCCTTGTTACTCTCACTCTCTCTCTCCCCTTGTTCCTCTCACTGTCTCTCTCCCCTTGTTCCTCTCACTGTCTGTCTCCCCTTGTCCCTCTCACTCTCTCCCCTTGTTCCTCTCACAGTCTCTCTCCCGTTGATCCTCTCACTATCTCTCTCCCCTTGTTCCTCTCACTCTCTCTCTCCCCTTGTTCCTCTCACTCTCTCTCTCCCCTTGTTCCTCTCACTCTCTCTCTACCCATGTTCCTCTCACTCTCTCTCTACCCATGTTCCTCTCACTATCTCTCTCCCCTTGTTCCTCTCACTGTCTCTCTCCCCTTGTTCCTCTCACTGTCTCTCTCCCCTTGTTCCTCTCACTGTCTCTCTCCCCTTGTCCCTCTCACTCTTTCTCTCGCCTTGTTCCTCTCACTGTCTCTCTCCCCTTGTTCCTCTCACTGTCTCTTTACCCTTGTTCCTCTCACTGTCTCTCTCCCCTTGTTCCTCTCACTGTCTCTTTCGCCTCTTGTTCCTCTCTGTCTCTATCCCCTTGTTCCTTTCACTGTCTCTCTCCCCTTGTTCCTCTCACTGTCTCTCTCGCCTCTTGTCCCCTCACTGTCTCTCTCTCCCTTGTTCCTCTCACTCTCTCTCTCCCCTTGTTCCTCTCACTGTCTGTCTCTCTCCTTGTTCCACTCACTGTCTCTCTCCCCTTGATCCTCTGACTGTCTCTCTCCCCTTGATCCTCTCACTGTTTTTCTCCCCTTGTCCATCTCACTGTCTCTCTCCCCTTGTTCCTTCACTGTCTCTCTCCCTTTGTTCCTCTCACTGTCTCTCTCCCCTTGTCCCTCTCACTCTCTCTCTCGCCTTGTTCCTCTCACTATCTCTCTCCCCTTGTTCCTCTCACTCTCTCTCTCCCCTTGTTCCTCTCACTGTCTCTCTCCTCTTGTTCCTCTCACTGTCTCTCTCCCCTTGTTCCTCTCACTGTCTCTTTACCCTTGTTCCTCTCACTGTCTCTCTCCCCTTGTTTCTCTCACTGTCTCTCTACCCTTGTTCCTCTCACTGTCCCTCAACCTTGTTCCTCTCACTGTCTCTCTCCTCTTGTCCCTCTCACAGTCTCTCTCCCCTTGTTCCTCTCACTGTCCCTCTCCCCTTGTTCCTCTTACTGTCTCTCTCCCCTTGTCCCTCTCACTGCCTCTCTCCCCTTGTTCCTTCCACTGTCCCTCTCCCCTTGTTCCTCTCACTGTCAGTCTCCCCTTGTTCCTCGCAATCTCTCTCTCCCCTTGTTCCTCTCACTCTCTCTCTCCCCTTGTTCCTCTCAGTCTCTCTCCCCTTGTTCCTCTCACTCTCTCTCTCCCCTTGTTCCTCTCACTGTCTCTCTCCCCTTGTTACTCTCACTCTCTCTCTCCCCTTGTTCCTCTCACTCTCTCTCTCCCCTTGTTCTTCTCACTGTCTCTCTCCCCTTGTTCCTCTCACTGTCTCTCTCCCCTTGTCCCTCTCACTGTCTCTCTCCCCTTGTTCCTCTCACTGTCTCTCTCCCCTTGTTCCTCTCACTGTCTCTCTCCCCTTGTCCCTATCACTCTCTCTCTCTCCCCTTGTTCCTCTCACTGTCTCTCTCCCCTTTTCCACTCACTATCTCGCTCCCCTTGTCCCTCTCACTGTCTCTCTCCCCTTGTTTCTCTCACTGTCTCTCTACCCTTGTTCCTCTCACTGTCCCTCAACCTTGTTCCTCTCACTGTCTCTCTCCTCTTGTCCCTCTCACAGTCTCTCTCCCCTTGTTCCTCTCACTGTCCCTATCCCCTTGTCCCTCTCACTGTCTCTCTCCCCTTGTCCCTCTCACTGTCTCTCTCCCCTTGTCCCTCTCACTGTCTCTCTCCCCTTGTCCCTCTCACTGTCTCTCTCCGCTTGTTCCTCTCAATGTCTCTCTCCCTTGTTCCTCTCACTGTCTCTCTCCCCTTGTTCCTCTCACTGTCTCTCTACCCTTGTCCGTCTCACTGTCTCTCTACCCTTGTCCGTCTCACTGTCTCTCTCCCCTTGTTCATCTCACTGTCTCTTGCCCCTTGTTCCTCTCACTGTCTCTTGCCCCTTGTTCATCTCACTGTCTCTCTACCCTTGTTCCACTCTCTCTCTCTCTCTCTCTCCTTGTTCCGCTCACTCTCTCTCTCCCCTTGTTCCTCTGACTGTCTCTCTCCCCATGTTCCTCTCACTGTCTCTCTCCCCTTGTTCCTCTCACTGTCTCTCTCCCCTTGTCCCTCACAATCTCTCTCTCCCCTTGTTCCTCTCACTCTCTCTCTCCCCTTGTTCCTCTCCCTGTCTCTCTCCCCTTGTTCCTCTCACTCTCTCTCTCCACTTGTTCCTCTCACTGTCTCTCTCCCCCTCTCACTCTCGCATTGTTCCTCTCACTGTCTCTCTCCCCTTGTTCCTCTCACTGTCTCTCTCCCTTTGGTCCTCTCACTGTCTCTTTCGCCTCTTGTTCCTGTCACTGTCTCTCTCCCCTTGTTCCTCTCACTGTCTCTCTCGCCTCTTGTTCCTCTCACTGTCTCTCTCCCCTTGTCCCTCTCACTATCTCTCTCCCCTTGTTCCTCTCACTGTCTCTCTCCCCTTGTTCCTCTCACTGTCTCTCACCCCTTGTTCCTCTCACTGTCTCTCTCCCCTTGTTCTTCTCACTGTCTCTCTCCCCTTGTTCCTCTCACTCTCTCTCTCTCCTTGTTCCTCTCAATGTCTCTCTCCCCTTGTCCCATTCACTGTCTCTCTCCCCTGGTTCCTCTCAATGTCTCTCTACCCTTGTTCCTCTCACTGTCTCTCTCTCCTTATTCCTCTCACTCTCTCTCTCCCCCTATTCCTCTGACTGTCTCTCTCCCCTTGTTCCTCTCACTGTCTCTCTCCGCTTGTTCCTCTCACTGTGTCTCTCCCCTTGTTCCTATCACTGTCTCTCTCCCCTTGTTCCTCTCACTGTCTCTCTCCCCTTGTTCCTCTCCCTGTCTCTCTCCCCTTGTTCCTCTCACTCTCTCTCTCCACTTGTTCCTCTCACTGTCTCTCTCCCCCTCTCACTCTCGCATTGTTCCTCTCACTGTCTCTCTCCCCTTGTTCCTCTCACTGTCTCTCTCCCTTTGGTCCTCTCACTGTCTCTTTCGCCTCTTGTTCCTGTCACTGTCTCTCTCCCCTTGTTCCTCTCACTGTCTCTCTCGCCTCTTGTTCCTCTCACTGTCTCTCTCCCCTTGTCCCTCTCACTATCTCTCTCCCCTTGTTCCTCTCACTGTCTCTCTCCCCTTGTTCCTCTCACTGTCTCTCACCCCTTGCTCCTCTCACTGTCTCTCTCCCCTTGTTCTTCTCACTGTCTCTCTCCCCTTGTTCCTCACACTCTCTCTCTCTCCTTGTTCCTCTCAATGTCTCTCTCCCCTTGTCCCATTCACTGTCTCTCTCCCCTGGTTCCTCTCAATGTCTCTCTACCCTTGTTCCTCTCACTGTCTCTCTCTCCTTATTCCTCTCACTCTCTCTCTCCCCCTATTCCTCTGACTGTCTCTCTCCCCTTGTTCCTCTCACTGTCTCTCTCCGCTTGTTCCTCTCACTGTGTCTCTCCCCTTGTTCCTATCACTGTCTCTCTCCCCTTGTTCCTCTCACTGTCTCTCTCCCCTTGTTCCTCTCACTGTCTCTCTCCCCTTGTTCCTCTCACTGTCTCTCTCCCCTTGTTCTTCTCACTGTCTCTTGCCCCTTGTTCCTCTCACTGTCTCTCTCCCATTGTTCCTCTCACTGTCTCTCTCCCCTTGTTCCTCTCACAGTCTCTCTCTCCTTGTTCCTCTCACTCTCTCTCTCCCCTTGTTCCTCTCACTGTCTCACTCCCCTTGTTCCTCTCACTCTCTCTCTCCCCTTGTTCCTCTCACTGTCTCTCTCCCCTTGTTCCTCTCACTGTCTCTCTCTCCTTGTTCCTTCCACTGTCCCTCTCCCCTTGTTCCTCTCACTGTCAGTCTCCCCTTGTTCCTCGCAATCTCTCTCTCCCCTTGTTCCTCTCACTCTCTCTCTCCCCTTGTTCCTCTCAGTCTCTCTCCCCTTGTTCCTCTCACTCTCTCTCTCCCCTTGTTCCTCTCACTGTCTCTCTCCCCTTGTTACTCTCACTCTCTCTCTCCCCTTGTTCCTCTCACTCTCTCTCTCCCCTTGTTCTTCTCACTGTCTCTCTCCCCTTGTTCCTCTCACTGTCTCTCTCCCCTTGTCCCTCTCACTGTCTCTCTCCCCTTGTTCCTCTCACTGTCTCTCTCCCCTTGTTCCTCTCACTGTCTCTCTCCCCTTGTCCCTATCACTCTCTCTCTCTCCCCTTGTTCCTCTCACTGTCTCTCTCCCCTTTTCCACTCACTATCTCGCTCCCCTTGTCCCTCTCACTGTCTCTCTCCCCTTGTTTCTCTCACTGTCTCTCTACCCTTGTTCCTCTCACTGTCCCTCAACCTTGTTCCTCTCACTGTCTCTCTCCTCTTGTCCCTCTCACAGTCTCTCTCCCCTTGTTCCTCTCACTGTCCCTATCCCCTTGTCCCTCTCACTGTCTCTCTCCCCTTGTCCCTCTCACTGTCTCTCTCCCCTTGTCCCTCTCACTGTCTCTCTCCCCTTGTCCCTCTCACTGTCTCTCTCCGCTTGTTCCTCTCAATGTCTCTCTCCCTTGTTCCTCTCACTGTCTCTCTCCCCTTGTTCCTCTCACTGTCTCTCTACCCTTGTCCGTCTCACTGTCTCTCTACCCTTGTCCGTCTCACTGTCTCTCTCCCCTTGTTCATCTCACTGTCTCTTGCCCCTTGTTCCTCTCACTGTCTCTTGCCCCTTGTTCATCTCACTGTCTCTCTACCCTTGTTCCACTCTCTCTCTCTCTCTCTCTCCTTGTTCCGCTCACTCTCTCTCTCCCCTTGTTCCTCTGACTGTCTCTCTCCCCATGTTCCTCTCACTGTCTCTCTCCCCTTGTTCCTCTCACTGTCTCTCTCCCCTTGTCCCTCACAATCTCTCTCTCCCCTTGTTCCTCTCACTCTCTCTCTCCCCTTGTTCCTCTCCCTGTCTCTCTCCCCTTGTTCCTCTCACTCTCTCTCTCCACTTGTTCCTCTCACTGTCTCTCTCCCCCTCTCACTCTCGCATTGTTCCTCTCACTGTCTCTCTCCCCTTGTTCCTCTCACTGTCTCTCTCCCTTTGGTCCTCTCACTGTCTCTTTCGCCTCTTGTTCCTGTCACTGTCTCTCTCCCCTAGTTCCTCTCACTGTCTCTCTCGCCTCTTGTTCCTCTCACTGTCTCTCTCCCCTTGTCCCTCTCACTATCTCTCTCCCCTTGTTCCTCTCACTGTCTCTCTCCCCTTGTTCCTCTCACTGTCTCTCACCCCTTGTTCCTCTCACTGTCTCTCTCCCCTTGTTCTTCTCACTGTCTCTCTCCCCTTGTTCCTCTCACTCTCTCTCTCTCCTTGTTCCTCTCAATGTCTCTCTCCCCTTGTCCCATTCACTGTCTCTCTCCCCTGGTTCCTCTCAATGTCTCTCTACGCTTGTTCCTCTCACTGTCTCTCTCTCCTTATTCCTCTCACTCTCTCTCTCCCCCTATTCCTCTGACTGCCTCTCTCCCCTTGTTCCTCTCACTGTCTCTCTCCGCTTGTTCCTCTCACTGTGTCTCTCCCCTTGTTCCTATCACTGTCTCTCTCCCCTTGTTCCTCTCACTGTCTCTCTCCCCTTGTTCCTCTCCCTGTCTCTCTCCCCTTGTTCCTCTCACTCTCTCTCTCCACTTGTTCCTCTCACTGTCTCTCTCCCCCTCTCACTCTCGCATTGTTCCTCTCACTGTCTCTCTCCCCTTGTTCCTCTCACTGTCTCTCTCCCTTTGGTCCTCTCACTGTCTCTTTCGCCTCTTGTTCCTGTCACTGTCTCTCTCCCCTTGTTCCTCTCACTGTCTCTCTCGCCTCTTGTTCCTCTCACTGTCTCTCTCCCCTTGTCCCTCTCACTATCTCTCTCCCCTTGTTCCTCTCACTGTCTCTCTCCCCTTGTTCCTCTCACTGTCTCTCACCCCTTGTTCCTCTCACTGTCTCTCTCCCCTTGTTCTTCTCACTGTCTCTCTCCCCTTGTTCCTCACACTCTCTCTCTCTCCTTGTTCCTCTCAATGTCTCTCTCCCCTTGTCCCATTCACTGTCTCTCTCCCCTGGTTCCTCTCAATGTCTCTCTACCCTTGTTCCTCTCACTGTCTCTCTCTCCTTATTCCTCTCACTCTCTCTCTCCCCCTATTCCTCTGACTGTCTCTCTCCCCTTGTTCCTCTCACTGTCTCTCTCCGCTTGTTCCTCTCACTGTGTCTCTCCCCTTGTTCCTATCACTGTCTCTCTCCCCTTGTTCCTCTCACTGTCTCTCTCCCCTTGTTCCTCTCACTGTCTCTCTCCCCTTGTTCCTCTCACTGTCTCTCTCCCCTTGTTCTTCTCACTGTCTCTTGCCCCTTGTTCCTCTCACTGTCTCTCTCCCCTTGTTCCTCTCACTGTCTCTCTCCCCTTGTTCCTCTCACAGTCTCTCTCTCCTTGTTCCTCTCACTCTCTCTCTCCCCTTGTTCCTCTCACTGTCTCTCTCCCCTTGTTCCTCTCACTCTCTCTCTCCCCTTGTTCCTCTCACTGTCTCTCTCCCCTTGTTCCTCTCACTGTCTCTCTCTCCTTGTCCCTCCCACTCTCTCCCCTTGTTCCTCTCACAGTCTCTCTCCCGTTGATCCTCTCACTATCTCTCTCCCCTTGTTCCTCTCACTCTCTCTCTACCCTTGTTCCTCTCACTATCTCTCTCCCCTTGTTCCTCTCACTGTCTCTCTCCCCTTGTTCCTCTCACTGTCTCTTTACCCTTGTTCCTCTCACGGTCTCTCTCCCCTTGTTCCTCTCACTGTCTCTTTCGCCTCTTGTTCCTCTCACTGTCTCTCTCCCCTTGTTCCTTTCACTGTCTCTCTCCCCTTATTCCTCTCACTGTCTCTCTCGCCTCTTGTTCCTCTCACAGTCTCTCTCCCGTTGATCCTCTCACTATCTCTCTCCCCTTGTTCCTCTCACTCTCTCTCTCCCCTTGTTCCTCTCACTGTCTCTCTCCCCTTGTTCCTCTCACTGTCTCTTTACCCTTGTTCCTCTCACGGTCTCTCTCCCCTTGTTCCTCTCACTGTCTCTTTCGCCTCTTGTTCCTCTCACTGTCTCTCTCCCCTTGTTCCTCTCACTGTCTCTCTCCCCTTGTTCCTTTCACTGTCTCTCTCCCCTTGTTCCTCTCACTGTCTCTCTCGCCTCTTGTTCCTCTCACTGTCTGTCTCCCATTGTTCCTCTCACTCTCTCTCTCCCCTTGTTCCTCTCACTGTCTCTCTCTCTCCTTGTTCCTCTCACTGTCTCTCTCCCCTTGTCCCTCTCACTGTCCCTCTCCCCTTGATCCTCTCACTGTCTCTCTCCCCTTGATCCTCTCACTGTTTTTCTCCCCTTGTCCATCTCACTGTCTCTCTCGCCTCTTGTTCCTCTCACTGTCTCTCTCCCCTTGTTCCTCTTACTCTCTCTCTCCCTTTGTTCCTTTCACTGTCTCTCTCCCCTTGTTCCTCTCACTGTCTCTCTCGCCTCTTGTTCCTCTCACTGTCTCTCTCCCCTTGTTCCTCTTACTCTCTCTCTCCCTTTGTTCCTTTCACTGTCTCTCTCCCCTTGTTCCTCTCACTGTCTCTTTCGCCTCTTCTTCCTCTCACTGTCTGTCTCCCCTTGTTCCTTTCACTGTCTCTCTCCCCTTGTTCCTCTCACTGTCTCTCTCGCCTCTTGTTCCTCTCACTGTCTCTCTCCCCTTGTTCCTCTCACTATCTCTCTCCCCTTGTTCCTCTCACTGTCTCTCTCCCCTTGTTCCTCTCACTGTCTCTCTCCCCTTGTTCCTCTCACTGTCTCTCTCCCCTTGTTCTTCTCACTGTCTCTCTCCCCTTGTTCCTCTCACTCTCTCTCTCTCCTTGTTCCTCTCACTGTCTCTCTCCCCTTGTCCCTCTCACTGTCTCTCTCCCCTGGTTCCTCTCGCTGTCTCTCTACCCTTGTTCCTCACTGTCTCTCTCTCCTTATTCCTCTCACTCTCTCTCTCCCCTTGTTCCTCTGACTGTCTCTCTCCCCTTGATCCTCTCACTGTCTCTCTCCGCTTGTTCCTCTCACTGTCTCTCTCCGCTTGTTCCTCTCACTGTGTCTCTCATCCCTTGTTCCTATCACTGTCTATCTCCCCTTGTCCCTCGCAATCTCTCTCTCCCCTTGTTCCTCTCACTCTCTCAATCCGCTTGTTCCTCTCTCTGTCTCTCTCCCATTGTTCCTCTCACTGTCTCTCTCCCCTTGTTACTCTCACTCTCTCTCCCCTTGTTCCTCTCCTTGTCTCTCTCCCCTTGTTCCTCTCACTGTCTCTCCCCCCTTGTTCCTCTCACTGTCTCTCTCTCTTTGTTCCTCTCACTGTCTCTCTCCCCTTGTTCCTCTCACTGTCTCTCTCTCCTTGTTCCTCTCACTGTCTTTCTCCCCTTGTTCCTCTCACTGTCTCTCCACACTTGTTCCTCTCACTGTCTCTCTCCCCTTGTTCCTCTCACTGTCTCTCTCCCCTTGTTCCTCTCACTGTCTCTCTCCCCTTGTTCCTCTCACTGTCGCTATCTCCTTGTTCCTCTCACTGTCTCTCTCCCCTTGTTCCTCTCACTGTCTCTCTCCCCTTGTTCCTCTCACTGTCGCTCTCTCCTTGTTCCTCTCACTGTCTCTCTCCCCTTGTTCCTCTCACTGTCTCTCTCCCCTTGTTCCTCTCACTGTCTCTCTCCCTTTGTTCCTCTCACTGTCTCTCTCCCTTGTTCCTCTCACTGTCTCTCTCCCCTTGTTCCTCTCACTGTCTCTCTCCCCTTGTTCCTCTCACTGTCTCTCTCCCCTTGTTCCTCTCACTGTCTCTCTCCCTTTGTTCTTGTTACTGTCTATCTTTGTTACTCTCGCCCTGTCCTTCTACCTTTCTATACCTTTGTTACTCGCTGTCACTCTTAGTTACTCCCACCCTGTCACTTTTCCTTTGTTATCTGTTCCACAATACTTTGTTACTCGTACCCGGCCACTCAGTGTTTCTCTGTCCCTCTCTGCTACGGTTTCCGCCTCCAGTTCCGTTTTTAAGTTGTGTATATTTCATTTCCTGATTCGTTCGGTTCATTTCTTCTCGCAGTCCATCGCGGCAGCCTGAGTTTCTCGGGCAGATTCGGAGCAGATCCTGGAGCAGGTCAGTGAGGGTAAAGCCGGAACAAGAGAGTCATCCTGGACTTTGAAAAATTTGGGATGTGGGTGGGATGTGTTCCATGTGATCAATCAGCTGGGGAGGTTT
Organism: Scyliorhinus torazame; assembly: GCF_047496885.1. NCBI lineage: Eukaryota > Metazoa > Chordata > Chondrichthyes > Carcharhiniformes > Scyliorhinidae > Scyliorhinus > Scyliorhinus torazame. The sequence goes on from NC_092713.1 coordinate 187,589,531, forward strand.
CCGATCGGTTGGTTCAGTCAGGGGCAGCAATGGGATGGATTTGTGCAGCTTTGAGCTGATTCTTCTCCTGGACGCTCATTAAACTGAGTCAGGAAATCGGAACCGGTTCAACTCCCCTTCCACCCACTTCTGGTACCGGGATTGACAGTAAGAGGCATCTGTAAAGAAAGAGGCCGCAACAACAGTCATCTGCATTGATGTCTCGCCTTGAACATCCCATTCACAGCAGCATTGTAGCAAATCTGCCGCACTGAGGAAGCCATTCGGCCCATGATGTCTGTCCTAGCCGGGCAAGAGCCATCCAGCCGAATCATACCTTTAAGCTCGTGGACAGTAGCCCTGCACTTCAGGGGCTGATCCCAGTATTTCTGTTAAATGCAATGAGGGTTTCGACCCATCAGTCTTTCAGACATTGAGTTCCAACCTCCAACCACCCTCTGGATGAAAACATTTCTCATTAATCCCATTCTCACCCTGTCTAGTACTTTATAATCTATGATCCCTGGTTGTTGACATAGGCCCTCCCTATCCAGGACCCTCATCATGAAATGAAATGAAAATCGCTTATTGTCACAAGTAGGCTTCAAATGAAGTTACTGTGAAAAGCCCCTAGTCGCCACATTCCGGCGCCTGTTCGGGGAGGCTGGTACGGGAATTGAACCGTGCTGCTGGCCTGCCTTGGTCTGCTTTCAAAGCCAGCGATTTAGCCCAGTGTGCTAAACCAGCCCCATTTTATACAGCCCAATTAAATCTCCCCTCGACCTCTTTTACAAAGAAAATAACCCCAGCCTATCCAGTCCTTCCACATAGATAAAATGCGCCATCCCTGACAATACTCTCTTAAAACTCCTCGGTACCCTCTCTAGTGCGATCACATCTTGTAATGTAGTGACCAGAACTGCGTGACTGTGTGCGGCTCAACCAGTGTCTTATACAATGTCATCATATTTTATATTTAAAATGAAGTAAATGTAGATGCCGAGGGAGATATTATGCCAGATAAAAGCTTAAAGAGGCAGTGGGTTAAAGAAAATGAAAGAGGTGAAGGGGAAGAAGCAAGTTCCAGAGCCTAGGGCCTGGGCAAATGAAAACACAGTGACCAGTGCCGGAGTGATTCAGATCAGACATGCACAAGAGGCTGGAATTAGAGGAACGCAGATTCTCTGAGGGTTGTGGGATTGGAGAAGATTACAGGGATGGGGCCATGGAGGGATATGAAAACAACAATGAGAATTTTAAAATCAAGACATTGCTTTTACCAGGAGACATCGTAGATCAGATAGTAGGGAGGTGAAAGAGGAACAGGGCCTATGTCCATATCCCTACAGTGCAGAATGAGCCAATTTAGCCCATTGACTCTGCACTGACCCTCTGAAAGAACACCCTACCTAGATCCATTCCCCCACCCTATGCCCGTAACCCTATCTAACCTGCAAATCTTTGGACTGAGGGAGGAAACCGGAGCACCCAGAGGAAACCCAAGGAGACACAGGGAGAATGTGCAAACTCCACACAGACAGTGACCCAAGATTGGAATTGAACCCGGGTACCTGGTGCTGTGAGGCAGGAGTGCTAACCACTGAGCCACCATGCCACACATCTGCCACTTACCTGGTGTGAATTAGGACATGGGCAGCAGAATGTTGGATGAGCTCAAGTTTATGGAGGGTAGAATGAGGGAGACAAGCCAGGAGAACATACGCATTAGGAACATGAGTAGGCTAGGGTCCCTCAAACCTGCTCCACTATTTGAAAAGGTCATTGCTGATCTGACTGTGTGCTCATTCCACATTCCGCCCACCCTAAAAGCCTTTGGCTCCCTTGTTAGTCAGGAATCCATCCTGCCTTAAACATATTCAATAACCTTGACTCCACCACCCGCAGGGGAAGAGACTCCAAAGACTCACGACGCTTGGAGAGAAAGAAAATCTCCTCATCTCCATCTTAAATGGGAGATGCCTTATTTTTAAACTGTGACCCGAGTTCTAGTCTCTCTCACAAGGGGAAACACTCTTTCAGTATCCACCCTGTTAAGTACCCTTGTAAGTTTCAATAAGCTCATCCCACAATCTTCTAAAGTCCAATGGATACATGCCCAGCCTCTCATACAAGGCCCTTCCTCATAAAGTAACCACTCCCCCATCCACCCCATTCCAGGTACCAGTAACCTTTTCTGAACTGCTTCTGATGTATTTATATACTTTCTTAATTATGGAGACCAAAACCGTACATAGGACTCCTGATATGGTCTCACCAACGCCTTGTATAACTGTAGCAAAACATGGCCAACTTTTATATTCCATTCTCCTTGCAGTAATTGACAACATTCCATTTGCCTTCCTAATCACTTGCTGGTTAAAGAGTAATTACTGTGTTGGAATAGAACATAGAACATAGAACATCACCGCGCAGTACAGGCCCTTCGGCCCTCAATGTTGCGCCGAGCTGTGAAACCACTCTAAAGCCCATCTACGCTATTCCCTCCATATCATCCATATGTCTATCCAATGACCATTTGAATGCCCTTAGTATTGGCGAGTCCACTACTGTTGCAGGCAGGGCATTCCACGCCCTTACTACTCTCTGAGTAAAGAACCTACCTCTGACATCTGTCTTATATCTATCTCCCCTCAATTTAAAGCTATGACCCCTCGTGCTAGACATCACCATCCGAGGAAAAAGGCTCTCACTGTCCACCCTATCCAATCCTCTGATCATCTTGTATGCCTCAATTAAGTCACCTCTTAACCTTCTTCTCTCTAACGAAAACAGCCTCAAGTCCCTCAGCCTTTCCTCATAAGATCTTCCCTCCATATCAGGCAACATTCTGGTAAATCTCCTCTGCACCCTTTCCAATGCTTACACATCCTTCCTATAATGCGGTGACCAGAATTGCACGCAATACTCCAAATGCGGCCGCACCAGAGTTTTGTACAGCTGCAGCATGACCTCATGGCTCCGAAACTCAATCCCTCTACCAATACAAGCTAATACACCGTATGCCTTCTTAACAACCCTCTCAACCTGAGTGGCAACTTTCAGGGATCTATGTACATCGACACCGAGATCTCTCTGCTCATCCACACTGCCAAGAATCTTACCATTAGCCCAGTACTCTGTCTTCCTGTTATTCCTTCCAAAATGAATCACCTCACACTTTTCTGCATTAAACTCCATTTGCCACCTCTCAGCCCAGCGCTGCAGCTTATCTATGTCCCTCTGTAACTTGTAACATCCTTCCGCACTGTCCACAACTCCGCCGACTTTAGTGTCATCTGCAAATTTACTCACCCATCCTTCTAGGCCCTCCTCCAGGTCCCATGCCCCCGTATCTTCTGCAGTAGCCTACCGTGGGGAACCTTATCAAACGCTTTACTGAAATCCAAATACACCACATCAACTGCTTTACCCTCATCCACCTGTTTGGTCACCTTCTCAAATAACTCAATAAGGTTTGTGAGGCACACCCTACCCTTCACAAAACCGTGTTGACTATCTCTAATCAAATTATTCCTTTCCAGATGATTATACGTCCTATCTCTTATTTTGCCCACACCAGAAGTAAGGCTCACTGGTCTATAGTTACCAGGGTTGTCTCTACTCCCCTTCTTGAACAAGGGGACATTTGCTATCCTTCAGTCTTCTGGCACTATTCCTGTAGGCAAAGATGTCTTAAAGATCAAAGCCAAAGGCTCAGCAATCTCCTCCCTAGCTTCCCAGAGAATCCTAGGATAAATCCCATCTGGCCCAGGGGACTTATCTATTTTCACACTTAAGGGCCTTGCGGTGTGGGTCGAGCAGTGTGGGCCGAGCGGTGTGGGCCGAGCGGTGTGGGCCGAGCGGTGTGGGCCGAGCGGTGTGGGCCTAGTGGTGTGGGCCGAGCGATGTGGGCAGTGTGGGCTGAGCGGTGTGGGCCGAGCGGTGTGGGCCGAGCGGTGTGGGTCGAGCGGTGGTGGCCGAGCGGTGTGGGCAGTGTGGGCCGAGCGGTATGGGCCGAGCGGTGCGGGCAGTGTGGGCTGGGCGGTGTGGGCCGAGCGGTGTGGGCCGAGCAGTGTGGGCTGGGCGGTGTGGGCCGAGCGGTGTGGGCAGTGTGGGCCGAGCGGTGTGGGCTGAGGAGTGTGGGCCTAGCGGTCTAGGCCAAGCGGTGTGGGCCGAGCGGTGTGGGCCGAGCGGTGTGAGCCGAGCGGTGTGGGCCTCGGGGTGTGGGCCGAGCGGTGTGGGTCCAGCGGTGTGGGCCTTGCGGTGTGGGCCTAGCGGTGTGGGCCGAGCGATGTGGGCAGTGTGGGCGGAGTGGTGTGGGCTGAGCGGTGTGGGCTGAGCGGTGTGGGCCGAGCAGTGTGGGCCGAGCGATGTGGGCAGTGTGGGCCGAGCGATGTGGGCCGAGTGGTGTGGGCCGAGCGGTGTGGGCTGAGCGGTGTGGGCCGAGCGGTGTGGGCTGAGCAGTGTGGGCAGTGTGGGCCAAGCAGTGTGGGCCGAGCGGTGTGGGTCGAGCGGTATGGGCAGTGTGGGCCGAGCGGTGTGGGCCGAGCGGTGTGGGCCGGTGTGGGCCGAGCGGTGTGTGCAGTGTGGGCCAAGCGGTGTGGGTCGAGCGGTGTGGGCCGAGCGATGTGGGCCTCGCGGTGTGGGCCTCGCAGTGTGGGCCGAGCGGTGTGGGCCGAGCGGTGTGGGTTGAGCGATGTGGGTCGAGTGGTGTGGGCCGAGCGATGTGGGCCGAGCGATGTGGGCAGTGTGGGCCGAGCGGTGTGGGCCGAGTGGTGTGGGCCGAGCGGTGTGGGTCGAGTGGTGTGGGCCGAGCGATGTGGGCCGAGCGATGTGGGCCGGGCGGTGTGGGCAGTGTGGGCCGAGCGGTGTGGGCCGAGCGGTGTGGGCCGAGCAGTGTGGGCCGAGCGGTGTGGGCCGAGCGATGAGGGCAGTGTGGGCCGAGCGGTGTGGGCAGTGTGGGCCGAGCGGTGTGGGCCGGGCGGTGTGGGCAGTGTGGGCCGAGCGGTGTGGGCAGTGTGGGTCGAGCGGTGTGGGCCGAGCGGTGTGGGCAGTGTGGGTTGAGCGGTGTGGGCCGAGCGATGTGGGCCGAGCGGTGTGGGCCGAGCGGTGTGGGTCGAGCGGTGTGGGCCGAGCGGTGTGGGCAGTGTGGGCCAAGCGGTGTGGGCCGAGCGGTGTGGGTCGAGCGGTGTGGGCCGACCGGTGTGGGCCGAGTGATGTGGGCAGTGTGGGCCGAGCGGTGTGGGCCGAGCGGTGTGGGCAGTGTGGGCCGAGCGGTGTGGGCAGTGTGGGCCGAGCGGTGTGGGCAGTGTGGGCCGAGCGGTGTGGGCCGAGCGGTGTGGGTCGAGTGGTGTGGGCCGAGCGATGAGGGCAGTGTGGGCCGAGCGGTGTGGGTCGAGCGGTGTGGGGCGAGCGGTGTGGGCCGAGCGATGTGGGCAGTGTGGGCCGAGCGGTGTGGGCAGTGTGGGCCGAGTGGTGTGGGCAGTGTTGGCCGAGCTGTGTGGGCCGAGCGATGTGCGTCGAGTGGTGTGGGCAGTGTGGGCCGAGCGGTGTGGGCCGAGCGATGTGGGCCGAGCGATGTGCGTCGAGTGGTGTGGGCAGTGTGGGCCGAGCGGTGTGGGCCGAGCGATGTGGGCCGAGCGATGTGGGCCGGGCGGTGTGGGCCGAGCGGTGTGGGCAGTGTGGGCCGAGCGGTGTGGGCAGTGTGGGTCGAGTGGTGTGGGCAGTGTGGGCCGAGCGGTGTGGGCCGAGCGATGTGCGTCGAGTGGTGTGGGCAGTGTGGGCCGAGCGGTGTGGGCCGAGCGATGTGGGCCGAGCGATGTGGGCCGGGCGGTGTGGGCCGAGCGGTGTGGGTTGAGCGGTGTGGGCAGTGTGGGCCGAGCGGTGTGGGCCGAGCGATGTGGGCAGTGTGGGCCGAGCGGTGTGGGCCGAGCAGTGTGGGCCGAGCGGTGTGGGCCGAGCGATGAGGGCAGTGTGGGCCGAGCGGTGTGGGCAGTGTGGGCCGAGCGGTGTGGGCCGAGCGATGTGGGCAGTGTGGGCCGAGCGGTGTGGGCAGTGTGGGTCGAGCGGTGTGGGCCGAGCGGTGTGGGCAGTGTGGGTTGAGTGGTGTGGGCCGAGCGATGTGGGCAGTGTGGGCCGAGCGGTGTGGGCCGAACGGTGTGGGTCGAGCGGTGTGGGCCGAGCGGTGTGGGCCGAGCGATGTGGGCAGTGTGGGCCGAGCGGTGTGGGCCGAGCGGTGTGGGCAGTGTGGGCCGAGCGGTGTGGGCAGTGTGGGCCGAGCGTGTGGGCCGAGCGGTGTGGGTCGAGCGGTGTGGGCCGAGCGATGAGGGCAGTGTGGGTTGAGCGGTGTGGGCCGAGCGATGTGGGCAGTGTGGGCCGAGCGGTGTGGGCAGTGTGGGTCGAGCGGTGTGGGCCGAGCGGTGTGGGCCGAGCGATGTGGGCAGTGTGGGCCGAGCGGTGTGGGCAGTGTGGGCCGAGCGGTGTGGGCCGAGCGATGTGGGCCGAGCGGTGTGGGCTGAGCGGTGTGGGCAGTGTGGGCCGAGCGGTGTGGGCCGAGCGGTGTGGGCCGGTGTGGGCCGAGCGGTGTGTGCAGTGTGGGCCAAGCGGTGTGGGTCGAGCGGTGTGGGCCGAGCGATGTGGGCCTCACGGTGTGGGCCTCGCAGTGTGGGCCGAGCGGTGTGGGCCGAGCGGTGTGGGTTGAGCGGTGTGGGCAGTGTGGGCCGAGCGGTGTGGGCAGTGTGGGCCGAGCGGTGTGGGCCGAGCGGTGTGGGCCAAGCGATGTGGGCCGAGCGGTGTGGGCCGAGCGGTGTGGGTTGAGCGATGTGGGCCGAGCGGTGTGGGTTGAGCGGTGTGGGCCGAGCGATGTGGGCAGTGTGGGCCGAGCGGTGTGGGCAGTGTGGGTCGAGCGGTGTGGGCCGAGCGGTGTGGGCAGTGTGGGTTGAGCGGTTTGGGCCGAGCGATGTGGGCAGTGTGGGCCGAGTGGTGTGGGCCGAGCGGTGTGGGTCGAGCGATGTGGGCCGAGCGGTGTGGGCCGAGCGATGTGGGCAGTGTGGGCCGAGCGGTGTGGGCCGAGCGGTGTGGGTCGAGCGGTGTGGGCCGAGCGATGAGGGCAGTGTGGGTTGAGCGGTGTGGGCCGAGCGATGTGGGCAGTGTGGGCCGAGCGGTGTGGGCCGAGCGGTGTGGGTCGAGCGGTGTGGGCCGAGCGGTGTGGGCCGAGCGATGTGGGCCGAGCGGTGTGGGCAGTGTGGGCCGAGCGGTGTGGGCAGTGTGGGCCGAGCGGTGTGGGCCGAGCGGTGTGGGCAGTGTGGGCCGAGCGGTGTGGGCAGTGTGGGCCGAGCGGTGTGGGCCGAGCGATGTGGGCCGAGCGGTGTGGGCAGTGTGGGCCGAGCGGTGTGGGCTGAGCGGTGTGGGCAGTGTGGGCCGAGCAGTGTGGGCCGAGCGGTGTGGGTCGAGCGGTATGGTCAGTGTGGGCCGAGCGGTGTGGGCCGAGCGGTGTGGGCCGGTGTGGGCCGAGCGGTGTGGGCTGAGCGGTGTGTGCAGTGTGGGCCAAGCGGTGTGGGTCGAGCGGTGTGGGCCGAGCGGTGTGGGCCGAGCGATGTGGGCCTCGCAGTGTGGGCCGAGCGGTGTGGGCCGAGCGGTGTGGGTTGAGCGGTGTGGGCCGAGCGGTGTGGGCCGAGCGGTGTGGGCCGAGCGGTGTGGGCAGTGTGGGCCGAGCGGTGTGGGCCGAGCGGTGTGGGTCGAGCGGTGTGGGCCGAGCGATGTGGGCCTTGCGATGTGGGCCGAGCGGTGTCGGCCGAGCGGTGTGGGCCGAGCGATGTGGGCCGAGCGATGTGGGCCGAGCGGTGTGGGTCGAGTGGTGTGGGCAGTGTGGGCCGAGCGGTGTGGGTTGAGCGATGTGGGCCGAGCGGTGTGGGTCGAGTGGTGTGGGCAGTGTGGGCCGAGCGGTGTGGGCCGAGCGATGTTGGTCGAGTGGTGTGGGCCGAGCGGTGTGGGCCGAGCGGTGTGGGCCGAGCGATGTGGGCCGAGCGATGTGGGCCGGGCGGTGTGGGCCGAGCGGTGTGGGCCGAGCGGTGTGGGCAGTGTGGGTCGAGCGGTGTGGGCTGAGCGGTGTGGGCTGAGCGGTGTGGGCAGTGTGGGCCGAGCGGTGTGGGCCGAGCGATGTGGGCAGTGTGGGCCGAGCGGTGTGGGCCGAGCGGTGTGGGTCGAGCGGTGTGGGCCGAGCGGTGTGGGCCGAGCGATGCGGGCAGTGTGGGCCGAGCGGTGTGGGCCGAGCAGTGTGGGCAGTGTGGGCCGAGCGGTGTGGGCAGTGTGGGCCGAGCGGTGTGGGCAGTGTGGGCCGAGCGGTGTGGGCAGTGTGGGCCGAGCGGTGTGGGCCGAGCGGTGTGGGCCGAGCGATGAGGGCAGTGTGGGCCGAGCGGTGTGGGCAGTGTGGGCCGAGTGGTGTGGCAGTGTGGGCCGAGTGGTGTGGGCCGAGCGGTATGGGTTGTCTTCCCTATGCTAAAGGTACTAGATAAACATAAGCTATTGTTGCCATGGTGCTGGTTGGTGGGAAGGCAGCTCTCTGGTTTGTACACTTGCAAATGAAGGAAAATCCAGAAAGTGGCTGTGTTCCAGTTAAATACAGGAGAACTGAAACAACCTACTTTCATTTGACAAATTGGATTTAACTCTACCATCAACAATTACAAACGCTTAAATGTTTCAATTCTTCTCTCCATCTGTGTAGTCTTCTCCAGTGTGGTTCAGGTTTTCCACCTTTTGTCCTCGTCTTCATTGATTTACATTATCTCCAACCTTGGGATTGACCAATCGACGATATGCAGTTCTACCTTTATAGGGCCCATCCTGTTCAGGAGACCTTTCAAAATGATGGATGGATGATGAAGAAGGGCAAAGAAAAAAAATGTTTTGATGGGTTAGTGCCGTATTGACCAAAGAGAAAGGCGGCACAGTGGCACAGTGGTTAGCACTGCTGCTTCACAGCACCAGGGATCCAAGTTCAATTCCGGCCTCGGGTCTGTGTGGAGTTTGCACGTTCGCCCCGTGTGTGCGTGGGTTTCCTCCAGATGCTCCGGTTTCCTCCCACAGTCCAGGGATGCGAAGGTTAGGAGGGATTACAGGGTTGCATGGGATAGGTGGAGGCCTGGATCGGGTGCACTTTCAGAGGGTTGATGCAAACTTGATGGGCGAAATGGCCCCCTTCTGCACTGTTTGGAGTCTACAATTTCTATGATAATTTGTAGAAAGCAGAGGGAGGGATCCAGGTAGGGAATCCTGAGGATAGGGGTGAAACTTGGAATCTTGGAATCCCTCAGTGCAGAAGGAGGCCATTTGGCCCATCGAGTCTGTACTGACCCTCTGAAAGAGGGTCCACCTAGGCCCAAACTCCACCCGATCTCCATAACACCATTTAAGGGCAATTTAGCATGGCCAATCCACCTAATCTGCAAATCTTTGGACTGTGGGAGGAAACCGGAGCACCCGAAGGAACCCACGCAGATACGGGGAGAACATGCAGTCTCCACACAGACTGTGACCCAAGCCAAGCATCGAACCTGGGACCTTGGCGCTGTGAATCCATAGTGCTAACCACTATGCTACGGTAATTGGGTTTCCGGCTCTGTCGACGGGCATGTTGCATTGTTGCAGTTTCATGTTTGTTTTCTTTTTTCTTGTTCTTGTTGGGTTCTTATAGTTGTTGATTAGAATTGGAGTTTTACAATATCTGGGGCGGGATTCTCCACTCCCGCACCGAAGTGGCCGCGCCGTCGTGAACGCCGTCGAGGTTCACAACAGCGCGAAATGGCCCCGATCCCGACCGATTCAGGCCCTGACAATGGGCCAGTATCGGGGCCGCGTCATCTACACGCGCCAGGCCTTGTCGCCCGCGTAAAGGCGGCGGCGCATAGGTGACGCAGACGGCGCCGCATAACGGGCATCATCCGCGCATGCGTTGTTGCCGTCCTCTCTAAGTCCGCCCCGCAAGAAGATGGCGAACGGATCTTGAGGGGCCGCGGAAGGAAGGAGGTCCTGCTTCAGAGAGGACGGCCCGACAATCGGTGGGCACCGATCGCGGGCCACCCCACATTTCAGGTACCCCCCGGTGCAGGATCCCTCCTCACCCCCCCCCGCAGGCCGCCCCCCCCAGCGTTCACGCACCGCTCACGATGGCAGCGACCAGGTGTGGACGGCGCCGGGGGGAACCCGCCGTTTTGGCCTGGCAGCTCGGCCCATCCGGGCCTGAGAATAGCGGGGGTGCCGGAGAATCGCCATTTTGGGTGTCTCCGGCGATTCTCCGGCCTGCGGCCCGTGAAACCCGACCGGGCCGTTCCCGCCGCTTGGGAGAATCACGGGAGGGCGTCTGACCGGCGTCCCGGGAAATTTTGGCGGCCCAGGCGATTCTCCCAACCGGCGCGGGAGTGGAGAATCTCGCCCCTGGGGTTCTGTTCATTGTATTAATATATACCTTCCTTTTGATGCACATGTTAAATGGGGTTTTGGTATTTTATTGTTTGTTTCTATTTTTCCCTTTCTCCAGTTGGGTATCTCCCTGCTAACTATGGAGTTAGTTAACGGGAGCGGTTTTGGAGGGTTCGTTGCAGCTCATTATAGTCGGGGTTTTTTTTAGATAATGAGCTTAGCGTTATTGTTTTGTTTGGGTTTGTTAAATGTAGGCTTTAGTCTGAGGATAGGTTTTTGTTTGCCTCGCTCCTATTTGTCTTTGTACTTGGGTTTCGGCGAATTAAATGGCAATGGCATTGTGGGGTTGGGGAGTGGGGGGTGAGGGGTGGGGGTAGTTTGCAGATGGTGTCTGTTGATTTTTCTTTTCTAGTCTTTTGACTTAGTTTGGTGGCCATCCTGGGTGGATCTTTTTTCTGTACCTTTTAAGTATCCGTTGGTTAATCTTTTTTGGTTGAAATGGCTGACTCAGGATTGAGGAGGGGGGGTGGGAGACCTCTAATTCGTTTGGTCACCTGGAACATTAGGTGTTTGAATGGCCCAGTGAAAAGGTCGAGTGTATTGCTCATCTCAAGAGTTTAAACTCAGAGGCCAGCACGGTGGCACATTGGTTAGCACTGCGGCCTCCCGCACCGAGGTCCCAGGCTGGATCCCGGCTCTGGGTCACTGACTGTGTGGAGTTTGCACATTCTCCCCGTGTTTGCGTAGGTTTGGCCCCCAAAACCCAAAGGATGTGCGGGGCAGGTGGATTGGCCACGCTAAATTGCCCCTTAATTGGAAAAAAATGAATTTGGTACTCTAAATTTATTTTTAAAAAGAGTTTAAACTCCAATGTAGTGTTTTCGCAAGAGGCACATTTGTGGGTCAGAGGTCAGGGGCGAAATTCTCCCCCAACGGCGCGATGTCCGCCGACTGGCGCCAAAAACGGTGCCAATCAGACGGGCATCGCGCCGGCCCAAAGGTGCGGAATGCTCCGCATCTTTGGGGGCCGAGCCCCAACATTGAGGGGCTAGGCCGGCGCCGGGGGGATTTCCGCCCCGCCAGCTGGCGGAAATGGCGTTTGTCGCCCCGCCAGTTGGCGGAAATGGCGTTTGGTGCCCCGCCAGCTGGCGCGGAAATGCGGCGCATGCGCGGGAGCGTCAGCGGCCGCCGACAGTTTCCCGCGCATGCGCAGTGGGGAGAGTCTTTTCCGCCTCCGCCATGGTGGAGGCCGTGGTGGAGGCGGAAGGGAAAGAGTACCCCCATGGCACAGGCCCGCCCGCGGATCGGTGGGCCCCGATCGCGGGCCAGGCCACCGTGGGGGCACCCCCCGGGGTCAGATCGCCCCGCGCCCCCCCCCAGGACCCCGGAGCCCGCCCACGCCGCCTGGTCCCGCCGGTAAATACCAGCTTTGATTTACGCCGGCGGGACAGGCAATTTCTGGGCGGGACTTCGGCCCATCCGGGCCGGAGAATTGAGCGGGGGGTCCCGCCAACCGGCGCGGCCCGATTCCCGCCCCCGCCCAATCTCCGGTTTCGGAGACTTCGGCGGGGGCGGGATTCACGGCGGCCAACGGCCATTGTCCGACCCGGCGGGGGGTCGGAGAATGACGCCTCAGAGATCAAACGAGGCTGCCTAAGGGGTGGGTAGGGCAGATTTTTCATTCTGGTTTCAATGGCAGGGCCAGGGTACAGTGATTCTAATTGGATCCTTGGTGCTTCTTGCAACCACGCAATAAAGACTTCTCATTTTTTTCAATGTTCTTTTTTACCAAGTCTATTCGCAAATTGATTTTTTTGTTTTGGATAGGGTTCTCCTCCCTTCAGTGGAGGCGGCTGAGTACTCAGCAATTGTTATTTCAGATCATGCCCTGCACTGTATTGATTCCTTGCTAGAGTCTGGCCCCACCCAATGTCCACCCTGGAGATTACACATAACATTATTAGCGGATAAAAAAAAGTGTGAGCGTGTGAACTCTGACATAGAGGACTATAGAAAATTTAACAAACGATCAATATCACCTTTCACGTTGTGGAAGGCCCTAAGACAGTCCTCGGGAAAATTATCTCCCACACAGTGCATTTGGTGAGGACAGCGAGGGTGGAGCCGCAGACACTGCTGGACTCCATCCTTGAGGTGGATCACCAGTACATACTTGATCCTACTCCGGAGCTACTGGCAAGTAGGAAAAAATTGCAAACCCAGTTTGAACTATTGTCGACTGTTACGGGCGAGGCTTTTCAGAACTCCAAAATGTATCATGGAGTTCAACCAACCTCTCCCTTTAATGGATTTGTTGCTTTTCCTAGCACACGGCTTTTTCCCTAGGTGTGGGATTATAATTATGGACACGTGGGTTTTTAAACACAAAACACTGTTTATTCCATGAACTCAACTTAATATCTTAAATAAACATTGGATCTCTTAACACCCCTTACTTCAAAGATAACTCAGAAAATATTGCAACAGTAAATACTTCCTTAAAACATTCCTTCAAACTTCCAAGAGACTTAACACCTTTAAACAGTATCACATCAGGTTAAAGGATATATATATTTTCTGTAGAATGGCAGAGGTATATTAGCTTGGGTGACTTCAGCTCCAGCACCTTGCTTTCTTCATGCAGCTCTCTGGAAACCCACAGACACACCAACGTTGCTTTCTCAAACCTAGCTTTCGCTCTTCAAGCAACTCACAGCAAACCAGCCAGGCACTTTGAAGCTGCTCTCAGCAAAACCAGCCGGGCACTTTTCAAAACTGAAACTTCAAAATGGCTGAACTGAGGTCCACCCACTCTATGACATCACTGTTTTCTTAAAGGTACATTGCTTAAACATCCAGTTCTTAAAGGCACTCTCGCATGACACCTCCCCCCAAGAAAAAATAAATAAACCATCAACTTCAAGATGGTTTCATTTTTCACTTTTGCACCATCCACTAAGAAATGTACACAGTAAATATACTTTTTCGTTTTTTAAAAAAAACAACACATGCAAACAGGTATAATAATATAGTCCATTTTTCTTTGTTCTTCTTCCTCCAACCGAAATCCTTCTCGATTGACAGTCTCTTTGAACAAAGTCTGCACGATACATCCATTCCTCTACTCCTCGGCATTTCTCTTCAGAATCAGATAATTTAGGTCAATCTGACCACAGAGCCCCCTTGCAATGCAGGAATATTGGTTACCACAGCTTTCAGGCAGTCAAATGCCTGTTGAAAGTCTGCTGTCCATTGAAATTTTTTAGATTTCTTCAGCAAGTCCATCAGTGGAGTAATCATGCCACAAAACCTTTGCACAAAGGTTCGATCAAATTCATCATGTTAAGAAATCGCATTATTTCCCTTCGTCTTGAGGATAACGGAAACTGCGTGATTCGGGCTTCTACAAATTCACTGTCGGTTAGGTTAATCACCAAACCTGCCACCTGAAGTCGATCAAAGAACTCCATACGATGTTTTAAATGTTCTTTCCATGTCAGCAGATTGTCCCACTTTCTCAATGCAATCCTTCAATGGTGGGACAGGATAAGAGTCCGTTCTTGTAACTGCATTCACCTTTCTATAGTCCACACACAACCGTTGGGTACCATCTGGTTTAGGTGCCATCACTATGGGTGAGCTCCATTTGCTGCAATCCACTTCAATTATGCCATTTTTCAGCATACTCTCAATCTCCCTGTTAACCTGTGCCAATTTTAAAGGGTTAAGACTATATGGATGTTGTTTGATAGGAACAACATTTCCCACATCTACATCATGTGTAGCCATTTTAGTACTTCCCAATTTATCTCTACAAACTTGCCCGTGTGATATCAATAACTCTTTGAGGTCAGTTTGTGTTTCCTCTGGGAAGGTAACTTAACAATTCATCCCAATTTTTAAGAACATCCTCATTTTCCAATTTAATTTGAGATATGTCAAATTCACAGTCATCTGGATTTGGTTCGTCACTTTGAGTTAGAATCATTAAAACCTCCTTTTTCTCTCCTTCCCTTTCAAAGTACCTTTTAAGCATATTCACATGACACACTCGGTGAGTGTTCCTTCGATCTGGTGTTTTTACCACATAATTCACCTCACTTAATTTCCTTTCAATCTGATACGGTCCACGAAACCTTGCTTTTGAAGGCTCACCTACCACTAGTAACAACACTAAAACTTTATCCCCACTTGCAAAACTACGAACTTTGGATTTCTTGTCCGCTACCCGTTTCATCACATTTTGTGCAACTTTCAAATGTTGTCTAGCCGATTCACCTGCTCTGTTTAATCGGTCCCTAAAATTTGACACGTAATCCAATAGTGTAATTTCCGATTTCTCACCCACCAATTTTTCCTTGATCAATTTAAGTGGTCCTCTTACCTCATGACTAAAAATTAGTTCAAAAGGACTAAAGTTGGTAGACTCATTAGGTGCATCCCTAATTGCAAACAATACGAATGGGATTCCTTTATCCTAATCCTCTGGATAATCTTGATATTACGCCCTCAACATTGTCTTTAATGTCTGATGCCACCTTTCTAACGCTCCCTGCGATTCTGGATGGTATGCAGTTGATTTAAATTGTTTTATTCCTAAGCTATCCATAACTTCTTTGAATAACTTTGAGGTAAAATTTGATCCTTGATCCGATTGAATTTCTGTGGGTAGTCCATATCTAGTAAAGAATTTAAGTAATTCCTCCACAATCCTTTTAGCTGTAATAATATGTACTGGAATGGCCTCTGGAAACCTAGTAGACACATCCATTACAGTCAAAAGATATTGATTCCCACTTTTTGTTTTAGGAAGCGGTCCTACACAATCGATTAGGACCCCTGTAAAAGGTTCCTCAAATGCTGGAATGGGCATTAAGGGTGCTGGTTTTATCACTGCTTGAGGTTTCCCTAAAACTTGACATGTGTGACATGATTGACAAAATTTAACTACATCTTTTAAAAAAAAAATATATTTTATTGAAATTTTTTTCCAAACAACAATTTTTCCCTCTTACAAAGCAAACGAAACAATAACAAAACAGAAATTTTTAACAATACACAGGTAACAAAACCCCATTGTCTATTGACCTAAACTAAACTAAACCCCCCTCCCCCCCTCCCCCTGGGTTGCTGCTGCTGGTCATCTCTCTTCCCTCTAATGTTCCCCTAGGTAGTCGAGAAATGGCTGCCACCGCCTGGTGAACCCTTGAGCCGATCCTCTCAGGGCAAACTTTATCTGCTCCAGTTTAATGAACCCGCCATATCATTTACCCAGGCCTCCAGTCCGGGGGGTTTCGCCTCCTTCCACATGAGTAGGATCCTGCGCCGGGCTACTAGGGACGCAAAGGCCACGACATCGGCCTCTTTCGCCTCCTGCACTCCCGGCTCTTCCGCAACTCCAAATAGAGCTAACCCCCAGCCTGGTTTGACCCGGGCCTTCACCACCTGCGAAATCACTCCCGTCACTCCCTTCCAATATCCTTCCAGTGCCGGGCACGCCCAAAACATATGTGCGTGGTTTGCCGGGCTCCCGCCACACCTCCCACATTTGTCCTCCACTCCAAAGAACCTGCTCAATCTTGCCCCCGTTATGTGTGCTCTATGTAGCACCTTAAATTGAATCAGGCTAAGCCTGGCGCATGAGGAAGAGGAATTTACCCTGCTTAGGGCATCAGCCCACATACCCTCCTCTATCTCCTCCCCTAATTCTTCTTCCCACTTTCCTTTTAGTTCGCCCACCGACTCCTCCCCCTCTTCCCTCATCTCTCTATAAATCTCTGACACCTTGCCCTCTCCGACCCACACCCCTGAAAGCACCCTGTCCTGTATCCCCTGTGTCGGGAGCAACGGAAATTCCCTCACCTGTTGTCTAGTAAATGCCCTCACCTGCATATCTCGCAAGAAATTTCCCCGGGGCAACTTATACTTTTCCTCCAATGCTCCCAAGCTCGCAAAAGTCCCATCTATAAATAAATCTCCCACCTTCCTAATTCCCAACTAGTACCAGCTCTGAAATCCTCCATCCATTCTTCCTGGGGCGAACCTATGGTTGTTCCTGATAGGGGACCCCACCAGGGCTCCCCGCACCCCTCTCTGTCACCTCCACTGTCCCCAGATATTCAGTGTTGCCGCCACCACCGGGTTTGTGGTAAACTTTTTAGGTGAGAACGGTAGCGGCGCCGTCACCAGCGCCTCTAAACTCGTCCCTTTACAGGACTTTATCTCCAGTCTTTTCCACGCCGCTCCCTCACCCTCCATCATCCATCTACGTATCATTGCCACATTGGCGGCCCAATAGTAATCACCCAAGTTCGGTAGTGCCAGTCCTCCTCTGTCCCTACTACGCTGAAGGAACCCCCTCCTTACTCTCGGAACTTTCCCTGCCCACACGAAGCTTGTGATGCTCCTACCTATTTTATTAAAAAAGGTCTTGGTGATTAGTATAGGGAGACATTGAAATACAAATAAGAACCTCTGGAGGACCATCATCTTAATTGCTTGCACCCTGCCCGCCAGCGATAGAGGCTGCATGTCCCACCTCTTGAAGTCCTCCTCCATTTGTTCTACCAGCCGTGTCAGATTAAGTCTGTGCAAGGTTCCCCAGCTCCTTGCGATCTGAATCCCCAGGTATCGGAAGTTTCTTTCCACTTTCCTTAGCGGTAAGCCTTCTATCTCTCTACTCTGGTCCCCTGGATGTATCACAAATAATTCACTCTTCCCCATGTTTAGCCTATACCCCGAGAATTCCCCGAACCCCCTCAAAATTCGCATAACCTCTATCATCCCCCCCGCTGGGTCCGACACGTATAACAATAGGTCATCTGCGTATAACGAGACTCGGTGTTCTTCTCCCCCTCTAATCACCTCTCTCCATTTCCTGGAGTCTCTCAACGCCATGGCCAGAGGTTCAATTGCCAACGTGAACAACAATGGAGACAGCGGGCATCCCTGTCTTGTTCCCCTATATAATCGGAAATACTCCGATCTATGTCGACCTGTAACTACGCTTGCCGTTGGAGCCCCATAAAGAAGTCTAACTCAGCTAATAAACCCGTTCCCAAATCCAAACCTCCTTAACACTTCCCATAAATACTCCCACTCCACCCTATCAAATGCCTTCTCTGCATCCATTGCCGCCACTATCTCTGCCTCCCCCTCCACTGGGGGCATCATTATCACCCCTAATAGTCGTCGCACGTTAACATTCAGTTGTCTCCCTTTTACGAACCCTGTCTGGTCTTCGTGCACCACCCCCGGGACACAGTCCTCTATCCTCGCTGCCAGTACCTTTGCCAGCAATTTGGCGTCCACGTTCAATAGTGAAATAGGCCTATAGGACCCGCACTGCAACGGATCTTTGTCCCTCTTCAAAATTAGCGATATCGTCGCCTCCGACATCGTCGGGGGTAGAGTCCCCCCTTCCCTGGCCTCATTGAACGTCCTCGCCATCAACGGGGCCAACAAGTCCACATATTTTCTGTAATATTCCACCGGGAACCCGTCTGGCCCCGAGACCTTCCCTGCTTGCATGCTTCCCAGTCCCTTAATAACCTCGTCCACCTCAATCGGCGCCCCCAGGCCTGCCACCTCCTGCTCCTCCACTTTCGGGGACCTCAATTGGTCCAGGAACTGCCGCATCCCCTCCTCTCCCTCTGGGGGTTGAGACCTATACAGTTCCTCATAGAAGGTCTTGAACACCTCATTTATCTTTCCTGCCCTTCGCACTGTGTCTCCCCTTTCGTCTCTAATTCCTCCTATCTCCCTCGCTGCTGCCCTCTTTCGCAATTGATGCGTCAACAGGCGACTAGCCTTTTCCCCATATTCATGCCTCCTCCCCTGTGCCTTCCTCCACAGTACCTCCGTCTTTCTGGTGGTCAGAAGGTCAAACTCCGTCTGGAGACGTCTCCTCTCCCTGTACAATTCCTCCTCCGGGGTCTCTGCAAATTCCCTGTCCACCCTTAAAATCTCCCCCAGTAATCTTTCCCTTTCCTTGGCCTCTGTTTTCCTTTTGTGGGCCCCAATAGAGATCAGCTCTCCTCTGACCACCGCTTTTAATGCTTCCCAGACCACTCCCACAGGGACCTCGCCGTCGTCATTGACCTCCAGGTATCTCTCAATACACCCCCGCACTCTTGCACACACTCCCTCATCCGCCATCAGTCCCACATCTAATCGCCAGAGTGTTCTCTGCTCCCTGTCCTCTCCTACTTCCAGGTCCACCCAATGTGGGGCATGATCCGAAACCGCTATGGCTGAGTACTCAGCTTCTTCCACCCGAGAGATCAACGACCATCCCAACACAAAAAAATCTATCCGGGAGTACACTTTATGGACATGGGAGAAGAAGGAAAACTCCTTAGCCCTAGGTCTAAGAAATCGCCATGGATCCACTCCCCCCATTTGGTCCATAAACCCCTTAAGTACCTTGGCCGCTGCCGGCCTTCTTCCGGTCCTTGAGCTGGATCTATCTAGCCCCGGGTCCAGCACCGTATTAAAGTCCCCTCCTAAAATCAAGTTTCCTGCCTCCAGGTCCGGTATACGCCCCAGCATCCGTCTCATGAATCCCGCATCGTCCCAATTTGGGGCATACACATTAACCAACAAGACCTCCATTCCCTCCAGCCTACCACTCACCATTACATATCTACCTCCGCTATCTGCTACGATGTTCTTTGCTTCAAATGCTACCCGTTTCCCCACCAAAATGGCCACCCCTCTGGTCTTTGCGTCCAGTCCTGAGTGGAACACCTGTCCCACCCATCCTTTCCTTAGCCTAACTTGGTCCGCCACCTTTAGGTGCGTCTCTTGGAGCATAACCACGTCTGCCCTTAGTCCTTTCAAATGCGCGAGCACTCGGGCCCATTTTATCAGTCCGTTCAGGCCTCTCACGTTCCACTTGATCAGCCTCACTAGGGGGCTACCTGCCCCCCTCCCGTGTCGACTAGCCATTACCTTCTCTAGGCCAGTCCCATATCCCGCCTCCGCGCTCCCGCTCGCTCCCCCAGCATCGCACACCATCCCCGCCCACCCACTCTTTAGCCATTTCCTTTTGGATTTCCGCAGCAGCAACCCAGTTGTCCCCCCCCCTCCCCCCCCCGCTAGATCCCTATCTAGCATGATTGCTCCCCCCATATCACTTCCGTAAGTCAGCTGACTTCAACTGACCCCGGCTACTCCTGCTCACTCCTCGACCCCCTCCGTGTGGGGGAACTCCCATCCGCCTTGTGCCTGTCTTCCCGCCTTATTCTTTCTGGCGCGGGAACATCCCTTTACCTGACCCGCCTCTTATGGCGCAGCTCCCTTTCCCCTCCCCCTCTCCTTCCCCATTCTCCGACTCTGTCCCGTCTTTCCCCCCTCACCGGCGCCCACATTTCCCCAATGTCTCCCCCCTTCCCTGTTTACTTCTCAATTAACTTCAACCGTAACATTAACAATAACAATAACAATAACATTTCCTGCAGCATCAGTCCCTCAGTTCCGGTCCAATTTCTCTTCTTTGATGAAGGACCATGTTTCCTCCGCCATCTCGAAATAATGGTGTCTCTCCTGATACGTGACCCATAGTCTTGCCGGCTGCAGCATCCCAAACTTCACCTTCCTTTTATGCAACACCTCTTTGGCTCGGTTGAAGCTCGCCCTCCTTCTCGCCACCTCCGCACTCCAATCCTGGTATATCCGTACCACAGCATTCTCCCATCTGCTACTCCGCACCTTTTTAGCCCATCTCAGGACCTCTTCTCTGACCTTAAGGCGGTAAAATCGCACGATTATCGCCCTCGGTGGTTCTCCCGCTTTTGGTCTTCTCGCCGGAATCCGATTTGCCCACTCCACCTCCATGGGGCCCGCAGGGGCCTCAGCACCCATCAGTGAGCTCAGCATCTTACTTGCGTACGCTCCACAGTCCACTCCTTCCACACCCTCAGGGAGACCTAGTATCCGAAGGTTCTTCCTTCGCGCTCCGTTTTCTAGGGCCTCGATCCTTTCAGTACACTTTTTATGAAGTGCCTCGTGCGTCTGAGTCTTAACCGCCAGGCCCAGGATCTCGTCCTCAATATCTGTCACCTTCTGCTCCACCACGCGGAGCTCTGTCTCCTGGGTCTTTAATGTCTCCTTGAGCCCCTCAATTGCCTGTAGCATCGGGGTCAGCACCTCCCTCTTCAGCAGCTCCACGCACCGTCTCACAATTTCATCCTGCTCAGGCCCCCATGTCGCCTGCGCTTTCTCCGCCGCCATCTTGTACTTCTCTCTTTCTGACCCTTTGGTCGACGATTCCTCGCGCTGCAGCCGCCGCCGCCGGTTTTTTCCTCCGTCGTTTGGGGGGGACTCCCTTCTCACACACCCCACACCGGGTTGCGTCGTCGAAAAATTCCCCGTTGGGGCTCTTAAAAGTGCCCGAAGGTCCGTCGGGACTGGAGCCGCCGAAGCGTGCAGCTAGCTAGGCATCACCGCAACCGGAAGTCCCTTCAGTGGCCTTGATGAGATCTTTTCACAGTTGTTCCCTCTGCTGCTAGAATTCACCTTTGATACAGGCCCTCAGGTCAGCTTGCAGCTTTAAGCTTGCCCTTCCCCCGCCTGCATGCTGGAAGAGGCCCTGTTTATCCTGCAGTTGCAGCCAAATGTTTCACTGTTTCTGCCGTGTCTGGCAACCAAGAGACATACCCTTCCTGGGGGACACTATCGGGGGAATGCTGCAGCCTTCTTCCCACACCGGGAAATGTCAAACAAATGCCGTGGGGGCCCTGTAAAAGAGCCCAAAAGTCCGTTCCAAGCAGGAGCTACCGAATATGCGACCTAGCTCTGCATAGCCGCACCCGGAAGTCTCCTTTAACTACATCTTTAAGTAGTCCAGGCCAATAAAAATGTTTCTGGATTTTCGCTTGAGTTTTCCTTATTCCCAAATGACCTCCCATTGGTACCTCATGTGCAACTCGCAACACCTCCTTTCTCTACCCTACCGGCAATACAACTTGATGAACTTCTGCCCACTTTTCATCCGCCTGCATATGTACAGGTCTCCATTTTCTCATCAAGACATCATTTTTACGGTAATAACACTCTGGTATACTCTCAGATTCCTCTTCCGTATATGCTTTCTGATATATCCGTTTTATTTCTACATCTTTCTGTTGTAACTCTGCCAATTTTCCTGAACTAAAAATATCCGCCTCATTCTCCACCTGGTCTTGTTCTTTTCCAACCATCTGATCAAAAATCGTTTCTGATAATTGCACTTCAACTTCATCTTCACCCTTTGATTTCTCCTCTTGTCTTAACCTGTGACTTTGCGACCTTGTTACTACACAATCCGGAAAAATCCCAGGATATTCGTCCTTCAACACTTCAGTTGATTGATTTTCCACTGGCTTATCAACCACAGTAGGCATCGCTCCCACCTGTGATCCAGCTATATCATTATCCAAGATAAACTGTATTCCTGGACAAGATAATTTATCTATTACTCCTACTACCACTTCACCACTCTTCACTGGACTTTCCAACCTTACCTTATATTATGGAACGCTACTCCTCTCACCCTGAATTCCACATATCACCACCTTTTCTGGCAACAGTCTTCCCAAACTACATAATTCCTCTTCTCTTACCATTAAAGATTGACTAGCCCCTGTATCTCTTAAAATTGTGACTTCTTTACCTGCTCCTCCTGATACACATGAGTAAACTTTACCCACACAAGTAAATTCTTTAAAGACATCTGGCACCTTCTTAACAATTGCTTCTTGAACAGGCTGTACAATCATTTGCACCTCCTTTGCTTCCCTTGGGCTTTCCTTTACCACTCTAACAAACCCCACTGTCTTATCCTGTTTTACCACATCAGCCTTCCCAGTGCTTTTCTTCAACCACCAACACTGTGACTTTACATGGCCTAGTTTATTACAGTGAAAACATCTGAATCTTTTCATTTCTTTTCCACCCTCCTGGATTTCTTTTTTAATCTGAGGTACACTCTCTTTATTGTCTCCCATCAGATCACCTTTACCTTTACCACTTGAGCATTGTGGATAACTCAATTGCTTCACAGCTCCAGGGTCCCAGGTTCGATTCCGGCTTGGGTCACTGTCTGTGCGGAGTCTGCACATCCTCCCCGTGTGTGCGTGGGTTTCCTCCGGGTGCTCCGGTTTCCTCCCACAGTCCAAAGATGTGCAGGTTAGGTGGATTGGCCATGATAAATTGCCCTTCGTGTCCAAAATTGGCCTTAGTGTTGGATGGAGTTTCTGGGTTATGGGGATAGGGTGGAGGTGTTGACCTTGGGTAGGGTGCTCTTTCCAAGAGCCGGTGCAGACTTGATGGGCTGAATGGCCTCCTTCTGCACTGTAAATTCTATGTCCCCACTTTCTATCCCTCACCGGCTGAAACTGATGTCGGAAACCAATCTTTGATTCATGAATTAATTCATAATCATCTGCCATTTCTGCTGCTAATCTCGCAGTTTTAACCCTCTGTTCTTCCACATGAGTTTTCACTACATCAGGAATTGAATTTTTAAACTCCTCCAAAAGTATAATTTCTCTGAGAGCTTCATACGTTTGGTCTATTTTCAAATCCCTTATAAGCCTATCAAAATTACTCTGTTTGAGCTTTTCAAACTCCATGTATGTTTGACCAAATTCTTTCCTTAAATTTCTAAACCTTTGTCTGTGAGCTTCAGGCACTAGCTCATATGCACTTAAGATTGATTTCTTCACCTCCTCATATGTTCCAGATACCTCCACCAGTAGTGATGCAACACTTCACTAGCTCTACCTACCCGCTTTGTTTGAATCAGTAACACCCACATGTCCTGTGGCCATTTCATTTGTTTAGCTACCTTCTCAAATGAAATGAAAGAGGCTTCTACGTACTTCTCGTCAAACCTTGGCAATGCTTGGACATATTTAAATAGATTCCCACCAAGCCTTTGACTATGACGCTCTTTCTCACTAACCTCATCACTATCATCCAACTGTACGTTTCCCTTTACATCTGCCAATTTTAACTGACTGTCATGTTTCATGGCCATTTTCTGAAGTTCAAACTCCTCTTTATCTTTTTCCCTGATCTGTATCTCCCTTTCTTTTTCTTGTTGTTCTGCTAGGGCTATTGGTTCTTTTCTCCTTTCTTCTCTCTCCTTTTCTTTTTCCTCTCTCTCTCTTTCTCTTTCTTTTTCCTCTCTCTCACTCTCGTATTCCAGCTGCTTTAATTCTTTCTCATGTTCCATTTGTTTAATTTGCAACTGAATTTTTGCCACTTCCAATGAGTCAAACTCTATCTCAGGCAACTTTAAATGCTTAACCACCGCCATAATTACCTCATCTTTTCGCATTTTGTCAGGTAATGTTAACAGCAATGTTCTTGCCAAATCTAACAGTCTGCTTTTCGTTTCTGTCCGTAAAGTACTACGTGTGACATTCTCCACCCCCAAAAACTTCTGAGCCTCTGAAAGAGCCATTGTTCACAACACTCTCCCCACTTAAACTAAAATACCACACCGGAAAAGCAACAATCCTTCATTGTCTTTAAGTTCACAAAAGCCAATCCAATAGATAGACTTTTATCCCCCTCGAGCCCCCAATTGTTATGGGCGAGGCTTTTCAGAACACCAAAATGTATCATGGAGTTCAACCAACCTCTCCCTTTAATGGATTTGTTGCTTTTCCTAGCACACGGCTTTTCCCCTAGGTGTGGGATTACAATTATGAACATGTGGGTTTTTAAACACAAAACACTGTTTATTCCATGAACTCAACTTAACATCTTAAATAAACATTGGATCTCTTAACACCCCTTACTTCAAAGATAATTCAGAAAATATTGCAACAGTAAATACTTCCTTAAAACATTCCTTCAAACTTCCAAGAGACTTAACACCTTTAAACAGTATCACATCAGGCTAAAGGATATATAGACTTCCGGGTGCGGCAATGACCAGCTGAGTCGCACGTTTCGGCAGCTCCCGGTGAAACGGACTTTTGGGCTCTTGATAGGAGCCCCAACGGCAATTTTGACGGCTAAAAACACTGTGCGGTAAACCAGAAGGGAATCCCCCCTGGATACGGATGAAAAAAGGAGGAGAAAGTGGCCGGATTGCAGTGGATCCTTTAGAACAGCGGCAAGGAAGGCAAGCAAAAACCAAGATGGCGTCGGAAGGTGGCAGTTTAACATGGGGCCCTGAACAACAAGAGTTCTTGAAATGCTGTGTGGAAGAGCTCAAAAAGGAAATGAAGAAAGAGCTGTTGGCCCCGATACTACAGGCGATCGAAGGGCTAAAGGAGGAACAAAAGACCCAGGAGCGGGAGCTTCGGGTCGTGAAGGCAAAGGCAGCCGAGAATGAGGATGACATACAGGGCCTGGTGGTGAAGACGGAGACGCATGAGGCACATCAGAAACGATGTGTGGAAAGGTTGGAGGCACTGGAGAACAACGCAAGTAGGAACAACCTGAGGATTCTTGGTCTTCCTGAAGGTGCGGAGGGAGCGGACGTCGGGGCATATGTGAGCACGATGCTGCACTCGTTAATGGGAGCGGAGGCCCCGGCGGGTCCGTTGGAGGTGGAGGGAGCATACCGAGTGATGGCGCGAGGACAGAGAGCAGGAGAAATTCCTAGAGCCATAGTGGTGAGATTCCTCCGTTTTAAGGATAAAGAAATGGTCCTTAGATGGGCAAAGAAAACTCGGAGCAGTAAATGGGAGAACGCGGTGATCCGCGTTTATCAAGACTGGAGTGCGGAGGTGGCGAGAAGGAGGGCGAGCTTTAATCGGGCCAAGGCGGTGCTTCATAAAAAGAAGATAAAATTTGGAATGCTGCAACCGGCAAGACTGTGGGTCACATATCGAGGGAGGCACCACTACTTTGAGACGGCGGATGAAGCGTGGACTTTTATTGTGGAAGAAAAACTGGAATGAGCGGGTTATTAAAAAGAACGTTTGAACAAAGTGGTGGGGCGAATGTGGGGGGCGAAGAGGGGGGTTAAAAAGGGGGGAAAGAGGAGTTTTATGTACTAATCCTGCGAGGTGGTAACTTTTCTCTCTTCCACAGGTGGTGATGGGGGGAGGAGGGGAGGTGGAGGAGATGGGGCGTTGGCCATTGGGGGCGGGGCCAAGGGAGAGGCGCGGGCTTGGTTCCCGCGCTATGATAATCATGGCGGGAATAGAGAAGCAAGAAGGAGGGGGCGTCGCACGGTGCGAGCCGAGGTCACGGGGGGAAGCCGAGGTCGGCCAGAGTTTGCTGACTTCTGGGAGCAACATGGGGGGAGTAATTACGCTAGCGGGGGATCTAGCGGGGGGGTGGGAGGGGGGAATTACTGGGTTGCTGCTGCTGGGGAGAGGGGGGAGCTGGTATGAGAGGGGAGGGGCGGGGGGGCACCGCCTGGGGGAGATACAGCTGTGTGGGAACCGGGTGAGGAGCTGGAAAAAGGGGATGGCTAATCGACAAGGGGGGGGTGGGTAGGAAGCCCCCCAACCCGGCTGATCACGTGGAACGTGAGAAGGCTGAACGGGCCGATAAAGAGGGCACGCGTACTCGCACACCTTAAGAAACCTAAGGCAGATGTGGTTATGTTACAGGAAACGCACCTGAAACTGATAGACCAGGTTAGGCTACGCAAAGGATGGGTGGGGCAGGTGTTCCATTCGGGGCTAGATGCGAAAAACAGGGGGGTGGCTATATTAGTGGGGAAGCGGGTAATGTTCGAGGCAAAGACTATAGTGGCGGATAACGGGGGCAGATACGTGATGGTGAGTGGCAAACTACAGGGGGAGACGGTGGTTTTGGTAAACGTATATGCCCCGAACTGGGATGATGCCAATTTTATGAGGCGGATGCTAGGACGCATTCCGGACCTAGAGATGGGAAAGCTGATAATGGGGGGAGATTTTAATACGGTGTTGGAACCAGGGCTGGATAGGTTGAAGTCCAGGACTGGAAGGAGGCCGGCAGCAGCCAAGGTACTTAAAGATTTTATGGAGCAGATGGGAGGTGTAGACCCGTGGAGATTTAGCAGACCTAGGAGTAAGGAGTTCTCGTTTTTCTCCTATGTCCATAAAGTCTACTCGCGAATAGACTTTTTTGTGCTGGGAAGGGCGTTGATCCCAAAGGTGAGGGGAACGGAGTATACGGCTATAGCAATTTCGGATCACGCTCCACACTGGGTGGACTTGGAGATAGGGGAGGAAACAGGAGGGCGCCCACCCTGGAGAATGGACATGGGACTAATGGCAGATGAGGGTGTGTGTCTAAGGGTGAGGGGGTGCATTGAAAAGTACTTGGAACTCAATGACAATGGGGAGGTTCAGGTGGGAGTGGTCTGGGAGGCGTTGAAGGCGGTGGTTAGGGGGGAGCTGATATCAATAAGGGCACATAAAGGGAAGCAGGAGAGTAAGGAACGGGAGCGGTTGCTGCAAGAACTTTTGAGGGTGGACAGACAATATGCGGAAGCACCGGAGGAGGGACTGTACAGGGAAAGGCAAAGGCTACATGTAGAATTTGACTTGCTGACTACAGGCACTGCAGAGGCACAATGGAGGAAGGCACAGGGTGTACAGTACGAATATGGGGAGAAGGCGAGCAGGTTGCTGGCACACCAATTGAGGAAAAGGGGAGCAGCGAGGGAAATAGGGGGAGTGAGGGATGAGGAAGGAGAGATGGAGCGGGGAGCGGAGAGAGAGAATGGAGTGTTCAAGACATTTTATAAAAAATTATATGAAGCTCTACCCCCGGATGGAAGGGAGAGAATGATGGGCTTCTTGGATCGGCTGGAATTTCCCAAGGTGGAAGAGCAGGAAAGGGTGGGACTGGGAGCACAGATCGAGGTAGAAGAAGTGGTGAAAGGAATTAGGAGCATGCAGGCGGGAAAGGCCCCGGGACCGGATGGATTCCCAGTCAAATTCTATAGAAAATATGTGGACTTGCTCGCCCCGGTATTGACGAGGACCTTTAATGAGGCAAAGGAAAGGGGACAACTGCCCCCGACTATGTCTGAAGCAACGATATCGCTTCTCTTAAAGAAGGAACAGGACCCGCTACAATGCGGGTCCTATAGACCTATTTCCCTCCTAAATGTAGATGCCAAGATCCTGGCCAAGGTAATGGCAATGAGAATAGAGGAATGTGTCCCGGGGGTGGTCCACGAGGACCAAACTGGGTTTGTGAAGGGGAGACAGCTGAACACAAATATACGGAGGCTGTTAGGGGTAATGATGATGCCCCCACCAGAGGGAGAAACGGAGATAGTAGTGGCGATGGATGCCGAGAAAGCATTTGATAGAGTGGAGTGGGATTATTTGTGGGAGGTGTTGAGGAGATTTGGTTTTGGAGAGGGGTATGTTAGATGGGTGCAGCTGTTGTATAGGGCCCCGATGGCGAGCGTGGTCACGAATGGACGGGGATCTGCATATTTTCGGCTCCATAGAGGGACAAGGCAGGGATGCCCTCTGTCCCCATTATTGTTTGCACTGGCGATTGAGCCCCTGGCGATAGCGTTGAGGGGTTCCAAGAAGTGGAGGGGAGTACTTAGAGGAGGAGAAGAACACCGGGTATCTTTGTATGCGGACGATTTGCTACTATACGTGGCAGACCCGGCGGAGGGGATGTCAGAAATAATGCGGATACTTGGGGAGTTTGGGGATTTTTCAGGGTATAAATTGAACATGGGGAAAAGTGAGTTGTTTGTGGTGCATCCAGGGGAGCAGAGTAGAGAAATAGAGGACCTACCGTTGAGGAAGGTAACAAGGGACTTTCGTTACCTGGGGATCCAGATAGCCAAGAATTGGGGCACATTGCATAGGTTAAATTTAACGCGGTTGGTGGAACAAATGGAGGAGGATTTCAAGAGATGGGATATGGTATCCCTGTCACTGGCAGGGAGGGTGCAGGCGGTTAAGATGGTGGTCCTCCCGAGATTCCTCTTTGTGTTTCAGTGCCTCCCGGTGGTGATCACGAAGGCTTTTTTTAAAAGGATTGAAAAGAGCATCATGGGTTTTGTGTGGGCCAGGAAGACCCCGAGAGTGAGGAAAGGATTCTTACAGCGTAGCAGGGACAGGGGGGGGCTGGCACTACCGAGCCTAAGTGAGTATTATTGGGCCGCTAATATTTCAATGGTGAGTAAGTGGATGGGAGAGGAGGAGGGAGCGGCGTGGAAGAGATTAGAGAGGGCGTCCTGTAGGGGGACTAGCCTACAGGCTATGGTGACAGCCCCATTGCCGTTCTCACCGAGGAACTACACCACAAGCCCGGTGGTGGTGGCTACACTGAAGATTTGGGGACAGTGGAGACGGCATAGGGGAAAGACTGGAGCCTTGGGGGGGTCCCCGATAAGAAACAACCATAGGTTTGCCCCGGGGGGAATGGATGGGGGATATGGAATGTGGCAAAGAGCAGGAATAACGCAACTGAAAGATCTGTTTGTGGATGGGAAGTTCGCGAGTCTGGGAGCGCTGACCGAGAAATATGGGTTGCCCCAAGGGAATGCATTCAGGTATATGCAACTGAGGGCTTTTGCGAGGCAACAGGTGAGGGAATTCCCGCAGCTCCCGACACAAGAGGTGCAGGACAGAGTGATCTCAAAGACATGGGTGGGGGATGGTAAGGTGTCAGATATATATATAGGGAAATGAGGGACGAAGGGGAGACTATGGTAGATGAACTAAAAGGGAAATGGGAAGAAGAGCTGGGGGAGGAGATTGAGGAGGGGCTGTGGGCAGATGCCCTAAGCAGGGTAAACTCGTCGTCCTCGTGTGCCAGGCTAAGCCTGATTCAGTTTAAGGTATTACACAGGGCGCATATGACTGGAGCACGGCTCAGTAAATTTTTTGGGGTGGAGGATAGGTGTGCGAGGTGCTCGAGAAGCCCAGCGAATCATACCCATATGTTTTGGTCATGCCCGGCACTACAGGGGTTTTGGATGGGGGTGACAAAGGTGCTTTCAAAAGTAATGGGGGTCCGGGTCGAACCAGGCTGGGGGTTGGCTATATTTGGGGTTGCACAAGAGCCGGAGTGCAGGAGGCGAGAGAGGCCGATGTTTTGGCCTTTGCGTCCCTAGTAGCCCGGCGCAGGATATTGTTAATGTGGAAAGAAGCCAAGCCCCCGGGGGTGGAGACCTGGATAAATGACATGGCAGGGTTTATAAAGCTAGAGCGGATTAAGTTCGTTCTAAGGGGGTCGGCTCAAGGGTTCACCAGGCGGTGGCAACCGTTCGTCGAATACCTCGCAGAAAGATAGATGGAATGGAAAAAAGAAGGCAGCAGCAGCCCAGGATCGGGGGGGGGGGGGGGGGGGAGGAACCAGAAGGACTCTCAGGGTTGTTAATATATACTGTATAATATGTATAGGTAGTTGCGACAGATAATTATATATTGGACTGTTAAATTATATTTTTGGAGAGTGTTACTTGTGATAAGGCAGTTGCCAATTAGGGTTAGTTTTCATTTTTGTTATTTATTATTTATTCATTTTTGTTTATAAAATAGGTCATTGTTATTTGTGTTGTTATAATATTGTGTAAAGGATGCACAATGTACTGTGTTGGTTGACCAAAATTTTCAATAAAATATTTATTAAAAAAAAATAAAGGATATATATATTTTCTGTAGAATGGCAGAGGTATATTAGCTTGGGTGCCTTCAGCTCCAGCACCTTGCTTTCTTCATGCAGCTCTCTGGAAACCCACAGACACGCGCATGCTGCTTTCTCAAACTTGGCTTTCTCTCTTCAAGCAACTCACAGCAAACCAGCCAGGCACTTTGAGGCTGCTCTCAGCAAAACCAGCCGGGCACTTTTCAAAACTGAAGCTTCAAAATGGCTGAACTGATCTGAGCTCCTCCCACTCTATGACATCACTGTTTTCTTAAAGGTGCATTGCTTAAATTCTTGGTTGTGATGTTTTGCCTTTTTTTCTCTTTTTGATTGTTCTGGTTTGCATTGATTATTCTGAAAAATTATTCAATAAACAAATTAAAAAAAAACAATTTCCAACTTTCTAGTTTCAGGATGCTAAGGCCAATTTTGGGACCCAACTTCTGTCTTGGCACAAGTAATTGGGAATAGAAGCAAGCACCTCTCTGCTCTGCATGGCGACCTTTCACACTGTTTAGAAACATGAACATAGTCATGAAAAAAACTCCTGTTTATCTTTCTGCTGAGCATTACGCCAGGATTGCTTCCTGAAACCTTTGGAGACCAAATGACCGAGATTGATTATCAGGATTAGCCAAGCGACAACCAATATGATCGGAAGTAAATTTAGATAGAGCTCAGAGTTTGTTTCATTCAGCTATTCCTGTGTTCCAAAAGCTGGGAAACATTTTGGAAAGACTTGCAAGAAGCGGTATTGTTCACAGTGTGATATAATACCCCCTCATTCCCTCGATCTCAGTGTGATATACCCCCTCATTCCCTCGATCTCAGTGTGATATAATACCCCCTCATTCCCTCGATCTCAGTGTGATATAATACCCCCTCATTCCCTCGATCTCAGTGTGATATAATTAGTATTGTTCAGAACTGATTGCGGTTGCCTTAATCTCTATCTGAATCCTCCTATCCATATTGTTTCCACAGGGAGGACCTGCTGCCTATGTGACTGAGCAATGAGTGGGATAGGTAATTCTGATGTTAATGAACAAAAACATAACAAATTACTATTTACAAGTAGGAAAACATAAGGGGTAGAGTGGGTTAGGATGGAGGAGGAATCTTGTAAGGGGTCTAGTTTGAGGGCTATGGTGACGGCAGCATTGCCAATGGCTCCGAGTAGGTATTCAGGGAGCCCAGTGATTCAGTCCACGGTGAAGATATGGAATCAGCTGAGGAGGCATTTTAGGGTGGAAGGGATGTTGGTGCTAACGCCGCTGTGCGAGAATCATGGGTTTGAGCCGTGGGGGATGGATAGTGTATACAGGAGGTGGAGGGAAGTGGGGCTGGTCAAGGTGAGGGATTTGTATTTGGAGGAAGGGTTCACCAGTCTGGAGGAGCGAAGGGAGAGGGTAGAGCTGCCGAGGGGTAGTGAGTTCAGGTATCTGCAGGTTAGGGACTTTGCATGACAGGTCTGGAGGGGGTTTCCTTGATTGCCGGGATACACCCTGCTGGAGCGACTGCTGTTTCCGGATGTGGAAAGGGAGGGAAAAATTGGGAGTATATATAAGTGGCTGGAGGAGCAGGGAGGTGAGCGGGTGGTGAAGATCAAGGAGAAATGGGAAGCGGAGTTGGGAATTGAGATCAATTGGGGAGTATAGAGTGAGGCGAAGGGTAAACGGGACCTCCTCTTGTGCAAGGATGAGCCTGATACAGTTTAAGGTGGTGCACAGGGTGCATATGACTCGGGCGAGAATGAGTGGGTTCTTTCAGGGTGTAGCAGATGAGTGTGGGAGGTGTGGGCGGGGGCCAGCGAATCATGCGCACATGTTTTGGGGTTGCGAAAAATTGGGAAGATTCTGGGCGGGAGTGTTCGCAGTCTTAGCCAGGATAGTAGAGGAGGAGGTGGACCCGGACCCTTTGGTAATATTTGGGATTTCAGAGAGGCCGGAGCTCATGGAAAGGAGGAAGGCCGATGTCGTGGCCTTCGACTCTCTGATTGCACGGCGGTGAATTTTGCTGGAAAGGCGGTCGGCATTACCACCGGGAGTAGCGGCTTGGTTGGGTGACTTGTACGACTTCCTGTGGTTAGAGAAGATAAAGTATGAGTTAAAGGGCTCAGCAGGGGGGTTTGAGAAAAGGTAGGGATGTTTGTGACCATGGTTGAGGAGATATTCGTCGCAGGGGGGTGGGGGAGGGGGGGGGTGAAAAAAGGGAAAAATCTGTTCAGACTGTATAGTTGATTTTTGGGAAGTATGTTTCCCGGGGTGTTTACTTGCTGTAACCTGCTTTGATACATATTTGTAATAAAATACGTTTAAATAAAAACAAGTAGGAAAACACCTGTAGGCACTTGTCTGATTTCAATGCATTTCCCTCTCATTATTGTTCATCCCACAAAAGTTGCTATCCATTTTCTCCTCTTCCATCACTTTCTTCATTATTGCCAACAATTCTTCTCATAGTTGACATTACATCTTCCTAATCATGCAACCTTCCTTTGAATCCATCCCTCCTTCGAATCCATCCAGTCTTCAAATCCATACCTCCTTCCTTCATTACTGTTCATCCCTACATCATTATCACGCCTCTTTCAGCACTATTCATTGATATCTAGTTCCACAACCTCTTCTTCTCAATCCTGGTTCAGTATGAATGCTGATAGATCAGTTGCTAAGCAACTCTTCAGCAATAATCTTTTAAAAAAATATATATATTTATTAAAATTTTTGACGATTTTCAACAAAACACTCCAACCAGAAAAAAAGAATAAAGCACAAAACAAACAAAAATTATACATGAGATTTCCAACAAAATACAATAACCCCCATTTAACAAATAAACACACCAGTAAGGAAAACGCCCCACTCTAACCTAAACAAACTAGAAAAACCAACCCCCCCCTGGTTGCTGCTGCTGTTGACCTCCACCTAACATTCCGCGAGAAAGTCTTGGAATGGCTGCCACCGCCTGGAGAACCCCTGCCCAGACCCTCGCAAGGCAAACTTTATCCTTTCCAGCTTGATGAACCCTGCCATATCGTTAATCCAAGCTTCCACGCTTGGGAGCTTCACATCCCTCCACACTAGTAGGATCCTCCGCCGGGCTACCAGGGACGCAAAGGCCAGAACACCGGCCTCTTTCGCCTCCTGCATTCCCGGCTCGTCTGATACCCCAAATAATGCCAACCCCCAGCTCGGCTTGACCCGGGTGTTCACCACTTTGGACATAGTCCTCGCAAATACCCTCCAGAACCCCTCCAGCGCTGGCCATGTCCAGAAGATGTGGCCGTGATTTGCCAGGCTACCCGAGCACCTCACACACCTGTCCTCCACCCCAAAAAACCTACTCATCCTCGCCCCTGTCATATGCACCCTATGGATAACTTTGAACTGTATTAGGCTGAGCCTGGCGCAAGAGGAGGAAGAATTAACCCTACTCAGGGCATCAGCCCACAGATCTTCATCCAGCTCCTCCCCCAGCTCCTCCTCCCACTTACCCTTTAACTCCTCCACCGAGGCCTCCTCCGCCTCCTGCAGTTCCTGATAGATCGCCGAGACCTTGCCTGCTCCAACCCATACACCCTAAATCACCCTGTCCTGAATCCTTCGTGCTGGGAGCAGCGGAAATTCCCTCACATGCCGTCTCACAAACGCCCTCACTTGCATGTACCTAAAAGCATTCCCGGGAGGTAACCCAAATTTCTCCTCTAGGCTCGCAAAAGTCCCAAATAGGTCCCCCATTCTTTAATCCAAGCCCGATGCAGAAACCGCCCATCCATCCTACCCGGAACGAACCTGTGGTTCTCTCGTATCGGGGACCAGACCGAGGCCCCCACCTCGCCCCTATGTCGCCTCCACTGCCCCCAGATCTTCAGAGTCACCGCCACCACCGGACTTGTGGTGTACCTTGTCGGCGGAAGCGGCAACGGTGCCATCACCAGCGCCCCCAGACTCGTGCCCACACAAGACGCCACCTCTAGCCCCTTCCACGCTGCCCCCTCTCCCTCCATTACCCACTTACGGATCATCGCCACATTAGCTGCCCAATAATAGCCACATAGATTCGGCAGCGCAAGCCCCCACCTGTCCCTGCTACGCTCCAAAAACACCCTCTTCACCCTCGGGGTCTTATTCGCCCACACGAATCCCATAATACTCCTGCTTACCCGTTTGAAAAAGGCCTTGGGGATTAGGATGGGCAGGCACTGGAACACAAACAGAAACCTCGGGAGGACCGTCTTCTTGACCGCCTGCACCCTACCCACCAGGGAGAGTGGCAGCATATCCCATCTCTTGAAGTCCTCCTCCATCTGCTCCACCAACCGTGTCAAATTGAGCTTGTGCAGGGCCCCCCAGCTCCTAGCTACCTGGATCCCCAGGTATCGGAAGCTCCTCTCCGCCCTCTTCAGCGGTGGCTCGTCTATCCCCCTTCCCTGGTCCCCCACATGCACCACAAAGAGCTCACTCTTCTCCATGTTGAGCTTATAGCCCGAGAAGTCCCCAAACTCCTTAAGGATCCGCATAACTTCTGCCATCCCCTCCACTGGGTCTGCAACATATAACAACAGGTCATCAGCATACAACAATAACAAAACCTGGTGTTCCTTGCCCCCGCCCCAGCGGCTCAATTGCCAGTGCAAACAACAAGGGGGATAAGGGACACCCCTGCCTCGTCCTGCGATACAACCTAAAGTACTCTGACCTCCGCCGGTTCGTAGCCACACTCGCCATTGGGGCCCTATATAACAGCCTGAACCATCCTATGAACCCTTCCCCGAACCCAAACTTCCCAAGCATTTCCCAGAGATACTCCCACTCCACCCGATCAAAGGCCTTCTCCGCGTCCATAGCCGCCAGTACCTCCACTTCCCCCTCCACCGAGGGCATCATGATCACATTTAAGAGCCTCCGCACATTTGTGTCTAACTGCCTGCCCTTCACAAATCCCATCTGGTCCTCATGGATCACCCCCGGGACACAGTCCTCAATCCTCGTAGCCAGAACCTTCGCCAACAACTTAGCGTCTACATTGAGGAGCGAAATCGGCCTATACGATCCACATTGCAATGGATCCTTGTTCCGCTTCAAAATCAACGAGATCAGACCCCGGGACATTGTTGGGGGCAGGCTCCCCTCCTCCCTCGCCTCATTGAAAGTTCTCACCAGCAGCGGGCCCAGCAGGTCCACATACTTTCTGTAAAATTGAACCGGGAACCCGTCCGGTCCCGGGGCCTTCCCCGCCTGCTGCTCCCCAATCCTTTAACCAGCTCCTCCAGCCCAATTGGCGCCCCCAAACCAGCCACCAGCTCCTCCCCCACCCTCGGGAACCTCAGTTGGTCCAAGAATCGCCGCATCCCCTCCCCCCCCCCTCCGGGGCTCAGACCTATACAGATCCCCATAGAAGTCCCAAATACCATTTATTCTCAACGCACTCCGCACCATATTCCCCCCTCTATCTCTAATTCCACCAATCTCCCTCGCTGCCTCCCTCTTACGAAACTGATGTGCCAGCATAGAAATCATAGAATTTACAGCGCAGAAGGAGGATATTCGGCCCATCGAGTCTGCACCGACTCTTGGAAAGAGCACCCTACCCAAGGTCAACACCTCCACCCTGTCCCCAGAACTCAGTAACCCCACCCAACACTAAGGGCAATTTATCATGGCCAATCCACCTAACCTGCACATCTTTGGACTGTGGTAGGAAACCGGAGCACCCGGAGGAAACCCACGCACACACGGGGAGGATGTACAGACTCCGCACAGACAGTGACCCAAGCCGGAATCGAACTTGGGACTCTGGAGCTGTGAAGCAATTGTGCTATCCACAATGCTACCGTGCTGCATCCGGCTCGCCTTCTCCCCATACTCATATACCGCCCCCTGCATTTTCCTCCACTGCACCTCTGCTTTTCCCGTGGTCAATAGATCAAATTCCATTTGGAGGTTTCGTCGATCCCTAAGCAGCCCCTCCTCGGGGGCCTGCTGTCCACCCTTAATATCTCCCCCACCAATCTCTCCCTCTCCCTCCTCTCTCTTCTCCCTATGGCCCTGTTGGCAGTCATTCTGTCGACTCTGTGGAGACATAGCTGACAAATGGACATTTGGCCCTGGGATTTTACCCATGGCAACGACTCAGGAGGGGAAAGAGAGACCATGTCCTTGCTCTTTATCCTGCCCATGTAGGGCACAAAGAGGCGCACAAAGTGGTAAATTGGTGTTTGTTCTTTTTCTAGATCTTAAATCACCAAAGCATTTCATTGAGAAACATCGGCTTGACCTGGTGGAAAGGATTTCCCTCGTTGAACCTCTCGTGGACATCCTGAGACAGGAAGATGTTCTCAACCAGAATGAATATGAGACAATCCGAGCTGGAGAAACACGTGCTGAGCAAGCCAGGCGATTATTGGATTCTATCATCCATAAAGGAAGGAGAGCAATGGACATTCTCCGAGACACACTGTGGCAACAAGACCACTACCTTATGAAAGAACTTAATCGATAAATAATCATCTAATTAAAGAGCTATTGAAATGTTTTGAGTTATATTGCAAATAAAAGAAAGGAAGACTTGATTTGAAGAAGGCCTCATGATGCCAAGCCCAAAGCCCTTCACAGCCAACGAGAAACTTTTTCCACAAAGAGTCACTCTTGTGATAAAGGAAATGTAGCAGCCAATTTATGCGGAGCAAGATCTAAAGCGGGCAATGTGATAATGACGGGACAATCTGTTCATGGGTGTTGGATGAGGGAATGAATGTTGGGCAGGACACCAGGGAGCATTCTCCCATTCTTCTTCAAAGTAGTGCCATGGGATATTGTCTGTCCACCGGAACAGGGAAACGTAACCCTGAAACACAGCACTTCCAACAGTGCAGCACCTCCATCAGTACTTTCTGGAGCACCAGCCTGGACTATGTGCTCAGGCCTCGAGTGGAGGGCTCAAGCCTGCCCCTCACCCCGACCAACTGGTGAGATGCTGTCACTGAGCCATAGATTAATCTCAATATTTTTAAAAAAAGGGTTTAACAGCTCAGTAATAAAATATCAATAGAAAGAGTCAATTTATGAAGAGACAAACTAGATCAGGAGTGGACAACTTGGCCCCTCCACCCCATCTTGTGGCTGTTCTGATTATTATTTGAACTCCACATTCCAATCTCCCCCGATAACCTTCTACCACCTTGCTTATTAAGAATCTATCTACTTTTGCCTTAAAATATTCAAAAACGCTGGGCGGGATTCTCCGTCGGCCGGAGGCAGAATCGGGAAATGCGATTGGGCGGGGAATCGGTTTTGATGCCGATATTGTGGCGTGAAATCGCAATTCTCCATCACCTCAACAGCGGCGTCAATGCGTTCCAGAACGCATGTACAGTAAACACTGTTGCATATTATTAGCGGGCCCGGCCCTGTATTCCCCGGGGCCTCCAGGATTCTCCACCTCCGATGGGTCGAATTCCCGATGGCGAGTTTCATTTGTGCTTTTAAAAATCGTGAAACCGGCGTTGTGGCTGCTGAGGGAGAGAAAGGGGGTACGGAAAGTGTCCAACATCGCCATAGTTTGCTGAGGCTGGGGAGAGTAGCGGCAGGTGGCCAGGAGGTGGGCTGTGGGGTGGGGTGGACGGGCATGGCGCACCATTGCCACGGCCTGCCAGGCAGCCATGCAGCTGTGCATGTGCTGACAGCCCGATGTGAACTTAGGGCCACAGGTCATATGGATGTCCCCCTAGGGCACTCCCCAGGAACCCTCTGGCCCATCCCGACCCATCAGTGGGATGGGCGTTCTCCAGTGCAACCAGGGCCATTTTGTTGGTTGGGATGAGTGTGTGTGGGGATTGCAGTGTATATCTGTGACTGCAGCTTCTCAGCCTCCCGAGTGTCAATCATATACTCGGCGAACCCTGCACCGTTTCTCATTGGAATTGATTGTCTTCCATGTGTTGCCGGTGCGAGCCCCTCCATAGTCGCTGAATAGGTCTAGGTGGTATCAAGATAGGTGCAGGCTTGGAGGGCCGAAGGGCCTGTTCCTGTGCGGTATTGTTCTTTGTTCTTGGAACCCCCCCTCCCCTGACCCCCACTCCTGTATGGCTCCCCTCCTCCTGGTCTAACCCCCGCCCCCCATTGTCTGAACCACTTACCTTTGATCACGTCCTCTTACGACAGCTAGTACTGTAAAAAGGGGTCTGTCTGTCCTCTCTGTGCTCCAGTTACTCCACCCTGATGCTGCTGGGGGCTTGCTTCACTGCTCCTGTCTCACCCAGCCTGAGTGAGGAAGGTTGGGCAAAACAGGGGCTTTGGAACCCTAGCGTGGGTAAATCTGTCAATAGTGGCAATCCGATGGAGGCTGCCACTCTGAGGAAGTTAGGGACTATTTAGGGACTATTACTTCTGGTTGCATGCTTTGTACTTGGTCTCTAGCTGCAGAGATGGCAGTGGCCACAATGGACTCTAGCGTTGGTGGGTGAGGTGGCTCTGAGGCAGAAGGTTGTCGATTTAAGTCCCACTCCAGAGACTTGAGCACAAAATCTATGTTGACACTCCAGTGCAGTACCGATGGAGTGCTGTTTTTCCGATGAGACATGAAATCATGTAAACTGATGTAAAAGATCGTGTGGCACCATTTCAAAACATTCCCTAGTGTCCCGTCCGATATTTATTCCTCAACCAACATAATTTCTAAAAGCAGCTTATCTGGCTATTATCTTGCTCTGAATGGGATCTTGCTGTTTATGGGATCTTGCTGTGAACAAAATTGGCTGTCACATTGCTGGCAATACAGCAATGCCTACACTTCAAAAGTCCGTCGCTGGCTGGACCGTGCTTTGGAATGTCCTGAGCATGCATTAGATAATAGTTCTAAAACCAACCCAGGGAGATGTTCCAGGATCTGCTGGGAACTTAAAACAGATTTTTCTGGCATTCCCACCAGGCATCCTCTGCTGTAACTTCTGCAGTGCTTTATGGTGTCCGTAGCCATTTTGCCTAATTTCTGCCGCCTCTCCCGCCCAACTCCCATGAAAGTACACAGCGAGAGATGGAAAAACCGCTGTGGAGTGGTTTGAATGTGATTGCAGTATAGATTTTCTGCCATTAGGTGTCAGCAAGTGCGCTTTGATTAAAACCACCATGGTGCTGGA
The DNA here is from genome assembly GCF_047496885.1 of Scyliorhinus torazame. Taxonomy (NCBI): domain Eukaryota; kingdom Metazoa; phylum Chordata; class Chondrichthyes; order Carcharhiniformes; family Scyliorhinidae; genus Scyliorhinus; species Scyliorhinus torazame. The sequence continues at coordinate 187,628,637 of NC_092713.1, forward strand.
GAGAGAAGCATCAACCTTGAATCTTTGAAACCACTGAGTGAGTGTGTGTGTGTTGGGGGAGCGGCATGTGCGTGAGATCTGTGGTTTAAGTGGTTTACAGTCCAGATGGATCTTTTTTTTTAATAAACATTTTATTGAGGTATTTTTTGGTATTATAACAACACAATAAACAATGTACATGAAACTATAAACATAGTGCAAAAGCCGTCTCCCTCCCTTACAGGTCCCAGCTAATGACAACGGGAGCGCGTCCCATCTCCGAAAATCATCTTCATTTGGTCTCCTAGCCGGGCCAGATTTAATTTATGCAGACGGTCCCATTCCCGCGCCACTTGAATGCCTAGGTACCAAAAGCTGGACCTCCGGCCCGATAAAGGCCCTGTCCCGGGCACTGTATCGTCTGCTCCCAGTGGCGACGGGCTTACAGTCCGGTGGCACTGGAAGTCGAGCCCCAGGAATAGGGCAGCGCAGAGATGGGGAAGGACGTAGAGCTTAAAGTTAGTGTACTCTACGCCTTGTACAATAAGGGTCACAACACAGTACCCCTGGATTTCTACAGAATGTGATCCGGAAGACAGGGAGATTTTTTGGGTCGCGGGTAAAATTGGGAGCAAGCGCCTTAGCGTATCTGGGTGTATGAAGCTGTCTGTGCTCCCGGAGTCGAAAAAGGCAGGCCGTCTCATGCTCGTTGATCCGGACGGTGATCGCAGATTTTGTGAGGTGATGAGGCCGGGACTGGTCGAGCGTGATGGAGGCAAGCTTCGGAAGGTGATGGATAGGCCGGTCGGAGGTAGCGGCGGCCAGCGTACGACCGGGTGAGCAGGGCTCCCGGGAGGCTGCGGAGCGGTCCCAAGATAGCGGCCCCCATGGGTCGCGCGTGGCAGGTGGCATTGAAGATGGCGTCAAAGATGGCGGCCCCCATGGGTCGGCGTGGTGGGTGGAGCACAAGATAGCGTCAAAGATGGCGGCCCCCATGGGTCGCGCATGGAGGGTGAAATCGAAGATGGCGGCACCCACGGGTCGCACATGGCGGGTGGCGCGGCAGTTGGGGGCGGCCCCAACAAGCAGCAGGCAGCGCTGCTGGACCTAGGAGTTTTAGGGAGAGATCGGGCCTGGCAGGCGTTCGCGAAGTGGCCCTTCCTCCCACACCCGTTGCAAGTCGCGTTCCGTGCAGGACAGCGTTGTCTGGGATGCTTATCCTGGCCGCAAAAGTAGCATTTCGGGCTTCCGGCGTTGGCGGGCTGCTGCGCGGCACAGGCTTGCGCCGCACTCAAGTCGGATGATGGCGGTGCCCACGAGGTCCATGAGGGTGCCGCGTGGTTGGAGGTGTAGGCCTCCATGTTCTGGAAGGCCACTTCCAGTGAGTTTGAGAGCTACACTGTCTCTGGAAGGCCAAGTGTACCCCCTTCTAGCTATCGCTGGCGGATGTAGTTTGATTTCATGTCTGCGACATAGGCATCCCTGATTAACAACTCCGTGTGTTGGGTAGCCAATACCGCCTGGCAAGCACAGATCCGGCCGAGTACCCGCAAGGCACGTAGGAATTCTGCCAGTGATTCCCCAGGGCGTTGTCGCCTCGTGGCAAGAAGGTGCCTAGCATACACCTCGTTTACAGACTTTATATATTGTCCCTTCAGCATTATCACCTCCGTATACGAGGGGGCGTCCCTGATGCGAAGAAAGACTTGCGGGCTCACCCCTGCGTTGAGGATCTGCTGCTTTTGGAGGTCGGTGAAGTCTTTGGTGGAGAATCCGAGGTACGCTTCGAAGCAGCTTAGCCAGTGCTCGAATGTTGCAGTGGCGTCGGCTGCCTGTGGGTCCAGCTCCAGGGAATCAGGCTTGAGCGATGAATTCATCTTAGAAGTTTAGTTTATTAAAATGATGTGCCATCAATGAACACGAGACGAGTAGTGAACTTAACTGAGGCTTTAATAAGCTAAACAGAAAGCCTCCTGGCCTCTGATCCCGAACTGGGGCGGAGGCGGAGACCAGCCACCTTTGTACCGAGCCCGAGGGGAGGCGGAGCCATCAGGCAGTGGTTTACCACATTCCATGTAATACAGTGGCAGTTTACCACAATACACATATTATATACTACAGTGGTTCGGAGCCAGCAGGGACAAGCCCAGGCATGTAACAATACAGCAGTACAATACAATACAGTGGTTTACCACACTCATATTTACAAAATACTCTGATCTATCTTTCTTGCAATCGATCTGAGTGACCTCACATCAAACAAAGGCAATTTACATTTGCAATGTCACACTCACAGGAGCCATAAATGGTGAGGTTAGCGTGCGTGACCAAAACCTGGCCAAAAAAATAGGGTATAAGAAGCATCTTGAAGGAGCAGAGAGAGGGAGAGGTGGAGGAGTTTTCAGAGGCCAATTCAGAGGAACACAGAGATTTCAGAGGACTGTAGGGCCGAAGGAGGTTACAGAGATAGGGGGCGGGATTCTCCCCTACCCGGCGGGGCGGGCCGTACCGGCACCGAGGATGGCGTGATCCACTCCGGTGTCGGGCCGCACCTTCAGGGGCTAGGCCAGCGCCGGCAGGGTTGGCGCCTACAGCGCATGCACAGGGGGTTCTTCTCCGTGCCGGTCATGGCGGAGGTTGACAGCAGCCGGCGTGGAGGGAAAGAGTGCCCCAACGGCACATGCCCGCCCACGGATCGGTGGGCCCCGATCGCGGGTCAGGCCACCATGGGGGCATCCCCCGGGGCCAGATCCCCCTGCATCCCCTGAGGACTGCAGGCCGCCGGAGAGCCAGGTCCCGCCGGTACAGACCTGGTTTGATTTACGCTGGCGGGACCGGCCAAAAACGGGCGGTAGCTCGGCCCATCGCGGGCTGAAGAATCGCTGGGGGGGCCGCTGTCAGCGGCCGCCGACTGGCGCGATTCCCACCCCTGCCAAAACCGCAGTGCCGGGGAATTCAGCAGCCGGCGTCGGGGGGGGCAGGGCGGGATTCACGCCGCCTCCCGCCGATTCTCCGACCCGGCGGGGGTCAGAGAATCCCACCCAGGGCCGGGATTCTCCCAGCCCCGGGCCGGAGAATTCCCGCAACTGTGCCAGCCCCGATGCCAGCACGCGATTCTCCACGGAGCGGAGAATCGGCGCCATTGGTGCTGGCGCGTTTGGTGCGGCGTGATTGCGGGCCACTCTAGGCGGCCGGGCCGCAGAATCTCCGGCCCGGATGGACCAAGCGGCCGCTCTGAAAAGGCAGAGTTCCGCCGGCGCCATCCACACCTGGCCGCAGCCGGCGGGAACTCTGTGCGCAGGGTAGGGTGGCGGCCTGTGGGGGGAGGGGGGCTCCGACAACGGGGGGGGGGCCTCCGATGGGGCCTGGCCCGCAATCAGGGACACCGATCGGTTGGCCGGCCTCTCGCTCCCTCTCGCTCCCTGGGCCTATTTTCTTACGCGCCGTCCCCTGAACCCCCGCGCCATGTTGCGTGGGAGAATCCCGCCCAGGAAGGGGATGAGGCCCTTTAAGGGATTTCAAAACAAGGATGGGAATTTTAAGAGCAAGGTATTGCCACAGAGGGAACCAATCTCGACCCAGAGACACTAACCCCATTTCCAATCACCTTCCCCATTCGATATAGAATTAATTGACTTTTCAATCAATTGGTTTACATGAAATCAGCTGAATTCTCCAATGAGCTGGTTAGTCCACTAGATTACCTCCCAGTTTGTGAGAACTAAAATTTACCGCTACGTAATTCAGTTAAGTCTCCCAATTGAAAGTTGGTGGGACCTGTACAAGCAGGACGGGTTGCATCTGAACCAGAGGGGCACCAATATCCTGGGAGGGAGGTTTTCTAGTACTCTTTGGGAGGGTTTAAACTAATTTGGCAGGGGAATGGGAACCGGATTTGTAGTCCAGCAACTAAGGTAGCCGATATTCAGGACGCCAAAGCGTGTAATGAGGCAGTGGGGAAGGGAACACTGACAAAGGAGAGTACTTGCAGGCACGGAGAGGGGTTGAAGTGTGTCTACTTCAACGCAAGAAGCATCAGGAATAAGGTGGGTGAACTTAAGGCATGGATCGGTACTTGGGACTACGATGTGGTGGCCATCACGGAAACTTGGATAGAAGAGGGGCAGAAATGGTTGTTGGAGGTCCCTGGTTATAGATGTTTCAATAAGATTAGGGAGGGTGGTAAAAGAGGTGGGGGGGTGGCATTATTAATTAGAGATAGTATAACAGCTGCAGAAAGGCAGTTCGAGGAGTATCAGCCTACTGAGGTAGTATGGGTTGAAGTCAGAAATAGGAAAGGAGCAGTCACCTTGTTAGGAGTTTTCTATAGGCCCCCCAATAGTAGCAGAGATGTGGAGGAACAGATTGGGAAACAGATTTTGGAAAGGTGCAGAAGTCATAGGGTAGTAGTCATGGGCGACTTTAACTTCCCAAATATTGAGTGGAAACTCTTTAGATCAAATAGTTTGGATGGGGTGGTGTTTGTGCAGTGTGTCCAGGAAGCTTTTCTAACGCAGTATGTAGATTGTCCGACCAGAGGAGGGGCAATATTGGATTTAGTACTGGGTAATGAGCCAGGGCAAGTGATAGATTTGTTAGTGGGGGAGCATTTTGGAGATAGTGACCACAATTCTGTGACTTTCACTTTAGTAATGGAGAGGGATAGGTACGTGCAACAGGGCAAGGTTTACAATTGGGGGAAGGGTAAATACGATGTTGTCAGACAAGAATTGAAGTGCATAAGTTGGGAACATAGGCTGGCAGGGAAGGACACAAATGAAATGTGGAACTTGTTCAAGGAACAGGTGCTACGTGTCCTTGATATGTATGTCCCTGTCAGGCAGGGAAGAGATGGTCGAGTGAGGGAACCATGGTTGACAAGAGAGGTTGAATGTCTTGTTAAGAGGAAAAAGGTGACTTATGTAAGGCTGAGGAAACAAGGTTCAGACAGGGCATTGGAGGGATACAAGATAGCCAGGAGGGAACTGAAGAAAGGGATTAGGAGAGCTAAGAGAGGGCATGAACAATCTTTGGCAGGTAGGATCAAGGAAAACCCCAAGGCCTTTTACACATATGTGAGAAATATGAGAATGACTAGAGCGAGGGTAGGTCCGATCAAGGACAGTAGCGGCAGATTGTGTATTGAGTCTGAAGAGATAGGAGAGGTCTTGAACGAGTACTTTTCTTCTGTATTTACAAATGAGAGGGGCGATATTGTTGGAGAGGACAGTGTGAAACAGATTGGTAAGCTCGAGGAAATACTTGTTAGGAAGGAAGATGTGTTGGGCATTTTGAAAAACTTGAGGATAGACAAGTCCCCCGGGCCTGACGGGATATATCCAAGGATTCTATGGGAAGCAAGAGATGAAATTGCAGAGCCGTTGGCAATGATCTTTTCGTCCTCACTGTCAACAGGGGTGGTACCAGGGGATTGGAGAGTGGCGAATGTCGTGCCCCTGTTCAAAAAAGGAACTACGGATAACCCTGGGAATTACAGGCCAGTTAGTCTTACTTCGGTGGTAGGCAAAGTAATGGAAAGGGTACTGAAGGATAGGATTTCTGAGCATCTGGAAAGACACTGCTTGATTAGGGATAGTCAGCACGGATTTGTGAGGGGTAGGTCTTGCCTTACAAATCTTATTGAATTCTTTGAGGAGGTGACCAAGCATGTGGATGAAGGTAAAGCAGTGGATGTAGTGTACATGGATTTTAGTAAGGCATTTGATAAAGTTCCCCATGGTAGGCTTATGCAGAAAGTAAGGAGGCATGGGATAGTGGGAAATTTGGCCAGTTGGATAACGAACTGGCTAACCGATAGAAGTCAGAGAGTGGTGGTGGATGGCAAATATTCAGCCTGGATCCCAGTTACCAGTGGCGTACCGCAGGGATCAGTTCTGGGTCCTCTGCTGTTTGTGATTTTCATTAATGACTTGGATGAGGGAGTTGAAGGGTGGGTCAGTAAATTTGCAGATGATACGAAGATTGGTGGAGTTGTGGATAGTAAGGAGGGCTGTTGTCGGCTGCAAAGAGACATAGATAGGATGCAGAGCTGGGCTGAGAAGTGGCAGATGGAGTTTAACCCTGAAAAGTGTGAGGTTGTCCATTTTGGAAGGACAAATATGAATGCGGAATACAGGGTTAACGATAGAGTTCTTGGCAATGTGGAGGAGCAGAGAGATCTTGGGGTCTATGTTCATACATCTTTGAAAGTTGCCACTCAAGTGGATAGAGCTGTGAAGAAGGCCTATGGTGTGCTCGCGTTCATTAACAGAGGGATTGAATTTAAGAGCCGTGAGGTGATGATGCAGCTGTACAAAACTTTGGTAAGGCCACATTTGGAGTACTGTGTACAGTTCTGGTCGCCTCATTTTAGGAAGGATGTGGAAGCTTTGGAAAAGGTGCAAAGAAGATTTACCAGGATGTTGCCTGGAATGGAGAGTAGGTCTTACGAGGAAAGGTTGAGGGTGCTAGGCCTTTTCTCATTAGAACGGAGAAGGATGAGGGGCGACTTGATAGAGGTTTATAAGATGATCAGGGGAATAGATAGAGTAGACAGTCAGAGACTTTTTCCCCGGGTGGAACAAACCATTACAAGGGGACATAAATTTAAGGTGAAAGGTGGAAGATATAGGAGGGATATCAGAGGTAGGTTCTTTACCCAGAGAGTAGTGGGGGCATGGAATGCACTGCCTGTGGAAGTAGTTGAGTCGGAAACATTAGGGACCTTCAAGCAGCTATTGGATAGGTACATGGATTACGGTTAAATGATATAGTGTAGATTTATTTGTTCTCAAGGGCAGCACGGTAGCATTGTGGATAGCACAATTGCTTCACAGCTCCAGGGTCCCAGGTTCGATTCCGGCTTGGGTCACTGACTGTGCGGAGTCTGCACGTCCTCCCCGTGTCTGCGTGGGTTTCCTCCGGGTGCTCCGGTTTCCTCCCACAATCCAAAGATGTGCAGGTTAGGTGAATTGGCCAATGATAAATTGCCCTTAATGTCCAAATTGCCCTTGGTGTTGGGTGAAGGTGTTGAGTTTGGGTAGGGTGCTCTTTCCAAGAGCCGGTGCAGACTCAAAGGGCCGAATGGCCTCCTTCTGCACTGTAAATTCAATGATAATCTATGATTAATCTAGGACAAAGGTTCGGCACAACATCGTGGGCCGAAGGGCCTGTTCTGTGCTGTATTTTCTATGTTCTATGTTCTATGTTAAAGTTGAAATCCTTCATTGTTGTGGCTACTGAATACTCCAGCAGAGGGAGTGAGTCACTCGTCATGTATCTTACAGAATTTATTTACAGTGCAGACGGAGGCCATTCGGCCCATCGAGTCTGCGCCCACCCTTGGAAAGAGCACCCTACTTTAGCCCATGCCTCCACCCCATCCCCGTCTCCCAGGAACCCCATCTAACCTTTTTTTTAAGATACTAACTGGCAATTTAACGTGGCCAATCCACCTAACCTGCACATCTTTGGACTGTGGGAGGAAACCGGAGCATCTGGAGGAAACCCACGCACACACGGGGAGGACGTGCAGACTCCGCACAGTCACCCGAGGCCGGAATTGAACTTGGATCCCTGGTGCTGTGAAGCAGCAGTGCTAACCACTGTGCCGCCTTTCTCTTTGGTCAATACGGCACTAACCCATCAAAACATTTTTTTTCTTTGCCCTTCTTCATCATCCATCCATCATTTTAAGAGGTCTCCTGAACATGATGGGCCCTATAAAGGTAGAACTGCATATCGTCGATTGGTCAATCCCAAGGTTGGAGATAATGTAAATCAATGAAGACGAGGACAAAAGGTGGAAAACCTGAACCACACTGGAGAAGACTACACAGATGGAGAGAAGAATTGAAACATTTAAACGTTTGCGATTGTTGATGGTAGAGTTAAATCCAATTTGTCAAATGAAAGTAGGTTGTTTCAGTTCTCCTGTATTTAACTGGAACACAGCCACTTTCTGGATTTTCCTTCACTTTGCAAGTGTACAAACCAGAGAGCTGCCTTCCCACCAACCAGCACCATGGCAACAATAGCTTATGTTTATCTAGTACCTTTAGCATAGGGAAGACAACCCATACCGCTCGGCCCACACTGCCCACACCGCTCGGCCCACACTGCCCACACCGCTCGGCCCACACAGCTCGGCCCACGCCGCTCGGCCCACATCGCTCGGCCCACGCCGCTCGGCCCACACCGCTCGGCCCACATCGCTCGGCCCACACCGCTCGGCCCACATCGCTCGGCCCACGCCGCTCGGCCCACGCCGCTCGGCCCACGCTGCTCGGCCCACACCGCTCGGCCCACACTGCTCGGCCCACATCGCTCGGCCCACGCCGCTCGGCCCACGCCGCTCGGCCCACGCTGCTCGGCCCACACCGCTCGGCCCACACCGCTCGGCCCACACTGCCCACATCGCTCGGCCCACACCGCTCGGCCCACATCGCTTGGCCCACACCGCTCGGCCCACATCGCTCGGCCCACACTGCCCACACCGCTAGGCCCACATCGCTCGGCCCACACCGCTAGGCCCACATCGCTAGGTCCACACCGCTCGGCCCACACCGCTCGTCCCACAACGCTCAGCGCACACCGCTCGGCCCACACTGCCCACACTGCTCGGCCCACACCAGCCCACACCGCTCGGCCCACACCGCTCGGCCCACACTGCCCACACTGCTCGGCCCACAACGGCCCACACCGCTCGGCCCACACCGCTCGGCCCACACTGCTCGGCCCACACCGGCCCACACCACTCGGCCCACACCGCTCGGCCCACACCGCTCGGCCCACACTGCCCACACTGCTCGGCCCACACCGGCCCACATCGCCCGGCCCACACTGCCAACACCGTTCAGCCCACACTGCTCGGCCCACACCGGCCCACACCGTCGGCCCAGAATGCTTGGCCCACACCGCTCAGCCCACACCGCTCGGCCCACACCGCTCGGCCCACACCGCTCGGCCCACATCGCTCGGCCCACATCGCTCGGCCCACACTGCCCACACCGCTCGGCCCACATCGCTCGGCCCACACTGCCCACACCGCTCAGCCCATACTGCTCGGCCCACACCGGCCCACACCGCTCGGCCCACATCGCTTGGCCCACACCGCTCGGCCCACATCGCTCGGCCCACACTGCCCACACCGCTAGGCCCACATCGCTCGGCCCACACCGCTAGGCCCACATCGCTAGGTCCACACCGCTCGGCCCACACCGCTCGTCCCACAACGCTCAGCGCACACCGCTCGGCCCACACTGCCCACACTGCTCGGCCCACACCAGCCCACACCGCTCGGCCCACACCGCTCGGCCCACACTGCCCACACTGCTCGGCCCACAACGGCCCACACCGCTCGGCCCACACCGCTCGGCCCACACTGCTCGGCCCACACCGGCCCACACCACTCGGCCCACACCGCTCGGCCCACACCGCTCGGCCCACACTGCCCACACTGCTCGGCCCACACCGGCCCACATCGCCCGGCCCACACTGCCAACACCGTTCAGCCCACACTGCTCGGCCCACACCGGCCCACACCGTCGGCCCAGAATGCTTGGCCCACACCGCTCAGCCCACACCGCTCGGCCCACACCGCTCGGCCCACACCGCTCGGCCCACATCGCTCGGCCCACATCGCTCGGCCCACACTGCCCACACCGCTCGGCCCACATCGCTCGGCCCACACTGCCCACACCGCTCAGCCCATACTGCTCGGCCCACACCGGCCCACACCGCTCGGCCCACACCGCTCGGCCCACACCGCTCGGCCCACACTGCCCACACCGCTCAGCCCACACTGCTCGGCCCACACCGGCCCACACCGCTCGGCCCACACCGCTCGGCCCACACCGCTCGGCCCACATCGCTCGGCCCACACCGCTCGGCCCACATCGCTCGGCCCACACTGCCCACACCGCTCAGCCCACACCGCTCGGCCCACACCGCTCGGCCCACATCGCTCGGCCCACACTGCCCACACCGCTCAGCCCACACTGCTCGGCCCACACCGGCCCACACCGCTCGGCCCACACCGCTCGGCCCACACCGCTCGGCCCACATCGCTCGGCCCACACCGCTCGGCCCACATCGCTCGGCCCACACTGCCCACACCGCTCAGCCCACACCGCTCGGCCCACACCGCTCGGCCCACATCGCTCGGCCCACATCGCTCGGCCCACACTGCCCACACCGCTCAGCCCACACTGCTCGGCCCACACCGCTCGGCCCACACCGCTCGGCCCACACCGCTCGGCCCACACCGCTCGGCCCACATCGCTCTGCCCACACCGCTCGGCCCACACCGCTCGGCCCACACGCTCGGCCCACATCACTCGGCCCACACTGCCCACACCGCTAGGCCCACACCGCTCGGCCCACACGCTCGGCCCACACCGCTCGGCCCACACCGCTCGTCCCACAACGCTCAGCCCACACTGCTCGGCCCACACCGGCCCACACCGCTCGACCCACACCGCTCGGCCCACACTGCTCGGCCCACACCGCTCGGCCCACACTGCTCGGCCCACACCGGCCCACACCGCTCGGCCCACACCGCTCGACCCACACCGCTCGGCCCACACTGCTCGGCCCACACCGCTCGGCCCACACTGCTCGGCCCACACCGGCCCACACCGCTCGGCCCACACCGTTCGGCCCACACTGCCCACACTGCTCGGCCCACACCGGCCCACATCGCTCGGCCCACACTGCCCACACCGCTCAGCCCACACTGCTCGGCCCACACCGCTCGGCCCACATCGCTCGGCCCACACCGCTCGGCCCACACCGCTCGGCCCACACCGCTCGGCCCACATCGCTCGGCCCACGCCGCTCGGCCCACGCCGCTCAGCGGTATTTAAAGTGCAGACGGAGGCTATTCAGCCCATCGAGTCTGCACTCACCCTTGGAAAGAGCACCCTACTTCAGCCCACGCCTCCACCCCATCCCCGTAACCCAGGAATCCCACCTAACCTTTTTTTTAAGATACTAACTGGCAATTTAACGTGGCCAATCCATCTAATCTGCACATCTTTGGACTGTGGGAGGAAACCGGAGTACCTGGAGGAAACCCAAACAGACACGGTGAGAAAGTGCAAACTCCACACAGTCCACACTGCTCGGCCCACACCGGCCCACACCGTTCGGCCCACACTGCTCGGCCCACACCGGCCCACATCGCTCGGCCCACACTGCTCGGCCCACACCGGCCCACACCGCTCGGCCCACACCGCTCGGCCCACATCGCTCGGCCCACACCGCTCGGCCCACGCCGCTCAGCCCACACCGCTCGGCCCACACCGCTCGGCCCACACTGCTCGGCCCACGCCGCTCAGCCCACGCCGCTCGGCCCACACCGCTCGGCCCACACTGCTCGGCCAACACTGCCCACACCGCTTGGCCCACATCGCTCAGCCCACATCGCTAGGCCCACACTGCCCACACCACTCGGCCCACCCGGCTAGGCCCAGACCGCTTGGCCCACACCGCTCGGCCCACACCACTCGGCCCATACCGCTTGGCCCACACCGCTCGGCCCACACCGCTCAGCGGTATTTAAAGTGCAGACGGAGGCTATTCAGCCCATCGAGTCTGCACTCACCCTTGGAAAGAGCACCCTACTTCAGCCCACGCCTCCACCCCATCCCCGTAACCCAGGAACCCCACCTAACCTTTTTTTTAAGATACTAACTGGCAATTTAACGTGGCCAATCCATCTAATCTGCACATCTTTGGACTGTGGGAGGAAGCCGGAGTACCTGGAGGAAACCCAAACAGACACGGTGAGAAAGTGCAAACTCTACACAGTCACCCGAGGCAGGAATTGAACCCGAGTCCCTGGAGCTGTGAGGCAGCAGTGCTAGCCACTGTGCCACTATGCCGCCCATCTTGTGGTAATACATCTGCATCAGAGGAATTTACCTTCAATTTGATTTACATTCAAATAATCAGAGAAACATGCTGTTAAGATCACTGTTTCCTTACTCGTTTGCGAAAAGACATGAAATCATTCACTGAAACCAGGCCCGCTCCATATAAAACTATATCCTACGGAACAAATATCTTTGCTGCAGTACACCCCCAATCACACTCTTTAAAGTCTCAAACTCCTTGAGCAGGAACAGGAATGATACGTGCCTAGTAGTACAGAAATTTATAACCAAGGACCATACAGCTTCAATGATCCTGACTCCTGCCATTAGCTTAATCCTGTTTTCTCCTGAGCATCTCCTGTTATTTTATTTAGTGATCTAATCCAAAGCTTGTAGTCAAAATAATTTAAAATGACAATTTTCCTCCCTACTTATAACTGCCCCTCAGTCAGCCTCCACATCTCTTATTTCTCTCTGTCTTCAATTCTTTCCATCTCCATCTTTACAATTTTTACATATCTCTCTTTTCTTTGACTATGATCGAAATGAGAAAACAGCCAAAATTCCCATTGCTCAACAATCTGGGGCGAAATTCTCCGTAATCGGCGCAATGCCCGTCGACCGGCGCAAATCAGTCCGGCATCGTGCCGCCCCAAAGGTGCGGAATCCTCCGCATCTTGAGCGGCCGAGCCCTAACCTTGAGGTGCTCGGCCCGCGCCGGACTGATTTCCGCCCCGCCGGCTGGCGGGAAAGGCCTTTGGTGCCCCGCAAGCTGGCGCGGAAATGACATTGCCGGGCGGCGCATGCGCGGAAGCGTCAGCGTCCGCTCACGGCATCGCCGCGCATGCGCAGTGGAGGGGGTCTCTTCCGCCTCCGCCATGGTGGAGACCATGGCGAAGGCGGAAGGAAAAGAGTGCCCCCACAGCACAGGCCCGCCCGCGGATCAGTGGGCCCCGATTGCGGGCCAGGCCACCGTGGGGGCACCCCCCGGGGCCAGATCGCCCCCCCCTAGGATCCAGGAGCCCGCCCGCGCCGCCTTGTCCCGCCAGTAAGAGAGGTGGTTTAATCCACGCTGGCGGGACAGGCATTCTAGCAGCGGGACTTCAGCCCATCCGGGCCGGAGAATCGCCGGGGGTGCCCGCCAACCGGCGCGGCGCAATTCCCGCCCCCGCCGAACCTCCGGTGCCGGAGAATTCGGCAACCGGCGGGGGCGGGATTCACGCCAGCCCCCGCGATTCTCCGACCAGGCGGGGGGTCGGAGAATCTCGCCCCTGGAAAGAGCTTTCTGGAAAAGTTGGGTGAAAATACAATCAGGCTTGATTTTGAGAATCTGTGTGTCCAATAACTTGCCAGCATTAAATTCCATCATCCCCTTCCTGTCATGGCGCACAAGCAAACTATTTTTTAAATTAAAACCATGGGTGGAATATTACAGCGAGGTGGGTGTGTAATGTCAGCTTGCCTTTCTCCTATCCCACTGGAGGCCTGCTCCATGCCAGCCTGTCCCACAGCTAGAACACGCTGAGGGATGATAAATATGGGTGGTATGGTTTCTCTATCCCTCACAGGGGAGGAAACCCCACCTTCGAGAGATGCTGACCAATCCGATTGGCTGGGAGCTCCAGCAGCGCGAAGAGCGCGTTAGTGGAAATTTCTGGTACTGCAAGCAGGCCCATGAAGGCAGCCCCATGGATCCCAGAGCAAGGTTATGCCACGGCAGCATGGTGGCACAGTGGTTAGCACTGCTGCCTCACGGCGCCAAGGTCCCAGGTTCGATCCCGGCTCTGGGTCACTGTCCGTGTGGCGTTTGCCCCCACAACCCAAAGTTGTGCAGGGTAGGTGGATTGGCTATGCTATATTGTCCCTTAATTGGAAAGAATGAATCGGGTACTCGAAATAAAAAAAGAAGAGCAAGGTTGAGTCCGGATCTTGAACACAGAACAAAGAAAATTACAGCACAGGAACTGGCCCATCGGCCATCCCAGTCTGCGCCGATCCAGATCTTTTATCTAAACCTGTCGCCTATTTTCCAAGGATCTACATCCCTCTGTTCCCCGCCTGTTCATATATCTGTCTAGATGCATCTTGAATGATGCTATCGTGCCCGCCTCTACCACCTCTGCTGGCAAAGCGTTCCAGGTACCCACCACCCTCTGCGTAAAAAACTTTCCACGCACATCTCCCTTAAACTTTTCCCCTCTCACCTTGAAATCGTGACCCCTTGTAATTGACACCCCCACTCTTGGAAACCTGTCCACCCTGTCCATACCTCTCATAATTTTGTAGACCTCAATCAGCTCCCCCCTCAACCTCCGTCTTTCCAATGAAAACAATCCTAATCTACTCAACCTTTCTTCATAGCTAGCACCCTCCATACCAGGCAACATCCTGGTGAATCCTCCTCTGCACCCTCTCGAAAGCATCCACATTCTTCTGGTAATGTGGCGACCAGGGGCGAAATTCTCCCCCAACGGCGCGATGTCCGCCGACTGGCGCCAAAAACGGTGCCAATCAGACGGGCATCGCGCCATCCCAAAGGTGCGGAATGCTCCGCATCTTTGGGGGCCGAGCCCCAACATTGAGGGGCTAGGCCAGCGCCGGAGGGATTTCCGCCCCGCCAGCTGGCGGAAATGGCGTTTGTTGCCCCGCCAGCTGGCGGAAATGCGGCGCATGCGCTGGAGTGTCAGCGGCCGCTGAAAGTTTCCCGCGCATGCGCAGTGGGGAGAGTCTCTTCCGCCTCCGCCATGGTGGAGGTCGTAGTGGAGGCGGAAGGGAAAGAGTGCCCCCACGGCACAGGCCCGCCCGCGGATCGGTGGGCTCTGATCGCGGGCCAGGCCACCGTGGGGGCACCCCCGGGGTCAGATCGCCCCGCACCCCCCCCCAGGACCCCGGAGCCCACCCATGCCACCTGGTCCCGCCGGTAAATACCAGGTTTCATTTACGCCGGCGGGACAGGCAATTTCTGGGCGGGACTTCGGCCCATCCGGGCCGGAGAATTGAGCGGGGGGTCCCGCCAACCGGCGCGGCCCGATTCCCGCCCCCGTCCAATCTCCGGTACCGGAGACTTCGGCGGGGGCGGGGGCGGGATTCACGGCGGCCAACAGCCACTCTCCGACCCGGCGGGTGTTCGGAGAATGACGCCCCAGAACTGCACGCAGTATTCCAAATGTGGCCGAACCAAAGTCCTATACAAGTGTAACATGACCTGCTGACTTTTGTACTCAATACCCCGTCCAATGAAGGCAAGCATGCTGTATGCCTTCTTGACCACTCTATCGACCTGCGTTGCCACCTTCAGGGTACAATGGACCTGAACTTCCAGATCTCTCTGTACATCAATTTTCCCCAGGACTCTTCCATTGATCGTATAGTCCGCTCTTGAATTAGATCTTCCAAAATGCATCACCTTGCATTTGCCTGGATTGAATTCCATCTGCCATTTCTCTGCCCAACTCTCCAATCTATCTATATTTTGCTGTATTACTGACAGTCCTCCTCGCTATCTGCAACTCCACCAATCTTAGTATCATCTGCAAACTTGCTAATCAGACCACCTATACCTTCGTCCAGATCATTTATGTATATCACAAACAACAGTGGTCCGAGCACGGATCCCTGTGGAACACCACTAGTCACCTTTCTCCATTTTGAGACACTCCCTTCCACCACTACCTTCTGTCTCCTGTTGCCCAGCCAGTTCTTTATCCATCTAGCTAGTACACCCTGAACCCCATACGACTTCACTTTTTCTATCAACCTGCCAGGGAGACTCCGAGTAGTTCAGGGAGGGGGACGGAATGAGGATAGGGGTGTTGTGTTTTAAATATAGGTTTGTAGGAATAAAGGGGGTTACTATCCTAGGGGGGGCTTCATCGTGCCCCCTCCTCCCGAAGCACATAGGGCATTCCCAAAGACATACCCCCCACTTCCTTCCTGCCCTTTGAAACATAGAAAGAAATCAGGCTGCCCATTGACTGCCCACGCCAACGTATTTATGGGAGGGGCAGCATATTATTGGGGTTAATTGGCTTGGTAACACGCTCAGTCGACCCCTATTTATTTAAATATGGTGGATGGGCTGCTGATTTTTGTATCTTCCCACTCCCCACATTATGGGGGTGAGCTCAGGGTGGGTGGACAAGTAGTGGGATAAATACTGGTCCTACTTTATGTGCCTTCCCCATGCACACCTGGTGGGAGCATGTAAAATGATGCCCAATTACTCTTTTCTGGATGTAGTACTCCAGTTGAGGCTGAACTAATGACTTGTAGAAATTCAGCATTGTACCCTAGGCCTCATAAATAAAGACCTTGTATGTCAAGGGGAGATAATTAAGAGTGTCTTTTTAGAGATGGTTGTTGCCTGGTACTTGTATGGCACAAGTATGATGAAACCCCGAAGAACATGTCATATTACAGTTGGCAACCTGAGTGAGGGAGCGCCCCCACCTGCCGGACGATCAAACATGACAAGCTCTGCCTGTTACATGTCCAAAAGGAAAACCAAATAAATTTGGATCTTGGCGTATGCAGGCCCCAGCCACTTCCTGGATCATTCCACCGGACCTCAACCTAGATTTAGAGTCTGGGGAACAACCAAAGGAATTTAGACACAGTCATTGACACAACATGAATCAGGAAGGCACAGTAGCACAATGGTTAGCATTGTCACTTCATAGCACCAGGGTCCCACGTTCGATTCCCGGCTTGGATCACAGTCTGTGCAGAGTTTGCACGTTCTGTCTGTGCCTGCGTGGATTTCTTCCGGGTGCTCCAGTTTCCTCCCACATGTCCCGAAAGATGTGCTGTTAGGTGAATTGGACATACTGAATTCTCCCTCTGTGTACCCGAACAGGTGCCAGAGTGTGGCAACTAGGGGCTTTTCACAGTAACTTAATTGAAGTGTTAATGTAAACCAACTTGTGACAATAAATATTATTATTAAAAGCGACAGTGTAAGGAAGCTGTCAAATCCTGATGTTCAATCCTGAACAATAAGCATTAGCTGGCATGATTTACTGAACTTCATCCTGATTGAACAGAGTGAATAACAGAGGTTTCATCTTTATACAGGGAGGAGTCGAGTTAACAAATGCAGATGACAATTGTTTGGAATGGTTTAATTCTGAGAAAAATTCAGTTTTTACTTTTAATTCTGGAGTAATGATCATATTTTCATCCTTCTCTGTTTCATTGATTGAAAACAGTCTTCTGAAACTTTGCTGGAGCACTCAATCCTCACTTTTGAACATGGAGCCAAAGGTTTTCTCAGCTGTGGTATCTCATCTATTTGACACAAATATTATGAAGTAAATCAACTGAACTGTAAACTCATGAAAATGGAAGACTAAAAAATACCTTAAAGTTATTTTTTGATTTTATTTTACACAATGAAGGTGGCTTCGTGGCTCATGTGATATCACACCTCGCAGAACCATGGCAATCCTTAGCAATGTGCTATGGTACCAGGATGTCAGGCCACATGACTGAGGTACCATCATGGTAGCACAATGGTTGCTTCATAGCACCAGGGACCCGTGTTCGATTCCCACTTGGGTCATCGTCTGTACGGAGTCTGCACGTTCGCCCCGTGTCTGCGTGGGTTTCCTCCGGGTGCTCCGGTTTCCTCCCACAAATCCCGAAAGACGTGCTTGTTAGTTGAATTGGATGTTCTGAATTTTCCCTCTGTGTACCCGAACAGGTGCCGGAGTGTGGCGACTAGGGGATTTTCACAGTAACTTCATTGCAGTGTTTATGTAAGCCTAATTGCGACACTAATAAAGATTATTATAAGTAATCATGGCAAAAATTGAAAAGAAATTGTATCAAAAGGAGGAATAAAACCACCTGAGAGGTGTTTCAAAGTGTTTCACAAACAGTGAGTTCTCATGTAGGCATAGCAAGATCCCATATACACCAATGGCAAGAAGAATAAAAAGATAACCAGGGGGAGAAAGAGAGGAAAGAGTGGCGAGAGAAAGGAAATAGGGGAAAGACAGATGAAGGAGAGAGAAAGAAAGACAAAATAAATAAATGTATAGAGAGAGAGAAAGAAAGGGGAGACATAAACCAGAGCAACAAGAAGGGTAAACATGATAAAATGGGAACAGGAGACAAAAAAAAAGAGAAATAGAGAGAAAGAGAAAGGAAAAATAAAGAGAGAAAAGAAAAAGGGGACGAAAGAAGAAAAATAAAAACAAAGGAAAGAGTGACAAAGATGTGTGGTGAAAGTAGGAAACTGTTATGAAATTATATATATTACAATATATTTATAAGATATAAGAGCAGAATTAGGCCATTTGGCTTGAGTCTGCTCCACCATTCAATCATGACAGATCTCATCCTGGCCTTAACTCCACCGTCCTGCCCATTTTCCACAACCCTTCAACCCATTAAAAACCTGTCTAATATCTGTTGCAGTAATATTTTTATAAATTCTTGTTTAACATACAGGCAGTTGGTGTGGCTGCAAAGGATGCAATTAAAGTGTGACAATGTGGGATAACCATTGGTTATAACCATTTAATTTATGTAGGTGCAAAACCCTATCTGTATAACTGGAGATGGGCGCACTTACTGCCATCATCGACAGGTGAGGTGTAACAGGAAGCTTCAATGAGCAACATTTTCCTATAATGACAGACACCAAGCTCTCATTAGATCATTTATTTCAGTGAAAAAAGTGCTCCCATGGCTGTGAAAAGCTTCATAGTACATTAGTCTTTAGGTTGTGAAGGTTGTAAAACTGAATATTTTGTACTTGGTAACACTAACGTCCAGAAACAGCAAGGTACAAGTGTAAATCTGAAGCCTAGAAAACCAACTGTTCTCCTGCAATTCCCCGAGCCTTATATTCAAAGCTACTAACGGTGGGTCTAATGTGGGGTGCAGATGAACCCCAGTTTGTTGCCATCAGTGGCAAAAACCTCTTAATGGGTTAAGGTGAGGGGCAACTAGATAGAGTTCTATTGTCAACTGAGGGGCTTTCCTTCTGGAATGTGATCACAGCCTTTTTTACAGCTTCTCGCTCAGAGTCTGTAACAAATGTACCTGGCATTTTGATCTGGTGCTGAGCCAACATGGCTTCATTACTTTGCATGACATGGTTAGTTCTATCGCCTAGTTAATGCACATGGTGAAAGGGGCATTGTCTTCTGGGTTGATATAAAGGTGGAAAATGTTGGAAATAGTCAGCAGGTCTGGCAGCACTATGTGGAGTGAGAAACAGGGTGATGATTATAGGCCGGTCATCATTCTACTGTTGAAAGCTTATCGATCTGAAACGTTAACTCTATTCCTCTCTCCACAGGTGTTTCTCTCTCCTGCTGAGTCCTTCCAGCATTTTCTGTGCATTTTCAGATTTCCAGCATCTGCAGTATTTGTCTTCTGCTCTGTTTTCGCTCTTTCTTTTCAAAACAAAAAGTAACTAAACGCTTCCCAATCTTCCCCCTTATTCTCCTTAAGGAGCTTACTCCCTTCCGATATGCCTGTGGGAATACTGGCAGCCCACCCAGTAACTTGTCTGACAATCATCCCTCGTGTATTTTCCCAATTGATAGGTTGTGGTTGTGTCCCACCCAAAGAACAAAGAACAAAGAAATGTACAGCACAGGAACAGGCCCTTCGGCCCTCCAAGCCCGTGCCGACCATACTGCCCGACTAAGCTACAATCTTCTACACTTCCTGGGGCCGTATCCTTCTATTCCCATCCTATTCATATATTTGTCAAGATGCCCCTTAAATGTCCCTATCGTCCCTGCTTCCACTACCTCCTCCGGTAGCGAGTTCCAGGCACCCACTACCCTCTGCGTAAAAAACTTGCCTCGTACATCTACTCTAAACTTTGCCCCTCTCACCTTAAACCTATACCCCTCCCGTTCCCCCTGCCCCTTTCGCTCCAATGTGCCAAAATCAACTGAAGCACCCCCTCACCTGTTACCACAACTGAGATGAGCCTCCTCAGCAAAGGTCAGGAATTTAACCCGGGATCTTCAGGTTTTTAATTGCTCAGCACCACACTACATTCAACCACTCAGCCATGACAGCAGCTATGACAATGTCTCTTTAATGAGTAGGACTGACATGTACTATGAATAGATCTACTGTGTACTTCCTATCTAGTTTTGTAGGTCTCAGAGGTACCATGCTCCCAGAGTGTAACTTAACATGGCTGCGTGTAATTTGTCTTTATCACGTTGTTGTTTTTTCCGTCATCCTCTTCTTTCCGATGCTCCTCCATGTCCGCTGTGCATTTTTGTTGTGCTTGATCCGGCTTTTTCTTATGCCTGAAAGAAACAAACAAAAGTGTGAGGCACTGGGAGCCGCTCAGGAAGTGATTCAAGGTGACAGCCTTCCCTTTTCAGACGGAGACTGGGTCAGGGTAACGAAAGAACCAAACAAGCCTCTCGCTATCCAAGTGGTAGCTTCAAAAATAAGAAAACTCGATTCACAGGCTAACCTGCTAAGGAATAGAATGTAAAAAATATATTTTTATTCAAATTTTTCAATTTCATACATAAACAGTAAAACAATAACAACCCCCCCCCCCCCCCCGTGCAAAAAAGTCCCCCAACAGAAAGACCCCCCCCCCCCACCAACAGCCCTCCTCTAACTCCCTTCCCCCCTTCCTACCAACCAATGGTGACCAGCTCTTTTAAATGCAGAATAAATGTCTGCCATCTCCGGTAGAACCGTTCGATTGCGCCCCCCCCTCATGGTGTACTTAACTTTCTCGAGATATAAAATAAGATGCCCCTCCATACTGAGACACTGGGCAGAGAAGCTGACCTCCATCCCATCAGCACTCACCTCTGGGCAATTAGCGAGGCGAAGACCAGAATGGCAGCCTCCACCCCTGCCTGCAGCTCCAGCAGGTCTGACACCCCAGATATGGCCCCTAAGGGACAGGCCTTCAGTTCCATTTGCAGAATCGCCGACATGGTGCTAAAGAAGGAGACCCAGAACTTCATGAGCTTAGGACACGACCAGAACATGTGTACATGATTAGCCGGAACCCTCCCACATCACTCACACTTATCCTCCACTCCCGCAAACACCCGGCTCATCCTGGATTCGGTCAAATGGGCTCTCTGCGCTACCTTCAACTGTATCAACCCTAATCTTGCACATGATGACATTGCATTCACCCTATGGAGAGCCTCGCATCACACACCATCCTCCTGCTCCAACCCCAACTCCTCCTTCTTCCACTTAGCCTTATCCCCCTCCACAGACAGTGCATCTTCCACCATAATCCAACCATAAATCACTGACATACTCTCCATTTCTATCCCTCCCAGCGACAAAACCCTCTCCAACAACGAGGACGGAGGCACCACCCGGAATGTCGGACAGATCATTTTCACAAAATTGAAAACCCGTAGGTTCCTAAAGGTGTCCGTCTGCGAAAGCCCAAATTCCCTGACAACACCTCCAAGCTCGTAAACTGCTCCAAAAACAAGTCCCTCATTCCTTCCACCCCCTTCTCCTCCCATCTCCTAAACTTAGCATCCAACCTTGTTGGCTCACACATATTGTTCGTGCCGAATAGCACCAGCTTTGATATCACCTCCAATTTAAAGTGGTGTCGAAACTATCTCCATATCCTCAGTATGGAGACCACCACCTGGAGAAAATGGCAGCGAGGCCGCCACTAATACCCTTAGCCCTGACCCCCTACACAACCCAGGCTCCATCTGTACCTACACAGCCTTAGGATCCCCCCCAACACCCCAGCATCTTCTCAGCATTTGCCGCTCAGTAATGATATATCAAGCTTGGCAATGCCAAGTCCCTGACTGCCGGATCCTCTGCAGGAACGTCTGCTGAATCCCAGCTACTTTATCCACCCAAATAAAAGCCAAAACTAATTTTTCCAATGATGCACGATTAATAACTCCCGAAGCGAGATTGTAGGACAATTGAAGGCTTTATTGAACTAGTTGTTTCCCCCAGTTTGTGTTTCCCTAGCTGCTGCATTCTGTACCTGCGCAGGTACAGAATGCAGCAGCTAGGGAAACACAAACTCTTATACTCCGCCTTTATGGGCAGAACCAGCAGGCAGGCTCCATCTTACAGTATCAGGTACCTCCAACACCAATGATCTTACAGTATCAGGAACCTCCAACCTAGGTACCGTATTACCCCTAATACAGACTACCACATTCATCCCCTGTTAAAAAAGAGTCCGGCATGGGTGGTGGTCTTGCATTGTACAGTGGTGGAGGTTATGGCAGTACCCGTCGGTGGTACAGTGTTTTGCCTTTTTACATGTTACACAAATTATTTACAGGTATTTATTTACGGATACATTTCATAATGAAGCTATTAGTCGATCGGGTGCCCTGGTCGTCCTCTGTGATCGTCGCAGTCTCGGCGGTGATGCAGGCGCCGGCTCGGGCATCCGTGACTCCTGGAGCGTGGCGTCTTCAGCTTCATCGCCCTTAGGTGGGACCAGTGGAAGGACCGATCCCCCTGGGAAAGGGGCAGCAGTGGGGTGCGCCGGTGGGAGGGTGGTTGGGGTTGGTGAGGGGGGTGTGGGTGGGGATCCAGCGGGCGTCAGGTCCCGGAGGGATACCTTATCCTGTTGGCCATCGGGGTACGCCAGGCGTACTGAGGGTCAGCATGAAGGAGGTGTACCCTCTTGACCAACGGGTCCGACTTGTGCGCCCGCACGTGTTTGCGGACCAGAATGGGTCCAGGAGCTGCCAACCAGGTTGGGAGCGAGAGGAGGACTTCCAAGGGAAGACAAGGAGACGTTCATGAGGTGTTTCGTTGGTCGTGGTACACAATAGTGATCGAATGGAGTGCATTGGGGAGGACCTCCTGCCAGTGGGAGGCTGGGAGATTCTTGGACTGTAGGGCCAGTAGTCTTCCAGACTGTTCCGTTCTCTCGCTCCACCTGCCCGTTTCCCCGGGGGTTGTAGCTGATCGTCCTGCTTGAGGCAATGCCCTTACTGAGCAGGAATTGACGCAGCTCGTCGCTCTTAAGGAGGACCCCCTATCGCTGTGGACGTAGGCAGGGAAACCAAACAGGGTAAAGATGCTGTGGAGGGCTTTAATGATGGTGGCAGCGGTCATGTCGGGACAGGGGATGGCGAACGGCAACCGGGAGTACTCGTCAATCACGTTCAAGACGTACGTGTTGCAGTTGGTGGAGGGGAGGGGTCCTTTGAAGTCCATGCTGACGCACTCAAAGGGGCGGGAAGCCTTCACCAAGTGCGTTTTCTCTGGCCGGTAGAAGTGCAGCTTGCACTCAGCGCAGATTTGGCAGTTCCTGGTGACGGTCCTGACCTCCTCGATGGAGTAGGGCAGGTTGCGGGTTTTGATAAAATGGAAGAAACGAGTGACCCCCGGGTGGCAGAGGTCACCGTGAAGGGTCCGGAGTTGGTTCACTTGTGCGTTGGCACATGTGCCGTGGGATACGGCATCAGGAGGCTCGTTGAGCTTCCCGGGACGATACAAGATCTCGTAGTTGTAGGTGCAGAGCTCGATCCTTCACTGTAAGATCTTATCGTTCTTTATCTTGCCCCGCTGTGCATTAACGAACATGAAAGCTACTGACCGTTGGTCAGTGAGGAGCATGAATCTCCTGCCGGCCAGGTAGTGCCTCCAATGCCGTACAGCTTCTACTATGGCTTGGGCTTCCATTTCAACGGAGGAATGACGGATTTCGGAGGCAAGGAGGGTGCGTGAGAAGAAGGCCATGGGCCTGCCCGCTTGGTTGAGGGTGGCCGCCAGAGCTACGTCGGATGCATTGTTCTCGACCTGGAAGGGAAGGGACTCATCGATTGCGTGCATTGTGGCCTTTGCGATGTCTGCCTTTATGCGACTGAAGGCCTGGCGGGCCTCTGCCGACAGGGGGAAAGCCGCGGATTGGATTAGTGGGCGGGTCTTGTCCGCATAATTGGGGACCCAATGGGCGTAATATGAGAAAAGCCCCAGGCAACGTTTCAGGGTCTTGGAGCAGTGGGGAGAGGAAACTCCATGAGTGAGCGCATGCGTTTGGAATCGGGGCCTATGATTCCACCCTGCACTACGTAGCCAAGGATGGCTAGACGATCGGTGCTGAATACGCATTTCTCCTTGTTATAGGTCAGGTTAAGGAGACTGGCGGTATGGAGGAATTTTCAGAGGTTGGTGTCGTGGTCCTGCTGGTCGTGGCCGCAGATGGTGACGTTGTTGAGGTACGGAAATGTGGCCCGCAGCCCGTACCGGTCAACCATTCGGTCCATCTCCCGTTGGAAGACCGAGACCCCATTTGTGACACCGAAGGGAACCCTTAGGAAGTGGTAGAGCTGCCCATCTGCTTCGAATGCAGTGTACTTGCGGTCGTCCAGGCGAGTGGGGAACCGGTGGTAGGTGGATTTGAGGTCCACCGTGGAAAAGACCTTGTATTGTGCAATCTGATTGACCAAATCAGATATGCGGGGGAGAGGGTACGCATCGAGCTGCATATACCTGTTGATGGTCTGACTATAATCGATGACCATCCTGTGCTTCTCCCCGGTCTTTACAACCACCACTTGAGCTCTCCAGGGGCTGTTGCTAGCCTCGATAATACCTTCCTTTAGTAACCGCTGGACTTCCGACCTGATGAAGGTCCGGTCCTGGGCACTGTACCGTCTGCTCCTGGTGGTGACGAGTTTGCAAACGGGGGTGAGGTTTGCAAACAGGGAAGGTGGGTAGTCCTTGAGGGTCGCGAGGCTGCAGACAGTATAGGTCCGCTGAATTTAAAAGTTAAGCTCTGGAGGTTACATTGGAAGTCCAATCCCAGGAGTGTGGCAGCGCAGAGGTGAGGGAGGACGTAGAGTCGGAAATTGTTAAATTCTCTTCCCTGGACTGTGAGGTTAGCTATGCAGTACCCCTTGATCTCCACAGAGTGAGACCCGGAGGCCAGGGAGATTTTCTGGTTAACTGGGTGTATAGTGAGGGAGCAGCGCCTTACTGTATTGGGGTGGATAAAGCTCTCCGTGCTCCCGGAGTCAATCAGGCAGGATGTCGTGTGTTCGTTGATGAGCACGGTCGTC
This sequence comes from Scyliorhinus torazame, assembly GCF_047496885.1. Lineage (NCBI taxonomy): Eukaryota > Metazoa > Chordata > Chondrichthyes > Carcharhiniformes > Scyliorhinidae > Scyliorhinus > Scyliorhinus torazame. Next base: position 187,653,520 of record NC_092713.1, read on the forward strand.
GTAGCGATCAAAAGAGTTCGGGGCCGAGACTGGTCCAGTGTCACCGAGGCGAGTCGTGGCAGAAGCTGATGGATCTCCTCGGGCGGTGTGCGGTCATCCGAATCGGGGACTTGAGACTCCAGCCAAGATGGCGGCGCCCACAGGTTGCACATGGCCGTGGGTGGACAAGATGGCGGTGCCTGGGGTCCGCACGTGGCTCGCGGGACCGAAGATGGCGGTGCCCACGGGCCGCACGTGGCCTGCGAGGAGGGGAATGGTGGCGGCCCTGGTTCACCTGCGGAGACAGCGGCGACTGACCGGGCCTGGCATACCGCCACAAAATGCGTCTTCTTCCCACAGCCCTCGCAAGTTTCGGAACGGGCCGGGCAGTGATGTCGGGGGTGCTTGGCTTGACTGCAAAAATAGCATCGGGGCCCCCCGGGGTTGCCTGGCAGCCGCGCGGCACAAGCTTGTGGGGGGTTGGGGAATGCGTCGGGATCGTCTGCGGGTGGGGTCCACGTTGCCCATGGGGTACCACGCGGTTGGGGACGCACGCTCGGGCGTTGCGGGAGGCTACGTCTAAGGAGCTTGCGAGTGCCCGTGCCTCCTTGAGACCCAGCATCTCCATTTTCAGCAGCCACTGGCGGATCTGCGAGGACAGAATACCTGCAACGAAGGCGTCCCGGATTAAAAGTTTGGTGTGGTCGTTGGCTGAAACTTGCGGACAGTCACAGTTCCTACCTAGTACTAGCAATGCGCGGTAGAATTTGTTTAGCGATTCCCCCGGAATTGTCGCCTGGTAGCTGGGAGATGTCGGGCGTAAACCTGATTTACTGGGCGAATGTAGTGTCCTTTTAACAGGGTCATCGCGGCCTCGAAACCGTCCGCATCCTCGATGAGCATGTAGATTTCTGGGCTCACTCGAGCGGAGAACTTGCAGTTTCTGATCCTCCATGGGTGTAGTTGTGACCGTCCTGATGTATCCGTTGAAACACGCCAGCCAGTGTTTAAAGGTCGCCGCTGAGTTTGCCGCGTGGGGGCTAAGTTGTAGACACTCCGGCTTGGTGTGGAGCTCCATTCTTCAAATCTAGTTCAATAAATTGATGCAGGATCAATAACTCCCGAAGCGAGATTGTAGGACAATTGAAGGCTTTATTGAACTAGATGTTTCCCCCAGCAGCACAGGTACAGAATGCAGCAGCTAGGGAAACACAGACTCTTATACTCTGCCTTTCTGGGCGGAACCAGCAGGCAGGCTCCACCAATGATCTTGCAGTATCAGGTACCTCCAACACCAATGATCTTAAAGTATCAGGTACCTCCAACCTTGGTACCGTAATACCCCTAATACAGACTACCACATCCACTCACCCAGAAAAAGATTTCGGCAGAAAAACTGGTAAAACACTGGAACTGAAAGAGAAACCGTGGCAAACCATTCACCTTTACCGACTGAATCCTGCCCGTCAAGGACAGAGGGAGTTTATTCTGTAAGTCAGTCTTACCCGTGCTCATCAAACTCGTAAAATTCAACTTCTGAAGCTGGGCCCAATCCTGAGCGACCTGCACCCACTGATAGGTAAAATGAGAACCCGTTCAGTGGAACGGTAACACCCCAAGATTTGCTCCCCTCCCCGACAGAGTGACTGAAAAAAACTCATGTTTCTCCCAATTCAATTTATACCCTGAATAAGCCCCAAGCCGCTTCAGCAGCACCATGATGTCACTCATTGTCGGGATTGGGCCTGTCAAGTACAAAAGAAGGTCATCAGCGTACAAGGACACTCTGGGCGGGATTCTCTCAACCCAGGGCCGGGCCGGAGAATCCCCACGACCGGCGCGAATCGCGCCACGCCGCCCTGACGCCAGCACGTGATTCTCCGCAGAGCAGAGAATCGGTGCCATTGACGCTGGAGTGGTTGGTGCACCGCTGGGCGGGGGCCGCTCTACATGGCCCCCCAGCCGATTCTCAGCCCGGGACGGCCGAGCAGCCGTCGTAAAAAAGCCGAGTCCCGCCGGCACCGTCTTCACCTGCTCTCAGCCGGCAGGAACTCGGCGTGGAAGGGTCTGGGGCGGCCTGTGGGGAGGAAGGGGGGGTCCGCCCCGGGGGGGGGGGGGGGGGCCTCCGATGTGGCCTGGCCCACCATCGGGGTGCACCGATCAGCGGGCCGGCCTCTCTGGCTGGGGGCCTCCTTTCTTTCCCGCCGGCCCCTGTAGCCCTGCGCCCGGTTGCGTCGGGGCCAGCGCGTTGAAGGGAGCCATTGTGCATGCCGGGATCAGCAGCCGGAGCGGCGTGAACCGCTCCAGCGCCGTGCTGGCCCCCTGTAGAGGCCAGAATTGCTGATCCTGAGGCCGTGTTGATGCCGTCGAGAAATGTGACGGCGTTTCCGACGGCACCAACACTTAGCCTCAGGATCACAGAATCCCGCCCTACCCCCCCATCTTATTATCCCTTTCTGCTTAGCCGAGGCCCTCAGGTCAATGGCCAAAGACTCAATAGCCAATGCATACAAGCCGGGGACATAGGGCACCCCTGCTTTGATTTCCAGTGCAGCTGAAAGTATCTCGAAGTTACAATATTTGTACGGACACTGGCCTTAGGTGCCTTTTATAATAACCGATCCCACGACACAAATTAAGGCCCTATCCCAAACTGTTCCAACACACAAACAAATACCCCCAATCTACCCTATCAAAAGTCTTCTCGGCATCCAACGCCACAATAACCTCCTGCTCTCTCCCTTCTGCTGGGGACAATACCATGTTTAAACGCCACCTCACATTAGAAGACAACCGCCTTCATGAACGGACTCTTCATGAACTCTGTCTGATCCTACCCAATAACCTGAGGGAGACACTCCTCCAACCTCAGGGCTAAGACCTTAGCTAAGATCTTAGCATCCATAGTTAATAAAGACCCACACTCTACCGGGTCCTTAACATTCTTTAGCAGAAGCAAGATGGACGCTTGCATCATTCTCTCTGGATGAGATCCCCGCGCTACCGAATCCTCAGACATCTCCACCAATAAAGGCACCAGTTGATCTAAACTAAAATTCCACCGGGAACCCATCCAGCCCCGCTGCCTTAGCAGTCTGCATTCGGCCAATAGCTGTCAAGACCTCCTCCACCCCCAATGGCTCCTCCAACCCTTCCTGGTCCTCTTCCTACACCTGAGGGCACTCCAGTCACTCCTGAAACTCCCGCATATCTGTCTCCGCCCCAGGCGGTTCCCACCTACAGAAATTCTTGTAAAAGCCTCAAAAGCCCCGTTAACTTTATCCGGCGCAGACACTAGTTCACCACCCGAACCCCGAATCTGGACAATCTGCCGGGAGGCTGCCTGCCACCTCAACTGACCGGACCCGCGCCGGCAGTGCAGAGCCGCATATCGGCGCCGGAGATGCGTGCGGCAGTCCGGCCCATGCTGGCACCCTGCGGGCTGCCGAATTGCTGGGCCAAGAGGCCCGTTGACGCCGGCGTCAACACTTAGCCGGGATTTTGGAGAATCCCGGCCCACATCTACCAGGTGCGGAGTGTGATCTGAAATCACTATCGCGGAATATTCTGCTTTCCTCATCCTTGGCAGCAGAGCCATCCCCATCACAAAAAGGTCGATATGTGAATTCACGCTATGCTCTGGAGAGAAAAAGGAGAATTCCCTGCCCCCAGAGTGCAAAAACCGCCCCGGATCCACCCCCATCTCCTATGAACACCGTCAGTACCTTCACTACCCCCAAAGGTGCCAACAATTTTGGTTCAGACCAATCCAACTTGGAGTTCAGGACACAAATCAAATCTTCCCCTGTGAGCGGTTTAGGTATTCCGGATCTTACGAACCTATATCAGACTAAGGCACCAAAAGAGGGAAATCTGTTTCTCTGTTAAGACTCCGAATAGCTCTCACGAGGGGAGATTACTTTTCTGTGTCTCAAACAGTTAAACAGGATTTTGGTTACTTTTTTTTAATATAAATGTTTTTTGATTGGGTTTTTGAACAAAGTATATTTACCGTTATGTACACAGGATATGAAATTTATATATATACATATATAGAAGAGAAGGGCACACCCAAACATGCCAAAAAAAAAAAGTAAAAATAAAAAATTTAAAAATAAATAAAATAGAATAACTGGTAGGGTATTGTGCACCAGCTCAACAACAGCAACTCTGTACAACTGGCAAACTTATTTACAACACAAAAGTAGGCGACTGTTTGTGGGTGCGGGGGGTGGAGACTGGGGAGGTAAATATACATTTGGGTGCCGGAGAAACAATTACAGAGGGCAATACTCGAATGGGTTTGGTATTGGTGTTGTCACTTGCTTCTCCCGGACAGATCTCATTGCCGTTGTCGTCTCGCGCTCACCTCCGCTTCAGCTGTTCCTCCCGTCTTTCGCCTGTATTCTCCTTGTTCTCTGTTCCTGGAGATGCTAAGTTTGTTATCGTTTCCCATGCCCTCCGGCTGTCATTTCCCTGCCTCCTCCCCCTCTCCTGTGGTTCGCCTTTCCTTCCTCTTAGATTTAGCTGTACCCATCCACCCCCGCTCTCCCGGACTATCTCTCCCTCTCATGCGTTGGCTACTCTCCCCGGTTTCTTGGCTACCTGGCTATTCTTCTGCTTGTTCGTTGGCCACAAACAGGTCTCGGAACAATTGGGTGAATGGCTCCCACGTTCTGTGGAAGCCGTCGTCTGACCCTCGGATGGCGAATTTGATTTTCTCCATTCGGAGAGATTCCGAGAGGTCGGACAGCCAGTCTGCAGCTCTGGGTGGTGCTGCTGACCGCCAGCCGAACAGGATTCTACGGTGGGCGATCAGGGAAGCAAAGGCAAGGGCGTCTGTCCTTCTCCCCAGGAATAGATCTGGCTGGTCTGAAACCCCGAAGACCGCCCCTTTCGGGCATGGCTCCACCCTCACCCCCACCACTTTGGACATTGCCTCGAAGAAGGCTGTCCAGTACCCCGCAAGTCTGGGGCAAGACCAGAACAAAGAACAAAGAAAAGTACATCACAGGAACAGGCCCTTCGGCCCTCCAAGCCCATGCCGACCATGCTGCCCGACTAAACTACAATCTTCTACACTTCCTGGGTCCGTATCCCTCTATTCCCATCCTATTCATGTACTTGTCAAGATGCCCCTTGAGTGTCACTATCGTTCCTGCTTCCACCACCTCCTCCGGTAGCGAGTTCCAGGTACCCACTACCCTCTGCGTAAAAAACTTGCCTCATACATCTACTCTAAACCTTGCCCCTCGCACCTTAAACCTATGCCCCCTAGTAATTGACCCCTCTACCCTGGGGAAAAGCCTGGGCGTGGTTGGCCGGGCCTCCTTGGAACCGTTCACATCTGTCCTCCATCTCCGCGAAGAACCTACTCATTGGAGTTATTGTTAAGTGGGCTCTATGTTCCACTTTTAGCTGCGTCAGGCTGAGCCTTGCGCACGTGGAGGTGGTGTTGACCCTGTGCAGTGCTTCGCTCCAGAGTCCCCACCCTATTTCAATCCCCAGGTCCTCCTACCATTTCTTTCTTGTTGCGTCCAGTATGGTGTCGGCCCTTTCTCCCAGTCGGTCATACATGTCGCTACAGTTTACTTTATCTAGTATGCTTGCATCCAGTAACTCTTCCAGTAATGTCTGTCTACGCGGTTGTGGGTACGTCCTTGTCTCCTTTCGTAGGAAGTTTCTGAGTTGTAGATACCTTAGCTCGTTCCCCCTGGCGAGCTGGAATTTCTCTGTCAGTTCGTCCAGTGTTGCGATCCTGTCGTCCGTGTATAGGTCCCTGACTGTCAGTGTCCCTCCGTCCTGTCCCCACCTTTTGAAGGTGGCGTCAGTCAGCGCTGGCGTGAACCTATGGTTGTTGCAGATGGTAGCTTTACCCGACATTCTGGTCAGGCCAAATTGTTGCCGTAGTTGGTTCCAGGACTGGAGGATGGCTATCACCACCGGGCTGCTGGAGTGTTTTTGGGTGGGGATGGGAGCGCCACCGTGGCGAGGGCCCGGAGGGAGGTCCCCATGCAGGAGGCCTCTTCCGCGCGCACCCACTCGGCTTCTGGCTCCTTGATCCATCCCCTTATTCGCTCGTCCGTCGCCGCCCAGTGGTAAAGTTGTAGGTTTGGGAGGGCAAGCCCCCCCTGGATTTTGTTTTTTGTAGGACCTTCTTTGGGATCCTAGCATTCTTCCTCCCCCATACAAACAGCTTTGTCCAGCTTTGAAAAAGGCCTTGGGGATGTAGATCGGGATGGATCTGAATGGGAAGAGGTACCTGGGCAGTACGTTCATTTTGATCGTCTGGACTCTCCCCACGAGGGAGAGTGGGAGTGTGTTCCATCTTTGCAGGTCCTTTTTTACTTCCTCTGTCAGATTGGTGAGGTTCCATTTGTGGATCGCTTTCCAGTCATGGGCTATTTGTATCCCCAGGTAGCGGAATCTGTGTTGGGCTTGTTTAAATGGCAGTCCCGTTAGGGCTGCCCCACCTACTTGTGGGTGTACCGGGAAGATACCCAATTGCGGAGTATTCCACTTTGTCTGTCCCCAGAAGCACCGTTTTCCCCACCACAAAGAAGTCAATTCTGGTGTATACATTGTGTACTGGGGAGAAGAAGGAGAACTCCTTCTCCCCCTGGGTGGGTGAACCTCCAGGGATCCACCGCTCCCATCTGTTCCATAATGTAACTGAGTTCCCTTGCCATGCTTGAGGTTTTCCCCGTTTTGGGGTTTGATCTGTCTGTCTTTGGGTCCTGTACACAGTTGAAGTCCCCCCCCTCATGATTAATCGGTGCGTCGCTATGTCAGGGATTTCTGCCATGGTCTTCTTGATGAAGCTCGTGTCGTCCCAGTTGGGTGCTTACACTTTAACTAGTACTACCGGTGCCCCATCAAGTGCCCCGCTGACCATGACGTACTGTCCCCCTGGGTCCGTAACCGTCTTCGTCACCCTAAACATCGTCCTCTTGCTGATCAGTATTGCCACCCCACTGGCCCTCGTCCCACAGCAGGAATGGTAGGTTTGTCCCACCCAGCCCTTTCTTACCCGCAGTCCGTCCTGCTCTCTCAGGTGTGTCTCTTGGAGGAAGACTATGTCGGCCTTCATATTTCTTAGGTGGGTGAGGTCTGTGGATCTTTTCACTGGGCCGTTAAGTCCCCTTACGTTCCAGGTGACTATCCTGGTGAGGGGCTTCTGTTCGCTCGCTCCTGTGGGATTAACGAAACTTACCTGGTGGACGCGCCCCTGCCCCGTGGGTTTCCCTTTGTTAGGGGGCCGTCCAGGATGGCCGCTGACACTGCTCTCTCCATGCGGTCGGGTCCCTGCGCCCTGGGGTTTCCCTTTCTCCAGGAGGCACCCGACATGGCCACCTACTGTGTGTCTGCCACGCGGGTAGTCCACTGCACTCTGGGGTCTCCCTTCGCCCAGAGACCGTACTGGGTGGGTGCTTGCAGCGATTCCTTGTTTCGAGCCCTTGGTTGTGGCACTTTGTAGCCCTATTGTGGTAGTAACCACTAGTTGTATTACATGTATTACGGCACTGCCTGTATATTAGAGGTACAAGGGTAAATCCCTGCCTGCTGGCTCCGCGCAGTAGGCGGCGTATAAATGTGTGTGCTCGCCAGTGCTGCAGCCATTCTGGTTCCAGCTACAGGGGGCACAACATCTTTGCTCAATAAAGCCTCGATTATTCCACTACTCTCGTCTTTGTGGTAATTGATAGTGCATCAATTTATTGAGCAAAGATTTTTTTTAAACGATGGATCTCCGCATCAAGCCTGATCTCCTGCAGCTGAGCCCTCAAGCAGCCAACGCTACGTCCGCCTTTGAGCACTGGCTAGCCTGCTTTGAAAGCTACCTCCGAACATCCGCTGAGGAACCCTCGGACTCACAGAAGCTCCAAGTCCTCTATTCATGGGTGAGCCCTGACATTTTTCCTCTCATCCAGGATGCGCCCACTTACTCCAAAGCGATGGAGCTCCTGAAGGTACACTACGTTCGACCAGTCAATCAAGTATACGCCAGACACCTCCTGGCCACGAGACAGCAACTCCCCGGGGAGTCTCTGGACGATTTCTGGTGTGCCCTGCACATCCTAGGTAGGAACTGTGACTGCCAGGCAGTGTCGACAGTCCAGCACACCGAACGTTTAATTAGAGACGCTTACGTCGTGGGCATGAAGTCTGCATACGTCCGCCAGCAGCTACTGGAAGGGGCCACGCTTGATCTTGCGGGAACTAGGCAGCTTGCTAATTCGTAAGAAGTGGCCTCCCGTAACGTCCAGTCCTACGCCCCCGACCGCGCGGCACCCTCGTGGGCATCGTGGGCCCCACCAGCTGCTGACTCCAGCTCACCGCAAGCCTGCGCCGCACGGCAGCCAGCCAACTCTGAGGGGCCCAAGTGCTATTTTTGCAGGCAGCGCTGCCCGGCGCGGAGCTCGACCTGCAACGGCTGTGGGAAGAAGGGACACTTTGTTTCTATTTGCCAGGCCCGGTCGGTCGCCCGCCGCTGTTTCCAGGCCCGGCGTTCCTACACTCCCCACGTGCAACCCACGGGCGCCTCCATTTTCCCCTTCACAAGCCACGTGCAGCCCGTGGGCACCGCCATCTTTGATGCCGCCCGCCATGTGCGCCCCATGGGCGCCGCCATCTTCGGCGCTATTTTGGACGGCGTCTCAGGACCCCTGCTCGTCTGGCCGTTCATCGCCTGCCGCTACCTCCACCACCGCTGACCAGCCCGGGACCTCCCAGCATCTGCCGCAGCTCGCCTCTATCACCCTGGATTGTTCCCGGCCCCGCAACCGTGGCAACGATGGTGAAAATCGATGGGCATGAGACCACCTGCCTTTTTGACTCCGGGAGCACAGAGAGCTTCATCCACCCCACGACGGTAAGGCGCTACTCCCTCCCGGTACACCCCGTCACCCAGAAAATCTCCCTGGCCTCCGGATTCCATTCCGTAGAAATCCGGGGGTACTGCATCGCGACCCTCACCGTCCAAGGCGTAGTGTTCAGCAACTTCCGGCTTTACGTCCTCCCCCACCTCTGTGCTGCCCTGTAACTCGGCCTAGACTTTCAGTGCCATTTCCAAAGCCTAACCTTAAAATTCGGCAGACCCCTATCCCCCCTCACCGTATGCGGCCTCACGACCCTTAAGGCCGATCCACCTTCCCTGTTTGCGAACCTCACCCCGGATTGCAAACCCGTTGCCACAAGGAGCAGATGGTACAGTGCCCAGGACAGGACCTTCATCAGGTCGGAGGTCTAACGGCTTCTGCGGGAAGGGGTCATTGAGGCCAGCAACAGCCCCTGGAGAGCTCAAGTGGTAGTAGTGAAGTCTGGGGAGAAGCACAGGATGGTCATTGACCATCAATCGGTACACGCAGCTCGACGCATACCCCCTCCCACGCATATCTGACATGGTCAATCAGATTGCGCAGTATCGAGTCTTTTCCACAGTGGACCTGAAGTCTGCCTACCACCAGCTCCCCATCCGCCCGGAGGACCGCCAATACACTGCGTTCGAAGCAGATGGCTGCCTCTATCACCTCCTTAGGGTTCCCTTCGGTGTCACTAATTGGGTCTCGGTCTTCCAGCGAGAGATGGACCGAATGGCTGACCGGTACGGACTGCGGGCCACCTTCCCGTACCTAGGGCAGCACGGTAGCCTTGTGGATAGCACAATTGCTTCACAGCTCCAGGGTCCCAGGTTCGATTCCGGCTTGGGTCACTGTCTGTGCGGAGTCTGCACGTCCTCCCCGTGTGTGTGTGGGTTTCCTCCGGGTGCTCCGGTTTCCTCCCACAGTCCAAAGATGTGCAGGTTAGGTGGATTGGCCATGATCAATTGCCCTTAGTGTCCAAAATTGCCCTTAGTGTTGGGTGGGGTTACTGGGTTGTGGGGATAGGGTGTAGGTGTTGACCTTGGGTGGGGTGCTCTTTCCAAGAGCCGGTGCAGACTCGATGGGCCGAATGGCCTCCTTCTGCACTGTAAATTCTATGATTAACTAGTATTAACTAGATAACGTCACCATCTGCGGCCACGATCAGCAGGACCACGACGCTAACCTCGTAAAATTCCTCCAGACTGCCAAACTCCTTAATCTCACCTACAATAAGGAGAAATGCGTGTTCCGCACCAACCGCTTAGCCACCCTTGGCTATGTCATGGAAAATGGAGTTCGAGGGCCCGACCCCGACCGCATGGAACTCCCCTCCCCCACTGCCACAAGGCCCTGAAACGATGCCTGGGGTTTTTCTCCTACTCTGCCCAGTGGGTCCCTAATTATGCGGAAAAGGCCCGTCCACTCATTCAGTCCACAGCTTTCCACCTGACGGCTGAGGCCCGCCAGGCCTTCAACCGCATCAAGGCAGACATCGCCAAGGCCACGATGCATGCGGTCAACGAGTCCCTCCCCTTCCAGGTGGAGAGCGATGCATCGGACGTAACTCTGGCGGCCACCCTCAACCAGGCGGGCACCCTCAACCAGGCGGGCAGACCCGTGGCCTTCTTTTCCCGCAACCTCCATGCCTCTGAAATTCGGCATTCCTCTGTCGAAAAGGAGGCCCAAGCCATAGTGGAAGCTGTGCGACATTGGACGCATTACCTGGCCGGCAGGACATTCACTCTCCTCACTGACCAACGGTCAGTCACCTTTATGTTTAATAATACACAGCGGGGCAAGATCAAAAATGACAAGATCTTGAGGTGGAGGATCGAGCTCTCCACCTATAACTATGAGATCTTGTATCGCCCGGGGAAGCTCAACAAGCCCCTTGACGCCCTATTCCACGGTACATGTGCCAGCGCACAAGTGGACCGACTCCGGGCTCTCCACTATGACCTCTGCCACCCGGGGGTCACCCGGTTCTTCCATTTCATCAAGGCCCGCAACCTGCCCTACTCCATTGAGGAGGTCAGGACCGTCACCAGAGACTGCCAGGTCTGCGCGGAGTGCAAGCCGCACTTCTACCGTCGAGCGCACCTGGTGAAGGCCTCCCGCCCTTTGAGCGCCTCAGCATGGACTTCAAAGGGCCCCTCCCCTCCACCGACCGCAACACGTACTTTCTGAACGTGATTGATGAGTACTCCTCATTCCCTTTCGCCATCCCATGTCCCGATATGACTTCTGCCACGGTAATTAAAGCCCTCCACAGCATCTTCACTCTGTTCGGTTTCCCCACCTATATCCACAGCGATCGAGGATCCTCTTTCATGAGCGATGAGCTGCGTCAGTTCCTGCTCAGCAAGGGCATTGCCTCGAGCAGGACGACCAGCTACAACTCCAGGGGAAACGGGCAGGTGGAGAGGGAGAACGGGGCGGTCTAGAAGGCCGTCCTGCTGGTCTAAAAATCTCCCGGTCTCCCGCTGGCAGGAGGTCCTCCCCGACGCGCTCCACTCCATCCGATCGCTCCTCTGCACCGCGACTAACGAGACCCCTCATGAATGTGTGTTTGCCTTCCCCAGGAAGTCCACCTCCGGGGTCTCGCTCCCAACTTGGCTGACAGTTCCTGGACCCGTCCTCCTTCGGAAGCATGTGCGGACCCATAAGTCGGACCCCTTGGTTGAAAAAGCCCACCTTCAAATACAACCCCCCAGTACGCCTACGTGGCACACCCCGATGGGCGCCAGGACACAGTCTCCCTCCGGGACCTGGCACCCACTGGATCCCCACCCCTGACCCCCAACCTGACACCGCCCTCCCCCCTCCCCCCCCAAGTTGCCTCATTCAACCCTGCACCACTCACCCTCCCTCCAGCGAACCTCACCGCAGCCCCCACCCCAGCAGGATCCTTTCTCCCACTGGATCCACTCAGGGGTGACGAAGACGAGAACAACACGCTCCCGGAGTCACAGGTGACCAAGTCGGCGCCCACATCACCACCAGGACTGAGGCGATCGCAGAGGAGGGTCAAGGCCCCTGACAGACTTAACTTGTAATATTTGCCACCACCCCCGCCGGACTCTTTAACATGGGGTGGATGTGGTAGTCACCACTAGTAGTATATTACATGTATTACGGCACTGCCCGTATAGTAGAGGTACATGGGTAAATCCCTGCCTGCTAGCTCCGCCCAGTAGGCGGCGTATAAATGTGTCTGGTTCCAGCTACAGGAGGCACAACATCTTTGCTCAATGAAGCCTCGATTATTCCACTACTCTCGTCTTTGTGTAATTGATAGTGCATCACTTATTGCTATTCCTTTTCTCGCCTTGTTTGTCCCTCCTTCCCTGTGCCCCCCCCCCCCCCCACCCCCCAACCCGTCTCTCCCTCCCTGTGTCCCCCCCCCCCCCGGTCTCACCCTTCCCCCCCTTTTTCCCCCCTCTCCCATATACCTCTCCTTTGTCCCTCTTTCCCCTGTTCCTATCCCCGTTTGCTCCCCCGCCTCTGTTGAGTGGTCCGCCCCACCCCCTGCCTAGCGCCTTCCCCCCTGTTGGGGGCGCGATGCGGCCCTACTTTGTTGCATGTCCCCGGCGCTAGCTTTCCTGCTAATACGGTGGCCCCCCCTCTCGGGAGTTACTGTCTCGCTTCTCCCTTGCCCGGCCTCTGTGGTTTTCTGCCCGCTCTTCCCCTATCCTACCCTGCACTCCTCTGGCTTGCTCCCCCTTCTCCGCTACTCTCGTTCCCTCGTGCTGGGGCCTGGTCTCCCACCTGAAGCGATCCCTCGGGCAGTGGTTTGCTTTTTGTTCAGGGTGCGCTCGCCGTGGCAGGGTGGGGGCGGGAGGGGGCTGGCGTTGCCTCACACCTCTCTCCCCCCCCCCCCCCCCCCCCACCCCGTCGGCATGTTGTTGCCCCTTGCCAGGGACCCCTTATTTCTACCCGAGCTGCTGGTTTCCCAGCCCGTGTTCCTCGACAAACGTGTTTGCTTCGGTGGGGGCTGTGAAGAAGTTTTCTCTTTCTTGGTATGTGACCCAGAGTTTCGCTGGGTACAGCATACCAAAACGCACGTCACTCTTGTGAAGAGCTGCTTTCGCTGCATTGAATTCGGCCCGTCTCCTGGCTAAGTCTGCCCAATGTCCTCGTAAATTCTAATGAGGTGCCTTCCCATTTGCAGGTTCTGTTTTTCCTGGCCCAGCGTAGGATTGTTTCCCTGTCTTGGTACCGGTGCAGTTTAGCTATAACTGCTCTCGGGTGGTCCCCTGCCTTGGGCTTTGGGCGCAGTGCCCGGTGTGCTCTGTCCATTTCTGGTGGGTTGGGGAAAGATTTCCTCCCACTAAATTGCTCAGCATCTCGGCCACGTACGCCGTGGGGTTTCTACCCTCGGTCCTTGCTGCTGGCTCGGTCCCTGCTGCTGGCTCGGTCCCCGCTTTGGTCCCTGCCTTGGTCTGGGCCTCCGCTCATCTTACCCTATGCTCTCCTGCCCGGAGAGGGTGGGGGGGGGGGGGTCGTTGGTCGTTCCTGCTGGCTCTCTAATGAGCTTTGAAGTCCGGGTTTTTCTTTGTCCCCACTCTCTCGTTGCAGGGCGCCCAAACGGGTGAATTTGCGCGCTTGGCTGCTAGTTCTCAGCAAGGAGCGGGACACAACTTTGTTCCTCCACCTGCAACCGCTCTCTTCCTCCATCGGAAGCCGAATCGCCCAGTTACTTTTTAATGGGTGAAGTTCAAAAATGTCACTCATGGCTAAACATCCTACATCTGTCGATCGTGGATCCTTGTCATTTAAGACTTCCTAAATGAGATGGAGTGGGAGGGTGCGGCGTGGAAGAGGCTAGAGACGGCGTCTTGTGAGGGTACAGGTCTGGAGGCGCTGGCAACGGTGCCGCTGCTGCTCCCTCCAATGAGGTATACCACGAGCCCGATGGTGGCGGCTGCCCTCAAAACTTGGGGGAAATGGAGGCAGCACAGGGGGGGAAGTGGGGGCCTCGGTGTGCACCCCGATACAGGGGAACCACCGGCTTGTCCCAGGGAGAATAGATGGAGGGTTTTTGGGGTGGCACAGGGCAGGGATAAGAAGGTTGGGGGACCTGTTTGTGGATGGGAAGTTCGCGAGCCTGGGTGAGCTGGAGGAGAAGTACGGACTCCCCCCCGGGAAACGCTTTAGATATCTACAGATAAGGGCGTTTGCCAGGCGGCAAGTGGTGGAATTCCCGCTGTTGCTGCCACGCACGGTACAGGACAGGGTGCTCTCGGGGGTGTGGGTTGGAGAGGGGAAGATCTCGGCAACATACCAGGTGATGCAGGAGGAGGAGGAGGCCTCGGTGGAGGAGCTGAAAGGCAAGTGGGAGGAGGAGTTGGGCGAGGAGATCGAGGAGGGGACGTGGGCAGATGCCCTAGGGAGGGTGAACTCTTCCTCTTTGTGCAAGGGGCTCAGCCTCATACAGTTTAAGGTGCTGCACAGGGCACACATGACCGGGACAAGGATGAGCCTGTTTTTTGGGGGTGAGGACAGGTGTGTTAGGGGCTCAGGGAGTCCAGCAAACCACACCCATATGTTCTGGGCATGCCCAGCACTGGAGGAATTTTGGAAGGGCGTAGCGAGGACGGTGTCGAGGGTGGTAGGATCCAGGGCCAAACGGGCTGGGGGCTCGCAATATTTGGGATTGCAGAGGAGCCGGGAGTGCAAGAGGCGAAAGAGGCCGGAATTCTGGCCTTTGCATCCCTGGTAGCCCGGCGAAGGATTCTTCTTCAGTGGAAGGATGCGAGGCCCCCAAGCGCGGAATCCTGGATCAAAGATATGACGGGGTTTATTAAATTGGAGAGGGTGAAGTTTGCCTTTAGGGGATCGATGCAAGGGTTCTTCAGGCAACCGTTCTTGGACTTCCTGGCAGAACAGTAGACAATGGTCAGCAGCAGCAACCCGGGGGGGGGCTTCTATTTTATTTATTTTATTTTATTTTTATTTATTTTTGTTTGTCTATACTGGGGGATCTGCGGGGGTGTATATATTTGCTATGTTTGCTATGTGTTTCGGCGGGTGTTAATATATTATTTATGTATGGGGGGTACTGGGTTGTTTTGTTTTGTATTTAATTCTATTGGGTACCTTTTACATTTTGTTGTTGATATTTTGTGAAAACTTTAATAAAAATTATTTTAAAAAAAAGACTTCCTAAATGAGTCTAGGATCTAAAACTTATTGAGAGTAAGACTGCACAGTTTCATTTATTTCGTATTTTTTATAAGATATTCTCAATTGATATAGAATTGCAGAGTTAAAAATATAAATCAATTAACAGTCCTTTGTCACCTGCTAACAAACTAACTTCCACAAGAGAAGGATATATCTAAACATAGAAAGTCCTAATGTATCTCATATTAATTTCTAATACATTTTTAATAAGTTTACTAGAAACATACTTACAAAAACCATGATTGTCTTTGTTTGATGAAGCAGGCTGAGGAACAGAATTTTGACGCACTCTTAGCAGGAGAGGGTGAGTGATAATTCTGCTAATCTGGTCTTTTATACATAAATTTCCCTATTCAGTTTACAGCTTTTCCTGTGTCTTATCTCCCCTACTGGGCAATTTCCTATAGTCAAGATTCTTAAATATATGGATGTCCAGATAGCCACTGTTCCAAATGATGTTATCTTAAGTGACAAAGTTTATGGGCGGGATTCTTCGCAAATCGTCGGGGCGGGAAAAAACGGCGCAAACCTTGGCGGGAACCACTTCGGCATCGAGCCGCCCCAAAGGTGCGGAACCCTCTGTACCTTCAGGGGCTAGGATGGCACCGGGGTGGTTTGCGCCACGCCGGCCGGCGGGGAAGGGGCTTGACGCCAGGCCAAACGACAGCGAAGGGCCTCCGCCGGCCGGCGCGAGTTGGCGCATGCGTGGGAACGCCAGTGTCTGCTGGCGTCATCCCCGCGCATGCGCAGGGGGGTTCATCTCCGCGTTGGCCATCGCGGATCGGTGTAAGGCTGACGCGGAGGAATAGAGTGCCCCCACAGCACAGGCCCGCCCGTGGATCGGTGGACCCCGATCGTGGGCCAGGCCACCGTGGGGGCACCCCCCCGGGGCCAGATCGCCCCGCGCCCCCCCGAGGACCACGGAGGCTGCCCACGGAGCTGGGTCCCGCCGGTAGGGACCAACCTTGAATTACGCTGGCGGGACCCTCGTTAAACGGCGGGACTTCGGCCCATCGCAGCCCGGAGAATTTGGGCGGCCCCGGGGCCCATTGCATCGTGCCGGTCCCCGCCATTTTCCGAAGCGGGCGGCGCGATTCACGGCGGGGCGATTTTTGGGGGGCCGGAGAATTCGGAGGAAGGCAGGGGCGGGATTCACGCCGACCCTCGCCGATTCTCCGACCTGGCGGGGTGTCGGAGAATCCTGCCCTATATGTCTTAGAAAGAAGTTTGTTTAATTTATTCTAATTGCTATCTCTAATATACCTTCCCGTGTTCTAGCTTGTGGTTATAATTGCAGGAAGGTAATTTGAAGAATTTATGGCTGTCAATTAAAGGATCTTCCTTATCCCAGCATTTGTCTAGGATGACTTAATGATCCTAGGGGTCAGCTAAAGTTTTTGCATCTGGTACTGACTTTTAAAAGACCTTTCTGCTGAAGTGGTTTTATTCCACTTTGAATTAAAACACTTGATGTATTAATTTCTGCTGCTTATACATGTCCTTATTCAAAACCAAATTCTGCGGACAGTGTAATCTCCATCATCCCCCCGCCCAAAATCAACTGGTGCATATCCATGTCTGGAATGGCCACCAGTATCCTTTTCATAAATGCCACATTGTCCCAGTTTGGAGTGTACACTCTCGCTAAATCCACCGACTTACCTTCCAACGTCCCCGCAAGTATGACTTACCGACCACTCGGTCCGCTACCACCTTCCCCATCTGAATTCAAACTCCTTTATTAATTAGTATCACCTCTTCCCTGGACCCTGCTATCCATACCCGAGTGGAACACCTGGCTCACACACCCCTTAAGGAACCTAATCTGGTCCCTCACCCGCAGATGGGTCTCCTGCAAAAGCACCACAGCGGCCCTCAAACACTTCCAAGTGAGAGAAAACTCTCGTCCGCTTCACTGAGTCCCTCAAACACCGCACATTTCATATAACCAATTGAAATTGGGTCTCTCAACTCTCGCCGCCCCCCCCCCCCCCCATGCCCATGTTTCTGAAACCAGAGCCCACCCAAAATGGCAGCCAGCTCCACCTATCAGATGGAACAAAGAACAACCCCCAGTCACCGTCAGAACTCTACCTTCCCATCCCAGAAATCCCGAGCCACTTCCTCTCGGACCAACACCTCTCTCCTCCATCCCTTTCCCCCCACCATTCACACTGAAACTTACCTAAACAGGTCCAGCAAGCTGCAGCCCCTCCCCCCACCTCACTCCCATTCACTAGCCAAATTCAGCCTGCTGGTGAAGTAACCCCTCCCCGCCAGAGCCCACACCACCCAAATAAACAACTGCAGAAAAAAACCAAACCCCAGCCCACCACACCCAAGAACCAGAACTCGCCCACCCCTTCCCTCAACCCTGAATCTGCTCAACACTCTTCCCCTTCCCTCCAACCAAATACTCCCTCCAAACTACAAACACCCACCAAAAAGAGAAAATACAACAACAAAAAGAAAAAGCCCCAAAAACGAAATACACCAATTTCAATTAACAGCAACTCTGTACAAAAAAGTAAAAGGGGAGAAGGGGAACAAGGGATAAATAATAAAAAACACCCATCTTTACATCAACTTCCCCATACAAACCCGTACCCACCACCAGCAAGGTCCCTCTCAAACCCACTCAGTTCTGCCCAAGTCCTTGAGCTTTAATAAAAGACTCCACTTCCTCCGCTGTGTCGAAGAAATGGGGCAAAATTCTCCGGAAACGGCGCGATGTCCGCCGACTGGCGCCCAAAACGGCGCCAATCAGACGGGCATCGCGCCGCCCCAAAGGTGCGGAATGCTCCGTATCTGTGGGGGCCGAGCCCCAACATTGAGGGGCTAGGTCGACACTGGAGGAATTTCCGCCCCGCCAGCTGGCGGAAAATGCCTTTGGTGCCCCTCCAGCTGGCGCGGAAATGACATCTCCGGGCGGCGCATGCGCGGGAGCGTCAGCGGCCGCTGACAGCATTCCCGCGCATGCGCAGTGGAGGGAGTCTCTTCTGCCTCCACCATGGTGGAGACCGTGGCGGAGGCGGAAGGGAAAGAGTGCCCCCACGGCACAGGCCCGCCCGCGGATCGGTGGGCCCCGATCGTGGGCCAGGCCACCGTGGGGGGCACCCCCCAGGACCCCGGAGCCTGCCCACGCCGCCTTGTCCCGCCGGTAAGGTAGGTGATTTAATTTACGCCGGCGGGACAGGCAATTTATCGGCGGGACTTCGGCCCATCCGGGCCGGAGAATCGAGTGGGGGGGCCCACCAAACGGCACGGCGCGATTCCCACCCCCGCCGAATATCCGGTGCCGGAGACTTCGGCAACCGGCGGGGGCGGGATTCACACCAGCCCCCGGCGATTCTCCAACCCAGCGGGGGGTCGAAGAATGTCGCCCATGGTCCTTGGCATTATGCGTAACCCTCAGCCTCACTAGGTACACCACACCACCCGCACACCATGCTTTAAAAGCATTGACTTTGTCTTCGCCCATCTCTTTTCCAATTCTGCCATGACATCTTGGTAAATTCGAGTCCAATTACCCTCTCACCCAGCCTCCCGATTCTCCTTGGCCCATTTCAGGGCCCTCTCCTTCATCTGATAGCTATGAAAACATCCTCTCATCGCTCGTGGTGGCTCATTAGCCCATGGTTTTGCCCGGAGCAACCAGTGGGCCTGGTCCAGCTTGATGGGGGGGAACTTGATCCTCTTTCCCTATCAACTTTGTAAACCTCATAGAATCATAGAATCTATGGCACAGAGGCAGGCCCTTCGGCTCAAACTGGTCTATGCCAACCAAAGAGCCCATCTAAGCTAACCCCATTTACCTGCATTTGGCCTGTATCCCTCTGTGGTGATTGTATTCACCATAGTATAAGCTGTCTGTGTAGCACTGTGGCCCAATGGTAATGTGATCTCCTTACAGGTATTGTACTGGAACCTGGTGGGCTCCGCCTCTGGCTCCGCCCCCCTCGGACAGTATATAGACCGGCCACCTGGGGGCGGCGCTCATTTGTACAGCAGACACAGGCAGGCACGTTCTTGGTTAATAAAGCCTATGTTCACTCACTCTCATCGTCTTGCAGTGAATTAATGGTACATCAATTTATTAACCAAAGACATCACTATGGAAGCCGCTCTAAAGCCTGATAAACTGGAACTCGACGCACGAGCAGCAGAAGCTAAGGAAATCTCCCACTGGCTCCGCTGTTTTGAGGCCTACCTCAACTCCTTCGAAGCGCCTCTCTCCGATGTCCTCAAACTGCGCATCCTCCACGGCCGGGTGAGCCACCGAATATCGGGTATGATTCAGGACGCGACCACGCATGAAGCGGCGGTCGCGATCCTAAAGAGACAGTTTGTGCAGCCTGTGGACGAAGTGTTCGCGCAGCACCTCCTCACTACCTGCCGTCAACGTGCCGGGGAATCGCTGGACGAGTACCTAGAGAACCTGACGCTACTCGCCCGCAACTGCAACTGCAAGGATGTGAAGGCTGATGAGCACATGAAACTGATGATCCGGGACACCTACGTGGCTGCGGTCCGGTCTAACTACATCCGCCAGCGACTGCTGGAAAACGGGGCCACTGACCTACAGGACACGGTAAAACTCGCCATCTCGTTGGAGGTGGCCTACCAGAGCCTCAGCGCGTTCCCGGCAGACCCAGCGAACCCCTCGTGGGCACCACAGACATGGCCGTCACCAGACCCGACTACGTCTCAGGCCTGTGCCGCGCGGCTGCCCGTTCAGCCCGGGGGACCATCGTGCTACTTCTGTGGTCAGGGCCAACAACCTCCGTTGCCCAGCTGTACTTGCATGCAGTGACTGTGGCAAAAAGGGACATTTTGCCAGAGTCTGTCTGGACCGATCCAAAGCCCCGAAGTCAAAAGCTCACCAGGCCCGATCCACGGACTCACAGGCCCACAGACCCCACAAGGTGGCTGTGTGCCTGCCGGTACCACCCCCTTCAGAAGCGTCACCCGCCTCGGGCAGCTCGTGGGGGGCGCCATCTTTAACTCAGCCCGACACATGCGACCATCTTGGTCGTCATCTTCGACTCAGCCCGACACGTGCGACCCGTGGGGGCCGCCATCTTGTGACCTCGATACCTCAGACCACGCAGACTACCCGCAGCTCGGCGCAGTAACCTTCGACCAGTCGCGGCCAAAGCACCTGAGGAATTTGATGATGGCCGTCCGGGTCAATGGGCACGAGATGCCCTGTCTTTTCGACTCCGGGAGCACAGAGAGCTTTGTCCACCCCGACACGGTAAGGCGCTGCTCCCTCCACATCTACCCCACATCCCAGACAATCTCCCTCGCCTCTGGATCCCATTCGGTACAGATCTGGGGGTACTGTCTCGCGAACCTCGCGATACTGGGCGCTGAGTGTCATAATATACACCAGTATATCATGGTGCAGATACACACACACTGATGGACACACAGCAAGACCAATCAACACACACAACACCGCAGCCAATCACCAGTTAGAGCACACTCACTATATAGACAGGGAGCATCAGAGTTCCCGCTCATTCGGGATGCAGCCTCTCAGAAGGACAGAGCTTACAGCTCACAACATAGATCTCCACCATGTGCTGAGTGCATAGACTGGTTAGGACAGGCATAGGTCTTTAGTTTAATCTAACATCGTGTTAACCCACAGTGAAAGTATGTTCAACAGTTTCTAGCTGAATAAAATAGTGTTGTACTATTTTAAGTGTTGGTGGCCTGTATGTGTTCCACGGATCCAGAGCACCCAACACATCACTGAGTACGCCCAATTTAAACTGTATGTCCTCCCTCACCACTGTGCTGAGTGCAAACCGCACTTCTACCGGTCAGACAAGGCCCACCTGGTAAAGGCCTCCCGGCCCTTTGAGCGCCACAGTATCGACTTCAAAGGGCCCCTCCCTTCCACCAACCGTAACATATACTTCCTGACCATCATTGGCGAGTACTCCCGCTTCCTCTTCGCTATCCCATGTCCCGACATGACCTCGGTCACCGTTATAAAGTCACTGCATAGCATCTTCACCCTGTTCGGTTTCCCTGCATACGTCCACAGTGACCGGGGCACCGCCTATGGCTCCGCCCCTCTAAATCTTTCCTACCCATGTATTTAACCAAATGCCTTTTAAATGTTGTCAATGTCTCCGGCTTAACCATTTCCTACATGTTCATTCCACATATGTACCACCCTCTGTGTAAAAGGTTGCTCCTCAGTTTCCCATTAATTCTTTCCCCTCTTAACTTAAACCTATGCCTCCTCGACTTAAAATATTCAGGCGGACTCAGACCCTCGATAATAATATTATAATAATAATCTTTATTGTCACAAGTAGGCTTACAGAAACACTGCAATGAAGTTACTGTGAAAAGCCCCTAGTCGCCACACTCCGGCGCCTGTTCGGGTACATTGAGGGAGAATTCAGAATGTCCAAATTACCTAACAGCACATCTTTCAGGTCTTGTGGGAGGAAACCGGAGCACCCGAAAGAAGCCCAAGCAGAAACAGGGAGAACCTGCAGACTCTGCACAGACAGTGACCCAAGCCGGGAATCGAATCTGGGACCCTGATGCTGTGAATCTACCCAGAGTCTAGCGGAAGCTACCTTATGTGCGACCTCCTTCTAATTTCATGACCGGATGTTCAAGGAACAGAAAATAACCTTCACACTGACCTTCGGAGTCATACTGGACGTAAAGGGGTGAAAAGAAAGCCAATCTGTTTTCTAATGGAACGGAAGGTCTTCCCAAGAACAATTGTCCTCTAACTGACCTCAAGATGGCACAACCTTAAATGGACATGTTAAATAGCCCTTTAGCAGAAGAGTAATACATTGTGCACAACATGGCAGAATAGTGTTACGAGAGGGAGATATTCGGAAATTGGGTCCAGAAATGGGATAGAAGATATCACAGGCAAGTTAGGGTTAAACGGAGTTGCTGGTACGGAGGGATACGCCCACACCTGGCCTGAGTTGCATTTTTTCATTCAGACTTGAACTCGTTGGTGGGAATACTGATAGAAATTGGCTTTCTAATTAGCTATTGATGATATAGGTAAAAGGTTTAATTGAGAACTCTTCTAGAGTAATTAACTAAATCATATTAACCATGAGAGAGAGGAAAGCCGAATAGCTGGGAACATTTTGAAAGTTGCTTGAGACTTGCTTAAGATTGTAAGAACAGTGACGTCAAATAGCAAAAATGCCCCATTGTGTGAAAGAATGGGCAGTTCCGTTTCTTTGGTAACAACCAGTCTAGGGTGATAAGTCCAAGCGAAGAATGTGTTTTTCTCAAGCAATGGAATGGGAAATTCACACCAATATCACACCAATATATTTAAATACGTATGTCTCTTAAATTGACGGACAGACAGTTTGGCCGATTGAGTGAATGATAAATCAGTTAAAGCCAATCACAGCTGTAAAGAAGGTGAGACCTTAAGATAATAATCTACTTCCGAATCACTTGTCGGGATGGAAAAATCCATTCTGGAATCAATCTATCTCTTTCTGAAACCTATTTTCTTTGCTTGCTTTTGCTAAATCGCCACCTTTCTTTTGTTTAAATCACTCAGTCATTTTATACTATGTATTATGATTTGAAGAATTACCACGATTTGTAATTGAATGAAAACTCAACTACTGTATTCGTTAAAGACAATCAATCTGACCAAATTTTGTATTGACAAATAAAGTTTACCAGTGGCACAAGCTGTGAAATAAAGTTCAACTGAACATTGCCAAAAAGCAGACTTGACCTCTGTTATTTGTGAACTAAGAAGGGAAAACGGATATCCAGGGTTCCAAATAGACACAGAGATCCATCCACCAAATCTCCTCTGCACCCGCTCCAAAGCCTCCACGTCCTTCCTATAATGCGGTGACCAGAACTGAACGCAATACTCCAAATGCGGCCGTACCAGAGTTTTGTACAGCTGCAACATGACCTCCTGACTCCGGAACTCAATCCCTCTACCAATAAAGGCCAACACTCCAAAGGCCTTCTTCACAACCCTATCAACCTGGGTGGCAACTTTCAGGGATCTATGTACATGGACACCTAGATCCCTCTGCTCATCCACACTTCCAAGAACTTTACCATTAACCAAATATTCCGCATTCCTGTTATTCCTTCCAAAGTGAATCACCTCATACTTCTCTACATTAAACTCCATTTGCCACCTCTCAGCCCAGCTCTGTATGTCCCTCTGTAACCTGCTACATCCTTCCACACTGTCGACAACACCACC
Source organism: Scyliorhinus torazame (assembly GCF_047496885.1). Lineage (NCBI taxonomy): Eukaryota > Metazoa > Chordata > Chondrichthyes > Carcharhiniformes > Scyliorhinidae > Scyliorhinus > Scyliorhinus torazame. Next base: position 187,676,800 of record NC_092713.1, read on the forward strand.
GACTTCAGTGTCGTCTGCAAATTTACTCACCCACCCTTCTGCGCCTTCCTCTAGGTCATTGATAAAAATGACAAACAGCAACGGCCCCAGAACAGATCCTTGTGGTACGCCACTTGTAACTGAACTCCATTCTGAACATTTCCCATCAACCACCACCCTCTGTCTTCTTTCAGCTAGCCAATTTCTGATCCACATCTCTAAATCACCCTCAATCCCCAGCCTCCGTATTTTCTGCAATAGCCTACCGTGGGGAACCTTATCAAACGTTTTACTGAAATCCATATACACCACATCAACTGCTCTACCCTCGTCTACCTGTTCAGTCACCTTCTCAAAGAACTCGATAAGGTTTGTGAGGCATGACCTACCCTTCACAAAGCCATGCTGACTATCCCTGATCATATTATTCCTATCTAGATGATTATAAATCTTGTCTCTTATAATCTCCTCCAAGACTTTACCCACTACAGACGTGAGGCTCACCGGTCTATAGTTGCCGGGGCTGTCTCTGCTCCCCTTTTTGAACAAAGGGACCACATTTGCTATCCTCCAGTCCTCTGGCACTATTCCTGTAGCCAATGATGACATAAAAATCAAAGCCAAAGGTCCAGCAATCTCTTCCCTGGCCTCCCAGAGAATCCTAGGATAAATCCCATCAGGCCCCGGGGACTTATCTATTTTCAGCCTGTCCAGACCTTGGCAACACCTCTTCCCTACGTACCTCAATGCCATCTATTCTATTAGCCTGGGGCTCAGCATTCTCCTCCACAACATTATCTTTTTCCTGAGTGAATACGGACGAAAAATATTCATTTAGTATCTCGCCTATCTCTTCAGACTCCACACACAACTTCCCATCCCTGTCCTTGACTGGTCCTACTCTTACCCTAGTCATTCGCTTATTCCTGACATACCTATAGAAAGCTTTTGGGTTTTCCTTGATCCTACCTGCCCACACCTGGCCTGAGTTGCATTGTCTCATTCAGACTTCAACTTGTTGGTGGGAATACACAGGATGCCCCTGTCAGCCAGGGTGATTCACTCAAGATCTATTGTCCTTTGGGACAGTCTTGCTTGACCAGCCTTTTGCCTATTGCAGAGTCCCATGGCCTCTTTTGTGCGTAAATGGGAGGTTAGTTGCATATCAATAGCATGGCTCTGTTCTTTTGTATAAATGGAAGTGGGAAATCAAACAGCCAAGGTAACGATGGTGGGTTCAAGTCTGGATACCCTAGAAGAGAACCTGTGTTCGAGGGGCTGGGCGGAGCTCAGAGAGAGAGAGAAAGAATCCTGTTTGAACAGGTGGGGAGAAGGATTTGTAAAGTCACCGAAAGAGGTCATGGAAAGCTGTCTCCACTTTGCTGAGTACAGAGGATTTCAATCTGGTGACTGCCCTAAGCACTGAGCATAGCAAAAGCTTCTGAGGCAGTGACAGAGTGAGCAGAGAGCAAAGGCACATGGCAAGCGTCCTTTTGTTAAGGCCTGAGCATAGTCCAGTGCTGCTTATCCATGGCATACAGCACCAGAAACATGCTGCTTTCTCTCATTATTCCTGAAAAATGAGAATGGGACTAACTGGGAAGCTATTTCAAAGAGCCGGCACCATCACAAGGGGCAAAATGGTCCCCTGCACTGTATCATTCTATGAAAATAGCTGGAAGGTCCCTTTAGCATTTGGGGGTGTGTTGTCTGAAAAAGGAATCGGTATTTAGGTTCTGAAAATCTTTTTGTAGACTGATTTTTACTGTTTCCACATCTTTTCCACCATTGCAATACTACATGTTATTTTCCTATTAGAAATGACCTCCTATCGATAAATGTCTGCCAAGTGACACGCAGTGAAACAATTCGGACTACAGCTTCTCCACTCAATAGACTATTAACTAGTGTGGACGTGAACAAAGAGGGAGGGCGATCTGAGGAGGTACAATTAGACAAAAGCTTCAAAGGCTGAAAATCTGAAATGAAAACAGAAAATGCTGGAAATACTCAGCAACTCAGGCAGCATCTGTGGAGATGAAACAGAGTTAATGTTTCAGGTTGAAATGAAAGTTCAACGACCTGAAATGATAACTCTTTCTCGCTCTTCACAGATGTTTCCTGATCTGTTGATTATCCCAAGCATTTTCTATTATTATTTTAGGTACAATTAGATACCAGCCCATCTGTACTTCAACTCCATTTACCTACCTTTGCTCCATATTTCAAGATAAAGCTAGATAGATTTTTGAAGAATAAAGGAATAAAGGGCTATGGTGTTCGGGCGGGAAAGTGGAGCTGAGTCCACAAAAGATCAGCCATGATGTCATTGAATGGCGGAGCAGGCTCAAGGGCCAGATGGTCTACTCCTGTTCCTAGTTCTTATGTTCTTATATCCCTTGGAACACGGGAATAGTCCAAAGATGTGCAGGTTAGGTGGATTGGCCATGCTAAATTGCCCCTTAGTGTCCAAAGACGTGCTGTTTCAGTGGGGTTATGGGATTATGGGCTAGGGCAGGGTCCTCTGTAGGGTGCTCTTTCAGAGGGTCGGTGCACACTCGACGGACCGAATGGCTTCCTTCTGCATTGGAGGAATTCTATGGTTCCGCTATTCAATCAGGTTGTGGGTGATCTGTACTTCGACCCCATTTAATCCACTGCTGTTCCTCGATAAGCTTACCTAACAATCTACCAATCTCAGTCCGGAAAACTTCAATTGACCCCCTCCCTCACCCCACCGGTCCACTCCCACCTTCCTGCTCCTGGTATCTATGGCTTTTGGGGACAGAAAGTTCCAGAATTCTACTACCCCTTTGTGTGAAATAAATACTTCCTAATTTTTCTTCTTGAATAGCCTTCAGCACACACCTCACGTAATTCCCTTATCGAACAAAGATCCATTCAGGCATGAGAAAATGATATGTTTACATTGTAAGATGAGCATGCCACAGTCAGCTGTATGCACCACCTGTTCATCCAGATTTACCATCATCAATTAGAAGCAATCTGTCTTAAGGTGGCACAATTCACAAGGGAGACAGCGACAGGTACAGGCAGTCTGCTGGGGCCAGCTTCAGCGAGGTACACAAGGTCACAAGCAGGCAACTGGTACTTTAGTCCTTCACAAACTTCACGCAGACCAGCCAACACCATGAGACAGAACTGTACGATAACCATGATCTGGTTTTTCACCAAGTGGAATGCCGTGCATCTGGATTCTGACTCCCCAATACTGCCCTCACACATGGACAGAATAGGTGATAGGTGTCAATCCATTAATGTGCATGTGAATGATGCACGTGAATGCTCACTATTCTGACATATCTGTGTTTTACAGCAGTCAGTTTCCTTGGGGTCGAAGATTCTTCCTGCCTGATGTCCCACTGTACAATGGCCAAAAAGAAGATTTTAAGATGGGAATAATCAGCACACAGGGAGTGCCCAACTGGAACAGATCACGGAGGCATTGATGTTAAGGTTTCTGATGGCTGCAATACAGACTGAAAAAGGTCTTAAAAATAACTGTGGTGTGTTGCCTCTTACCCAACTTTGTTACTCGCGGAGACATTACTGAGTGGGAGAGGAAAAGGAAGCACAGCCAGTGGCACAAGGAGGGTAGTGAACTGGAGCTTTTGGGCACAAGTGCTCATCCTCACTAACAAATATGAGGAGACTTTAAGGCAGGCTCTCAATAATGTTGAGTATACTTAATTGCCTGTGTCAAATGATGTACAGGCAGCCAACTCTGTGGGCAGCCAACTAAGTAAACAGCAGTTTTTCTTTGTTCTTTAGAGGGATAAGGACCCCGGAAGTGTAGAAGATTTTAGTTTAGACGGGCAGCATGGTCGGCGCAGGCTTGGCGGGCCGAAGGGCCTGTTCCTGTGCTGTACTTTTCTTTGTTCTTTGTTCACAGGAGCTCCACTGTTTAGAAAGGGTTACACCAGGTAATCCCAGATTTATAAGTCTGAGCTTAGGTAACTCTGCATGTGGGATGGAATACTCACTTAAATTCATACTGCAATTCAAGATGGCGCCGGAGCATGGCCACTCTCTGCGAGCTCTCTCAACCAGACCCCTTTCTTTTATCACCGTTCTGACCTACTAAAACTCTTTTCCACTTCATGTATAATTACTAATAACGCTCTTCTATGTTTTCTTACAGGTTTGAGGATCCTCCGAACCTCGCACGACCCAGCATGCCTCCATCCGTATCCTACACGCGCTGCCGGACCGAGACGTACCCGGTCAACGACAGCCCGAAGACTGAGACCTACCTAGCTAGCAACCGCCCGAGGACCGAGACCTACCCAGCCAGCGACTGCCCGAGGACCGAGACCTACCCAGCCAGCAATCGCCTGAGGACTGAGACCTACCCCGCCAGCAATGGCCCGAGGGTCGAGGCCAACCCGGCCAGCAACGGCCCAAGGACCGATGCCTAGCCGGTCAGCGATCGCCTGCCCAGCGACGACCCAAGGACAGGGGCCTACCCGCCCAGCGATCTCCCGTTCCGCAATGGCCCAAGGACCGGGGCCTACCAGCCCAGCGATCACCTGACCAGCGACAACCCAAGGACAGGGGCCTACCCGACCAGCGATCTCCTGTTCCGCAACGGCCCAAGGATCGGGGCCTACCCACCCAGCAACGGCCCGCCCGCAACAGCCCAAGGACTGGGCCTACCTGCCCAGCGACAGCCCGCCCTGCCCAGCAACAGCCTACCCCGAAACAGCCCAAGGACCGGGCCTACCCGCCCAACGACGGCCCATCCTGCAACGGCCCAAGGACTTTGCCTACCGTCCCAATGACGGCCCGCTCAGCAATGGCCCAAGGATCGGGGCCTACCTGCCCAGCCACAACCCAAGGACCCACCAAAAACTCCATGACTTACCTGCTCCAGGTGAACTGCTGCATCCTTACCCCGGTGTAGGCCTGACTAGGCCCACATCGGAGTCCGACCACTTGACTGCTCCCTCCAGTCTCCGACCATGTGACCTGACCCTACCACGTGGTTGATCATTTGGTGAATTCAGAATTATAAATGTTCTCAGCAGTGAACGTAAGCCTAATGTGCTTCTGTTTTAAGTCTTCTGGATGTTAAAAGGACAGCTTACGGATTACTTAGTGTTGTATTCTTTGGGGTTGCATTTGAATTAATGGTTGCTAAGATGTTCACTGTTTGTTTTAAAAAGGTTAACATGAGTTCATAGAATAAACATTGTTTTGCTTTAAAAATTACTTTTCCATTTCTGCTGTACCACACCTGTACAGTGGATTGTGTGCTCCCCACACCACAATCTATTAAAAGTTGTGGGTCAGGTGAACTCCATGATACACTTTGGGGTTCTCTAAACCCTGGCCCATAACAAGTACCAAAGAAGAACAAGGTAGCGTGCCTCAACCACTACCGACAGGTGGCCCTGACGTCTGTTACCATTAAATGCTTCGAATGGCTAGTTATCAGGCGGATCAACGCCAGCCTCCCAGATTTTATCGATCAATTGCAGTTCACCTATCGTGGCAACCGGTCCACAGCAGATGCTATCTCCCTGGCCCTACAATCAACTCTCGAACATCTCGACAACAAGGACACCTACGTCAGACTGCTGTTCATAGACTACAGCTCTGTCTTCAACATCATTATCCCAACAAGACTAATAACCATAATCTTGGACTTGACCCCTCCCTGTGCAGCTGGATCCTTGACTTCCTCACAAACAGACCGCAATCTGTCAGGAGAGGTAACAACACCTCCTCCAAAATAGTCCTCAACGCCACAGCCCTGCAAGGATGTGTGCTCAGTCCTCTACATTACTCCCGAATACACACACAACAGTGTGGCAAGATTCAACTCCAATTCAATCTGTAAGTTTGCAGATGATACAACTGTGGCGGGTCTTATCTCAAACAACGACGAATCAGATTACAGAAGGGAGATAGATCACTTGGTTGCATGGTGCACCGAAAACAACCTCTCTCTAAATGTCGGAAAGACCAAAGAACTGATCATCAACTTCAGCAAGCGTAGCACGACCCCCCCCCCCCCCCACATCAATGGCTCCGAAGTGGAGATGGTCGATAGCTTTAAGTTCCTGGGGTCACCATCACCAACAGTCTGTCCTGGTCCGCTCACATTGATGCAACAGTCAAGAAAGCCCAACACCATCTCTACTTCCTACAGAAGTGAAAGAAATTTGGCATGTCTGCATCGACTCTCACCAACTTCTACAGATGTGCCATAGAGAGCATCAATCCGGCTGCATCACAGCTTGTTATGGCAACTGCTCGGCCCAAGATCGCAAGAAACTGCAGTGTGGTGAACTCAACCCAATGCTTCACACAAACTTGCCAACCTCCCATTGACTCTGTAAACACCTCCCGCTGCCTCAGGAAGGCAGACAGGATTGGCAGAGACTGCTCACACCCAGGCTTTGCCCTCTTCCAGACCCTACCATCAGGCAGAAGATACAAAAATCTGGAGACCCGCACATCCAGACATAGGAACAGCTTCTTCCACACACTACCAGACTCCTCAATGACTCTCCCTTGAACTGATCTGTTCCCTGTAAGAACACGATTCACAACGTCCTATGCTGCTCTTGTTTGGCCCTTGTTTCGCACTGTAACCGATCACTATCTGTTGATGTACCATTTGTCATTGTACTCTGTCGATTATTCTTTTTAAAAAAAAATATTTTTTATTAAGGTTTTTTAACAACACAATTTTTTTCCCCTTACAAACAATAACCGCCCCCCCCCCGGTAACAAAATAACGCAAATTCTCCCTGAGCAAGATATATACAAGGCAAGAAGGTATATTTACATAGTTTTATACACTGGCTCTTGGCCGCGCGTACCGTTTCCCCCCACCCTCCATGCTATCTCCCGCTCGTCCATCCCCTCAGACAGTCTCTCATCCCCCCCCAGGGTTGCTGCTGCTGCTGATCGACCTTCTTCTAACGCTCCGCGAGATATTCTAGGAACGGTTGCCACCGCCTGTAAAACCCCTGTGCAGACCCTCTCAAAGCAAACTTAATTCTCTCCAATTTTATGAACCCCGCCATGTCGTTAATCCAGGCCTCCAGGCTAGGGGGCTTCGCCTCCTTCCACAATAGCAAGACCCTTCGCCGGGCTACTAGGGACGCAAAGGCCAGAATTCCGGCCTCTTTCGCCTCCTGCACTCCTGGCTCATCCACTACTCCAAATATTGCTAGCCCCCAGCTTGGCTTGACCCGGACTTTCACCACCTGGGATATTACTCCCGCCACTCCTCTCCAGAACCCTTCCAACGCCGGGCATGACCAAAACATATGGACATGGTTCGCCGGGCTCCCTGAACATCTTTCACATCTATCCTCTACCCCAAAGAACCTACTCAGCCTCGCCTTCGTCAAATACGCTCTGTGAACCACCTTAAATTGTATCAGACTGAGCCTGGCACACGAGGAAGAGGTATTAACCCTACCCAGGGCGTCGGCCCACAGACCTTCCTCGATCTCCTCCCCCAGCTCCTCCTCTCATTTACCTTTCAGTTCTTCCACTAGCGCTTCCCCCTCTTCTTTCATCTCTTGGTATATTTCCGATACCTTGCCCTCCCCGACCCATACCCCCGAGATCACTCTGTCTTGAACTTCTTGTGCCGGGAGCAACGGAAATTCCCTCACCTGTCGCCTCACAAAAGCCCTCACCTGCATATATCTAAATGCATTTCCCGGGGTTAACTCAAATCTCTCCTCCAGTGCCCCTAGGCTCGCAAATGTCCCGTCAATGAACAGGTCCCCCATTCTTCTTATCCCCACCCAATGCCAGCCTTGGAACCCCCCGTCCATCTTCCCCGGGACAAACCGGTGGTTACCCCTGATCGGGGACCACACCGATGCTCCCGTTGCACCCCTGTGTCTTCTCCACTGGCCCCAGATCTTTAGTGTTGCCGCTACCACCGGGCTTGTGGTGTATTTTGTCGGCGAGAGCGGCAGCGGTGCCGTTACCAACGCCCCCAGGCTCGTTCCTTTACAGGACGCCATCTCCATCCTCTTCCATGCCGCCCCCTCTCCCTCCATAACCCACTTACGGATCATCGCCACATTTGCTGCCCAGTAGTAACTCTCCAGGTTTGGCAAAGCCAACCCTCCTCGGTCCCTGTTGCGTTCCAAGAACCCTCTCCTAATCCTCGGGGTCTTATTTGCCCACACATACCCCATAATACTCCTACCTACTCTCGTGAAAAAGCCCTTGGTGATCACGATGGGGAGGCACTGAAACACGAACAAAAACCTCGGAAGGACCACCATTTTGACCGACTGCACCCTACCCGCCAACGAGAGCGGGAGCATGTCCCATCTTTTAAAATCCTCCTCCATTTGCTCCACCACCCTCGTCAAATTCAGTTTATGTAGGGCCCCCCAACTTCTAGCTATCTGGATCCCCAGATACCGAAAACTCCTCTCCGCCCTCCTCAGCGGCAGGTCCCCTATGTCGATTATTCTTTTGTCTACTATGTACGTACTATGTATGTTTCCTTGCCTGCAGAAAAATACTTTTAACTGTACTTCGGTACATACAACAATAAATATCAATCAATCAATAAAAACCATGGATTTGCAAGTTATATCTGAAAGATTTAACAGAGCTCTAACAAAAGTAAGTATTTTGATAAAAGTGCAGTGCATATTGTGATGTTAGTGCGTAGGAAGCTTGTTAATTATTAAAATAAACATGTTGAAAGATGGCCAGTTTGAAACGTTAATTTTGTTTCTTGTGCCACAAGTACTGCCTGATTTACATTTTCTGCTTTTATTATGGGATGTGCAGATAATTGCTTAAAGGACAGAAAATGAAGAGGAGTGGTTGCTTCTGGGACATGAGGGATACAAATGATGGTGTCCTGCAGAAATCAATGTTGGGATCATTATTCTGCTCAATATGTATGATTTTGCTTTTAGGAATGTAGTTCACAAAAATGCTGCAGGTACCACACCACATTGTACATTGTTACCGGCCGTGACATTGGATATTGTGTTTCGTGAAGGAATGGGACGAGAATGAATAAAAAGCAAGTTCTGAAAGGCATGGGTGTTAGTGTGTGTGAAATAGGGCCAAGTAGCTATCCACTTACCCACCACCTTATTGTCATTCGCCCCTCACTTTAAAGAAAGGAAGGCTGGGGTTTTTCAGCCCTGTCTGCCACTGGAATTATCTGGCCCGGCCACATGTCAATGACCTTTGGCTGGGCTGCCAAATCTAATCTGCCTCAGCTGGTCCCTCCACAACAGGGGTGGAGTATCCTGGCCTGAAGTGCCTCACAACCACTCTAGGAAAGGCAGCAGTCAATTTGCACAATCAAGCTTTCGCGTGCAATGTGATTAATCTAGACTACTCCAGTAACTACAGTTAGGAGATCTGACCGTTCTCCGAGTTATATGTGACCTTCTCCTCCAAGCAGTTCCATTTTGAATGTAGGAAGAGTAGAGAGGGTGTTACCATGTAACCAGACCACTTGTTCGAGTGTGTGACCATGCAGCATGCAGACAGTTCATGTGGGCAGAGTGGGGCATTAGCGGCACATGCCTGTGCCATCAAAGATTGCATAGCTGCAACTGGATTTGGAAATTAGGCTGTTTGAATGGTGTAAACATTTATGTAATGCTATCCCGAGATGAGAGTGAATAACACGGTAGCATAGTGGTTAGCACAATTGCTTCACAGCTCCAGGGTCCCAGGTTCGATTCTGGGCTTGGGTCACTGTCTGTGCGGAGTCTGCATGTTCTCCCCGTGTGTGCGTGGGTTTCCTCCGGGTGCTCCGGTTTCCTCCCACAGTCCAAAGATGTGCAGGTTAGATGGATTGGCCATGATAAATTGCCCTTAGTGTCCAAAATTGCCCGCAGTGTTGGGTGGGGTTACTGGGTTATGGGTATAGGGTGGAGGTGTGGACTTGGGTAGAGTGCTCTTTCCAAGAGCCGGTGCAGACTCGATGGGCCGAATGGCCTCCTTCCGCACTGTAAATTCTATGATTTACTGCCAACTTTCATTATGAGGCAGAAAGTTGCCAGAACACCCCCTCAGCACCTTCTCGAGTTTTATATGCCATTCATTCACAGTATTCATACGCTGTTGCTCCTATCCAAGTATGGGGCTCATCGATCAACATTGGACACTGCTGAAGATTCGAAGAAGGCTACCTTTCTGACCAATACCTCATGCAGCAAGGCTGCCAAAGCCACACCGTCAAATCACCATCTTGTTACCAAGGTCGCTTAATGACCACAAAAATGCAAGCCCTTCACTGTGCAGGATTATTTTCTTTTTTTCTGAGGTATTTGAAAATGTTTATAATCGTAACATAAACAATGACATCAACATTTCCTCCCCTCAGCCCAATCTTCACACACCTCAACCATACAACAACAATCCACCGCCCCCCCCCCCCCCCCCATTGGAACACTGCATCTGAAATGAAAAATGAAAATCGCTTATTGTCACAAGTAGGCTTCAAATGAAGTTACTGTGAAAAGCCCCTAGTCGCCACATTCTGGCGCCTGTTTGGGGAGGCTGTTACACGATCATGCATCTGTGATGCACGATCAATTGCACAAAGACGAGAGTTGAATACAACTGAGGCTTTATTGCTCTAAGATGTGTGGCCTCCCACAGCAGCTGGCAAAATGGCTGCTGCACAGAGGACACACATATTTATACTACGCCTACTGGGCGGAGCCAGCAGGCAGGGACTGCCGTCGTACCTGTAGTACAGGTCCTACCACACATCACCTAATATAGGTGCAACAGTGGTTTACCACACACCCCCTGTTAAAGCTGAGTCCGGCGGGGATGGTGGAGAATTATATACAACAACTGAATTTTACATGTACAATTTTTGAGAGAAAAAAAATGTCTTTTGAAGTCCAGTGGACCAGCTAGAGATTCAACTGGTCCGGGGCCTTGATGTGCCGCTGGGAGCGACGTAGTGGTGGCGGCGATGCCAATGCTGGTGTGATCTTCGGTGACTCTGGGAGATTGCCGAAATCCTCTTCATCCTCGGGCGTGGGCAGGGGGAGGACAGATGGTCCTGAGGGGGTTGCTGCTGGGAGCGCCAGGGGAGGGGAGGGTGACGCCGGGCAGGAGGGGTGTGTGTGTGTGTGGAATCTGCTGGTGCCAGGTCCCTGAGGGAGGCAGTGTCCTGGCGGCCGTCGGGGTACGCCACGTAGGCATACTGGGGGCTTCGCATGGAGCAATCGCACCCTCTCCATTAACGGGTCCGGCTTGTGGATTCAGACGTGTCTACGGCGAAGGACAGGTCCTGGAGCTGCGAGCCAAGTCGGGAGCGACACCCCGGATGTGGACTTCCTGGGGAAGGCAAAGAGACGCTCATGTGGTGTGTTGTTAGTTACGGTGCACAGTAGTGACCGAATGGAGTGTAGTGCATCAGGGAGGACCTCCTGACAGCAGGAGGTGGGGAGGTTCCTGGACCGTAGCGCCAGCTGGATGACCCTCCATAGCGTCCCGTTCTCTCTCTCTACCTGTCTGTTTCCCCGGGGGTTATAGCTTGTCGTCCTGCTGGAGGCGATACCCCTTCTGAGCAGGAACTGATGCAGCTCATCACTCATGAATGAGGATCCCCTGTCACTATGGATGTAGGCGGGGAAACTGAACAGAGCGAAGATAGTGTTGAGGGCTTTGATGACGGTGGCAGACGTCATGTCGGGGCATGGGATGATGAAGGGGAATCTGGAGTACTCATCGACCACACTGAGAAAATACGTGTTACGGTCGGTGGAGGGGAGAGGCCCTTTGAAATCCACGCTGAGGCACTTAAAGGGGCAGGAGGCCTTCACCAGGCGCACACGGTCTGGCCGGTAGAAGTGTGACTTGCACTCTGCACAGACCTGGCAGTACCTGGTGATTGCCATACTTCCTCGATGGAGTAGGCCAGATTGCGGGCCTTTATAAACTGGTACAACCGTGTGACTCCCGGGTGACAAAGGCTGGCGTGCAGGGCCCGGAATCGGCCTACTTGTGCGCTGCACAAGTACCTCGGGAAAGGGAGTCTGAGGGCTCGTTGAGCTTGCCGGGGCGATACAAAAAATCTCGTAATTGTAGGTGGAGAGCTTGATTCTCCACCTCAAGATCTTATCATTCTTGATCTTGCCCCGCTGTGTGTTAGTGAACATGAAGGCTACCGACCGTTGGTCAGTGAGGAGAGTGAGTCTCCTGCCGGCCAGGTAATGCCTCCAATGCCGCACAGCTTCAACGATAGCTTGGGCCTCTTTCTCGACGGATGAGTGCCGAATTTCTGAGGCATGAAGGATGCAGGAAAAGAATGCCACGGGCCTGCCTGCCTGATTGAGGGTGGCGGCTAGGGCGACGTCTGATGCGTTGCACTCTACTTGAAAGGGCAGCGTCTCGTCTACTGTGTGCATCCTGGCCTTGGCGATGTCGGCTCTGATACGTGCGAAGGCCTGTTGAGCCTCGGCCATCAGGGGAAAATAGTGGACTGTATGAGTGGGCGGGCCTTGTCCGCATAGTTTGGGACCCACTGGGCGTAGTATGAAAAGAACCCCAGGCAGCGTTTGAGGGCCTTGGGGCAGTGGGTGAGGAGGAGCTCCATGAGGGGGTGCATGCGGTCGGGATCGGGCCACAGAACTCCGTTCTGGACCACAAGCCAAGGATGGCTAAGCGGTTTGTGCTGAACACGCACTTCTCCTTGTTGTAGGTGAGGTTTAGGAGAGTGGCGGTGTGGAGACATTTGGCAAGGTTGGCATCGTGGTCCTGCTGATCATGGCCGCAGGTGGTGATGTTGTCTAGGTACAGAAAGGTGGCCCGCAAACCGTACCGGTCGACCATTTGGTCCAGCTCCCTTTGGAAGACCGAGATCCCGTTGGTGACGCTGAAGGGAACCCTGAGGAAGTGATAGAGGCGACCGTCTGCCTCGAAGAGTGTATGGACGGTCCGCTTTACGGATGGGGAGCTGGTGGTAGGCGGATTTGAGGTCTACCATTGAGAAGACCCGGTACTATGCAATCTGATTGACCATATCAGATATGCGTGGGAGTGGGTACGCGTCGAGCTGCGTGTACCGATTGATGGTCTGGCTGTAGTCCACGACAATTCTGTGTTTCTCCCCAGTTTTAACTACTACCATTTGGGCTCTCCAGGGGCTGTTGCTGGCCTCGAGGATGCCTTCCCGAAGCAGCTGCTGGACCTCGGACCTGATGAAGGTCCTGTCCTGGATGCTGTACCGTCTGCTCCTGGTGGCGACGGGTTTGCAATCCGGGGTTAGATTTGCGAAGAGGGAAGGTGGATCGACCTTTAGGGTTGCGAGGCCGCACACAGTAAGGGGTGGTAGGGGCCCGCCGAATTTCAGGGTTAGGCTCTGGAGGTTACACTGGAAGTCCAGGCCGAGTAGTAGGGCAGCGCAGAGATTAGGGAGGATGCAGAGGCGGAAGCCGCAGAATTCTACGCCCTGGACCGTGAGTGTGACCGTACAGTACCCGCGGATCGCCACGGAATGGGATCCGGAGGCCAGGGAGATTCTTTGGTTGGCGGGGTGTACCGCGAGGGAGAAGTGCCTTACCGTATCCGGGTGGATGAATCTTTCGGTGCTCCCGGAGTCCAGCAGGCAAGAGGTCACGTGTCAATCAGTTTTAACGCTGGTCGATGCGGTAGCCAGGTTGTGCGGACGAGACTGGTCGATGGTCACTGAGTTGAGTCATGGTTGGTCGTCGCTGGTGTCGGATGATGGGGTGCCGGGGGGGGGGGGGGGCACGGGTCCTGGAACGCTGGTGGTGCCCATGTGCCGTGGGGGAGACAAGATGGCGGCGCCTGAAGATCTTGGGGAGGACAAAATGGCGATGCCCATGGGCCGCACATGGCGGGGGTTGAAAAAGATGGCGGTGCCCATGGGTCGCACGTGTTCCGCGGAGGGGAAGATGGTGGCGCCCACTAGCCATGCTTGGTCTGAGGGGGAGAAGATAGCGGCGCCCACTGGCCGCACGCAGTCCGGGGAGGTGAAGGTGGCGGTGCCCATTGTCCGTAAACGAGAGGGGTGGGGGCGATAGCGGCGACTGCGCGGTCCTGGCACACCGTGGCAAAGTGCCCCTTCTTACCGCAAGCCTTACAAAGGGCAGCGTGGGCCGGGCAGCATTGGCGGGGGTGCTTTTGCTGGCCGCAAAAGTAACATCGGGGACCCCCGGGGTTTGCTGGCTGGCACGTGGCGCAGGCGGATTGGCTGGGTAAGGCCCCCGCTGTGGCGGCCGTCTGTGGGGTCCACGATGCGTAGGAGGGGTGGGCCGCGCGGCTGGGGGTGTAGGTCTGGATATTGCGCGAGGCAACCGTCATAGAGAGCGCTAGCTTCTTTGTCTCTGTGAGATCGAGCGTGGCCCCCTCTAGAAGTCACTGGCGTATGAGGTCCAACCCAATCCCCGTAACAAAAGAGTCCCGCATAAGGAGGTTTGAATGTTCCATGGCCGTAACGGCCTGACAGTCCCAGTCCCGGACTAGTGGAATTATGGCCCGCCAGAAGTCTTCTATGGACTCACCAGGGAGTTGAGAGCGAGTGGCAAGTATGTGCCTGCCGAAGAGCGAGTTCGTCTTCTGGGCGTAATTTGTTTTGAGTAGCGTCGTGGCTTTGGCATAGTTTGCCGCGTCCTGAATCAACGGAAAGACGTTGGAGCTCAACCTCGAGTACAGTATCTGTATTTTCTGAGCCTCCGAGACAGGGCTGGGCGCCGAGTTGATGTACGCCTCGAAACAAGCTAGCCAGTGCTGAAAGTCCTTTTTGGCGTCACTTGATTGCGGATGCAGCTGCAGGCGATCCGGCTTGATACGGAGGTCCATCTTTTGAAAATCTTAGAGCAATAAATTGATGCACGATCAATTGCACAAAGGCGAGAGTTGAATACAACTGAGGCTTTATTGCTCTAAGGTGTGTGGCCTCCCACAGCAGCTGGCAAAATGGCTACTGAACGGAGGACACACATTTTTATACTCCACCTACTGGGCGGAGCCAGCAGGCAGGGACTACCGTCTACCTATAGTACAGATCCTACCATATATCACCTAATATAGGTGCAACAGTGGTTTACCACAATCTGCTGACATTTTAATTTTCCCCGAGAAAGTCGACGAACGGCTGCCACCTCCGGGTGAACCTTAACATTGACCCTCTTAAGGCGAACTTTATCTTCTCGAGACTGAGAAACCCAGCCATGTCACTAACCCAGGTCTCTGCCCTCGGGGGCTTCGAGTCCCTCCACATTAACAAGATCTCCGGGCTACCAGGGAGGCAAAGGCCAAGACGTCGGTCTCTTTCGCCCCCTGAACTCCCGGATCTTCCGACACTCCAAAGATCGCTACCTCCAGACTCGGCACCACCCGTGTTTTTAGTACCGTGCCAAAACCCTGCCAAAACCCTCCAAGCTTCGGGCATGCCCAGAACACGTGGACATGATTTTCTGGGCTTCCCGCGCACCTCGCACACCTATCTCCTCAACCCTGAAGAACTTACTCATCCTAGCCGCTGTCATGTGTGCCCGGTGGACTACCTTAAATTGTATCAGGCTAAGCCTGGCGCATGATGAGGAGGTATTAACCCTGCTTAGGGCATCTGCCCATAGACCCGCCTCACTCTCACCTCCTAGCTCGTCCTCCCACTTGCCCTTAAGCTCCTCCACCGGGGTTTCCTCCGCCTCCGAAAGCTCCTGGTAAATATCCGATACCTTCTCCTCTCCCAACCAGGTACTGGAGACTACTCTATCCTGTATCCCCCGTGGTGGTAGCAGCGGAAAGGCCGGCACCTGTTTTCTCAGGAAGTCTCGCACCTGCAAATACCTAAAACCATTCCCTGCTGGCAATTTAAATTTATCCTCCAAAGCTTTCAAGCTGGGAAAGCTCCCATCTATAAATTGATCCCCCATCCTTCTAATTCCTGCTCTCTGCCAACTCCGGAACCCGCCATCTAGCCTACCCGGTACAAACCTGTGGTTATTATAAATCGGGGTCCAAATCGATGCTCCCTCCACTCTTTTATATCTCCTCCATTGCCCCCAGATTCTCAGAGCCTCCACTACCATCGGACATGTGGAGTATTGGGCCGGCGAGAACGGCAGAGGTGCCATTACCAGTGCTCCCAAACTAGTATCTTTACATGACGCCGCCTCCATCCGCTCCCATGCCGACCCCTCCCCCACTACATTAGCCGCCCAGTAGTAACTGCAGAAGTTCGGCAGCGCCAACCCGACCACAGCCGGTTCGTACGCACACTCACTACTGGTGCCTGATAGAGCAACCGCATTCAGTCAATGAAGCCCTCACCAAACCCAAACCTTCCCAGCGCCTCCCACAGGTAATTCCATTCCACCCGATCAAAAGCCTTCTCCGCATCCATCGCTACCAACACCTCCATCTCCTCTCCTTCTGACGGCATCATAATAACATTTAGAAGCCTTCGAAATTTGGCGTTGAGTTGCCTGCCCTTAACAAATCCCCTCTGGCCTTCCCCTATCACCCCCGGGACACAGTCCTCTATCTTTGTAGCCAGTATCTTAGCCAGCAGTTTGGCATCCACATTCAGTAGAGAAATCGACCTGTATGACCCGCATTGCTCCGGATCCTTCTCCCGTTTCAGGATCAATGAAATCGAGGCCTACGACATTGTTGGGGGGATGACTTCCTTCTCTCTTGCTTCATTAAATGTCCTCACCAGCAGTGGGCTCAATATCTCTGAAAACCTTTTATAGAATTCCACCGGGTAGTCTCAGGCCCCGGGGCCTTACCCGACTGCATGCCCTCCAGCCCCTTGATTATTTCCTCAGCCCCTCCACCAGGTCCTCCTCCACCCTCGGGAACCTCAACTGATCCAGAAACTGCCTCATCCCCTCCACCCCAGCCGGAGGCTCCGACTCATATAATTTACTATAAAAGACCTTAAACACCTCGTTCACCCCCGCTGGGTCCAGGACAGTATTACCGTCTCTACTCTTTACTTTACCTATCTCCCTGGCCTCCTCTCTTTTCCTGAGCTGGTGCAGCAACATTCTGCTTGCCTTTTCCCTGTACTCATAGATCGCACCCTCCTTGCCTTCCTCAACTGATCCACTGCTTTCCCTGTGGTCAACAGCCCAAATTCCACCTGTAACCTCCGCCGCTTCATCAGTAGCCGCGCGTCCGGGGCCTCCGAGTATCTCTTGTCCACCTGGAGTATCTCCTCAACTAACCTGTCCCTCTCAGCCTGTTCAGCCTTTTCTCTGTGGGCCCGTATTGAGATTAATTCCCCTCTGACTACTGCCTTCAAAGCTTCCCAGACCGTCGCTGCAGTGACCTCCCCGTATCATTTGTTTCCAGGTAGTTCTGGATGGAGTGCAGGATTATTTTCTGGCCAAGCTTTGAGATGATCTCTCATTGGATATCCCACACATTGACCCTGTGGCCTTCCCCTGTTCCTGTATTCTTCAACAGGCCTGTGCTGTAGCTGAGCTGCGATTGCTTGACGCAGCTACCAGTGGGGAAAGTGCATACATAATATCCTTCAAAAGGTAAAAGGAAATCAGACATGGCGACCAAGCTAATAAACCTACATCTCACTTCAAAAAAGTTACAACATTTTTTGGATTGTCATGTTTTTCATGGAATTCTGAGAAAATAACCATTGCACGAATGACCTGAAAACCTGCTGTCTCTCTGCAGGTAGCACAGTTGGATTCTGAGAATGGCAGCAACCATCACTCACACTAACAGTGTGATTTTATTTTGTGAAGTTTCTTAATTTGACTAACTCAGTGGTGAGGCTGTTCAACCTGTAACTTCTTTCCCCTGTAATCAACATAAAATTAAATGACAACTCAAAAACGTGTCACCCAGCAGGCCAGTATGGGCACGTTGCTCAATTCCATTTAATCATTCCAATTTCTTCAGCAAAAGGCTGAAGTTTTCTTTCGTAAAGATGTTGGACCGTAACTTGCGAGCTCCCCAATGTCAGATTTGGGGCGGGCACCCCTCTTCGAACCTTTCAGGTAAGCGCACATTTCCCCTGGGCAATTGTCCTGAGCTGAGAACTATCCGAAAATGCAGTTTAAATCAGAAACTTTGGATGGTTCTAGTGGTGTTACACGAATTGCAAGATGGGGAGATGGTGGCGCAGTGATAATGTCACTGGACTCGTAACCCAGAGACCCAGACTCTGGGGAAATGGGTTCAACTCCCACCACGGCAGTTAGTGGAATTTAAATTCAATTAATAAAATCAGGAATTGAAAGCTGGTCTCGTTAAAGGTGACCACGGAACTACCATCGATTGCAACACAAAGCAGAAATTCTAGACCATGACCAACTAAAATCCAGGGGGCAATTCTCTGGCCACATTGCGCCCAGCACAAATCCCACTATGTCGGGAGAATAGCGGGAGAGACCCAAAATGAAGGGTGGGATGTTTCTTCCAAAATATTACTACAGCCAGAATTCTCTGTTCAGGAGTGTAACCCTCCC
The DNA here is from genome assembly GCF_047496885.1 of Scyliorhinus torazame. NCBI lineage: Eukaryota > Metazoa > Chordata > Chondrichthyes > Carcharhiniformes > Scyliorhinidae > Scyliorhinus > Scyliorhinus torazame. The sequence goes on from NC_092713.1 coordinate 187,695,249, forward strand.
GCCAGCAGAAAATTGGGACTAATTATCCCCCAAAAAGTCCAAGTGTGGTCTTCGGTGTGATTCCTGTTGGGTGGGTCGGCATGATCTAGATCGCAATCCACTTCCATGTAGAAATTTCTTGGGCGGGGGGTGGTTTGCACTGGTACTGAGAGGGGTGAGGCCTCAAAGTCTCAAAGTCACAGCAACGTCATCACTGGCATCAGGGCTTCAGTTTTCCCCCGACCACCATCCTCACTGGCATCAACCCACTCTTCTCCCTTCTACCCACCTGCAAATATCACTGGCATCAGGGCCCTCCCAATGGGTCTCCCTTCAGGCCGCATCCCCAAGTGAGGACACCCTTGTGGTAAATCACTGTATTATACTGTACTTACTGTTCTTACTGTTTGTTACATGTCTGGGTTTGTCCCTGCTGGCTCCACCCCTAGGGCTCAAGTATAAAGGTAGCTAACCTCCAGCCCTGCCCTCATTCTGGGACCGGCTGCCAGCAGGTACTTTTAGCTGATTAAAGCCACAGCTTACTCTTCCCACTCCCGTCTGTCGTCATTGATGGTACATCAACCGTGCTCTGGTCATGCATAAATTAACATGCAAGGGAGGGTGAATTGCTCCGGGGTGTTGCTCCAAGCATCAGTGCAGACCAGGGATGACTTTACCCTGGTAGCAAAACATAGGGGGCAATTCTCCGAGCCCCGCGCCGGGCCGGAGAATCGCCGCAACTGTGCCACGACGCCGGCGCGCGATTCTCCAAGGCACGGAGAATCGACGCCATTGGCGCCGGCGCGTTTGACGCAGCGCCAGTCTCGGGCCACTGTAATCGCTGATTCTCCGGCCCGGATTGGCCGAGCGGCCACGCGGATACGACAGAGTCCCGCCGGTGCCATTCACCCCTGGTCGCTGCCGGCGGGAACTCTGCGCGAAGGGTCAGGGGGGCGGTCTGTGGGGTGGGGAAAAGCGATCCTTCACTGGGGGGGGGGGGGGGGGCACCGATGGGGTCTGGCCCGCTATCGGGGCCCACTGATCGGCGGTCCGGCCGCTCCCCCCCCCCCCCCCACCCCGGGCCTACTTTGTTGCGCGGCCAGCCCCTGAACACCGACGCCATGTTGAGTCAGGGCTGGCGCGCTGAAGAAGTCCCCCGCGCTTGCGCAGGTTGGCGCGGTCCAACTGCGCATGCGTGGGATGGCGCGACGGCCCATTTGGCACCGGGAAGGGAGGCTGGAGCGGCGTGACCTGCTCCAGCGCCGTGCTGGCCACCTGTGGGAGACAGAATCGGTCACACCCGGGCCCGTTTCGCGCCGCCGTGAAACGCGACGGCATTCACGAAGGCGTGAACACTTGGTCTTCATTTTGGATAATCGCCCCCATAGTCTCCCAAACAGAGAATTCTGCCCTCAGTGTAAGTGGATTGCGATGGGAATCGCACAGGAACAGCTGGTGGGATTCTCACTGGATTTCTTGCTCGAAATGACACTTAAGGCTGGCATTCTCCGATACCCACACTAAGAATTCTGTTCGGGTGGAGAATCCCGCGGCGGGACAAAAATAGAGATTCACATTTTTTTTTTAATGAGCCTGCCTCTTTGTTCGTGAGTGCTTCATAGAAAGTGAAGGGGCAGCTATTCTTTCCTCGAGAACAAAGAGGCAGAGGCATAAAAAAAATGCGTATAGAGAAACTGATGCTATCCTGACTTAATGGATCCCTGCAGAGCTATAAAAACAAACAATCTGATTCATTGCTTTGAAGTTCCAGTGAGCTGTCATTCAGGATTCCATTAGCTGGCAATGGAGTGTGAATTTCAATATAAACAATCCAGTTCAAAGCATTCAGCCTCCTCGCTGCATACACTGCAATACTTCAAAAAGCAATGAAATTGACTGTTTGAAAACCACTTCAAAGGTTTCCACCACTTTAAAGGCATAGCATTCATTTTTATCTCACAGACCTTTAAACTTGGCCTGACAAACTTTTTAAAGGATTTAATGGTACGGATGGGATCACTTTCACTCCAGTACGAGAAAACTTATTTCTTGCATACTGACTTACTGTTAAAGGGTTAGGGGTGCAGGTGTGAACACTTTCACTATACTATTAGGAATGTGTATTTACAAGATAGTGAGAGTTTCTAAATGGTACAGTGGTACAGATGAGCACATTTTTACTTTATTATTGGAAAACCTTACCTTTCACATACTGAGTGGCTGTTCAATGAGTTTAATGGTTGTTGATGGGGGAAGCAGCCAAAGGAGCCCATCTCAGGGAAGATTCCCGACTTGAGCCTCTACAGCCCAGCTGACTGCCACCTCCCATAAAAGCCATTTCTCCCCCTCTCCCCCACTCCCCCCCCAACCTCGGTGCCCTGGTGGCAATTGTTGAGAGCATGCTTACCACACCTTGGAATGTAAGGTGCCAGGTTAGCACTGCCAAAGGGTCTGAAGGGGGGGAATGAAGGGGGCTGAAAGGGGAGGGGGGGAGCTGGAGGGAATGAATGGGGGTGAATGGAGGGCCTGGGGGGGGGGGCTTAAAGTGAAATTGCAGGGGCCGGATGGGGGCCTGAAAGGGAGGTCTTGGGGCAGGGGGGGCTGAAGGAGGGGTCTGACGGGAGGCATTGCTAGCGATTAGGTTGGGGTGGTGCCCTGCCTGTGAATCGGGTGGGGGTTTGGGGCTGCAGCAGCTAATGGGGATTGATCTCAGAGGTTAGGGACCTGCCTGAGAAATTAGGTCCCGCCCCTCTCAGTAGCAGCTCAGATCCCGGCATACCATGGAATGGCACGGAAAACCAGTGGGAACTAGTCGCAATTTTCTGCTGGCGGGAGGGTTACACTCCTGAACAGAGAATTCTGGCTGTAGTAATATTTTGGAAGAAACATCCCACCCTTCATTTTGGGTCTCTCCCGCTATTCTCCCGACATAGTGGGGTTTGTGCTGAGCACAATGTGGCCAGAGAATTGGCCCCTGGATTTTAGTTGGTCTTGGTCTAGGATTTCTGCTTTGTGTTGCAAGATGTTTCTTGGTGTGTGTTTGTGTGAGTGTGTGAGTTGGATCCTTGTGGGTACAGCACAGGTTCTGGCGGAAGGGGAGCGAGGTAACAGGGGACAAGGGGCACAAGCGCCGCAGATGTTGGATGTTCACCGAGCCCAAGCAGGAAATGTTTGCCATCTGCTCCTCTTGAATTCACAGCAACACTTTGCCACATTCGGTCCTGTACCTCCCTCTCCCACCCAAGGCTCAGGGATCCCACCACAAAGTCCCAGGGACCCTCTCTCATGTGAAGATGCATTCACTGGCCTTGATCATCCTTGTGAGGTCATCAGGATCCTTGTGGAATCGTTCTCAGGTGTTAGGGTCCACACTCCAGGATTTGACATACCTGGTCTTCTGTAGGTGGCCTTGAAGGCCTTCTGGCTCTCAGGAGCCATAGTGTTTCTCTTTCCGCATTTCTGCCTCTAGCATTGAATCCACGCCTATGGATCTCTCTGTCTGGTCTGGTCTTCACTTTGCAATAATTTACATTGAAGCAATATTTTTGTTTAGCTTCTATTTAAGATGCAGCCTGCCTTTAAGAGTAGGTTAGTTATATCATGTGATCTGCAAACAATGCTGCTGGGGTTTCTGCTGAGTGCAGAGGCCACTGGCAGCGTTGAGGACCAGGAATCACTGTGGGAGCTGCTTGGGGTAATGCTATAATCATTCAGATGAAGTGGGGTACACGGAGTTTGCATATTTCCCACTGTGATCTGAATGGCCATGGGCAGATTGCGTACTGCCGCCGCCGTGCCCAAGAAGAGGGCTAATCAATACCTAATCGAAAAGGAGAAAACTGGACCTGATGGCTTGCACCCCAGGATCTTAAAGGAGGTAACTACAGAGATTGTGGATGCACTGGTAATCATTTTCCAAAAATCCTTGGACTCTAGAACTGTGCCAAAGGATTAGAAAACTGCCAATGTGGTACCCTTGTTCAAACAGGGGAGGAGGCAACATGCAGGAAACTACAGGCCAGGTAGTCTGACTTCAGTTATTGGAAAAATTTAGGATCGGATTATTAAGGAGAGAACAGCAGTGGATTTGGAAAGTCATAATCTGATGAAGCGGAATCAGCATGGTTTCATGAAGGGCAAATTCACCAGAGTTCTTTGAGGCGATATCAGCTAGAGTAGATAGAGGAGAACCAGTCGATGTTGTATATTTGGATTTTGAAAAGACATCTGATGAGGTGACACACAAAAGGGTACTATGTAAGGTTGGAGCTCATGGTATTTTCTGACATGGATAGAGCATTGGCTAACTAACAGGAAGCAGTGAATAGCGATCAGGGGGTCTCTCTCAGGTTGGAGGACAGTAACTAGTGGAGTGCCGCAGGGATGAGTACTGGAACCGCAGCTCTTCACAATATATATCAATGATTTGGAGGAAGGAACAAACTTGCCAAATTTGCAGATGACACAAAGGTGGGAGGGAATGCAAGATGTAAGGAGGATATAAATAGTTTAAAGCGAGAGATTGGCAGGTTAAGTGAATGGGCAGAAAATCGGCAAATGGAATTCAATGCGGGAAAATGTGAAGTTGTTCATTTTGGAAGAAAGAATGAGAAGGTGATTTTATTATTTGAAAGGAGAGAGACTGCAGAAAGTTGTAGCACAAAGAGACTTGGGGGTTCTTGTTCATGAAACCCAGAAAGCTAGCACACAGGTGCAGAAGGTAACAGGGTAGGCAAATGGAACGCTGGCTTTTATTTCAATGGGTATAAAAGTAAAGAGGTGTTGCTGCAACTGTACAAGTGTGAGCCCACATTTAGAATGCTGTGTACAGTTTCAGTCCCCTTATTTAAGCAAAGACATATTATCGTTGGAGGCAGTATAACGGAGATTAATCAGAATGATCCTGAGTATGGAGGGACTGCCGTATGAGGAAAGATTAAACAGGTTGGCTCTGTACTTGTTGCTGTTCAGAAGAATGACAGGTGGTATGATTGAAACATTTAAGATTCTTTGGGGGCTCCGACTTCCGGTGGCGGCCATGGAGTGAAAGGTGGCACATTTGGCAGCTCCCACTCATGGCGGTCTTTTTGTGGCTCTTACTCCAGATTGTTGCAAGAATTTTGTGAAGTAAAGGTGTAGAAGCAGGAACAGAAGGAGGGGACCCCGAGTTTATGGAGCTGCTCCCCAGGAAAAATCGGAAAAGGAGGAATCAGAAGCTGGTGGCGAGTGAGGACCAGATTTCGAGTGTGGCAATGGCGGATGCGCAGGGTTTGGCCCCGCCAGCTCAGTGGTCGACAGACCAGTTGGTGAGCTTCTTGAATGAGAAGTTCTCCCAACAACGTAAGGAGTGTGCGGAGGACCTGGCCAGCGCAGTGGTTGACTGCATTTAGGCAAGACTGACGACCCAGGGACAGGCGATCCAGAGGTTGGAGGAGCAGGCGGGGGAGCATGATGAGCAGTCTACCTCAATGGCAGTGGAGAAGCTGCAGGACCAGCAGAAGCATCTGTTGGAGAAAGTGGAGGACCTGGAGAACCGTTCTCGGAGGCAGAACATCCGGATCGTGGGTCTGCTGGAGGGGAAAGAAGGATTGGATGCTGGTGCATATGTGGGGAAGATGCCCGAGAAACTGATGGGGGAAGGGGCGTTCGACAAGCCGTTGGAGGTGGACCAGGCCCACTGGGCACTTATGCGTAAGCCCCAGGGGTGTGGGCCCTCGAGGCCGATGGTGGTACGACTACATTGGTTCCTAGACAAGGAACATATTATGAGATGGGCCAGGCAGACGAAGCAGTGTGTGTAGGAAGATGCTGAGATCTGGGTGTACCAGAATTTGGGAGCAGAACTCACAAAGAGGAGGGAGAGTTTCAACAAGGTCAAGCCGGCCCTATATGCAAAAGGAATAAAGTTTGGTCTGCTTTACCCGCCCCTTCTATGGGTGACCTATGAGGGTTGGGAGCTGTAGTTTGGCTCGCCGGAGGACGGAGTGGGCTTTATGAAAGACAATAATGACGGGAGAATGAAGACCTTGAACTCTGACTGTGGGGAACTGAGCTATGAGCTATGTTTTGTAAAAACATTAAACTTTCAACGTTTAATTTGCGATGCTTGGTACGACGTTTGAGGTTGTGTGTATATATTTTCTTTTTCCATTTTTTATTCGGTTCTGTTTGAGGTTAGTTGACTAGATAATACTTTGTTACGGGAGGACGGATGGGCCTTTGTGCTCGGCCTTGGGGGATTGTTTGTTTGTTTTTGCTTCTTGCCATTGTCTTGGGAGTTTGCATGAAGAGCGGGAGGGAGGGGAATCAGTGGGAGGTAGGATGCTGGGCGCCAGGGCAGGGGCTGCCAGGCTAGCTGGGAGGGCTAGTTCACGGAAGCATAGTGGGGGTGAGCTGAAGACCAACGTAGGGGAGGGGGGGTGGGGGGGTGGGAGGGGGAATGGGAGGGAGAGGGGGGAATAGACCGCTGACGGGAGGGGGACTTTTAGGGCGGTGGAGGAGAAGAGCTATGATGGTAGCTGCCGGAGGGCGGGCCATGGGAGGTGCGGGCATGGGCCAAGGGCTGGCCTCGCAGAGGCTATGGCTAATCGACAGGGGAGGGTGCCATTCGTGGATTGAATGGGTCGGTCGAAGGAGCCCGTGTGTCCGCACACTTGAGGCAGCTGAAGGCGGATGTGGCCATGTTGCAGGAGACACACTTAAAGCTGGGAGACCAGGTTAGATTGAGGAAGGGATGGGTCAAGCAGGTGTTTCACTTGGGATTGGGCTTTAAAACAGGGAGGGTGGCAATTCTGGTCAACAAAAAGGTGGCATTCGAGGTGGGGGAGATAGAGGCAGAACCGGGGGGGGGGGTAGATTTATTATGGTCAGTGAGAAGCTGGAGGAAAGGGCCGTGGTGCTGGTGAATATATACGCCCCAAACTGGGATGATGTTGAGTTCGTTAGGAGGGTGCTAGGGAAGATTCCGGACCTGGACCCGCACCGACTGATTATGGGGGAGGATTTCAACAAGGTCCTGGATCCGAGACTGGACCGGCCGAGTCCCAGGTCTGGAAAGGTGTCAGCAATGGCGAAAGAGCTGCAGGAATTTATGGAGCGCATGGGAGGGGTGGATCCATGGAGATTCGGGCGGCCAAGGAGTAAGGAGTTTTCATTCTACTCCCATGTGCACAAGGTGTACTCCAGGATAGACTTTGTCGTGCTGGACAAAACGCTGCAGGCGGAGGTGGTGAATGCTGAATATTCAGCAATTGTGGCGTCGGACCGCGCCCCACACTGGGTAGACCTGCGAGTGAGTGAAGGAAAGGCCCAGTGGCCACAATGGTGGTTAGATGTAGGGCTGCTAGCGGAGGATGAGGTGTGTGAGCGGGTAAGGGAGGCCATTCGGGAGTACATAAAGAGTAATGATACGGGTGCGATCTCGGCAGGGGTGGTGTGGGAAGCACTGAAGGGGGTTATTATGGGGAAATCTTATCTCAATTCAGGCACATAAGGAGAAGACTGAGCAGGCGGTGTTGGATAGGCTGGTAGGTGAAATTTTACAGGTGGACAGGAGGTATGTGGAGTCTCCGGATGAGGGGTTCCTGAAGGAGCGTCAGAGACTGCAAATGGAATTTGGGCTCCTGTCCACAGGTAAGACAGAGGGGCAGCTGAGGAGGGTAAAGGGGGCGGTGTATGAATATGGGGAAAAAAGCCAGCAGGATGGTGGTGCATCAGCTGAGAAAACAGGAGGCGGCGAGAGAAATTGGGAAAGTAAAGGATACAAGGGACCCGGAGGGGGTGAACGATGTGTTTCGGGAATTTTATAACCGACTTTATAAATCGGAACCCCCAGCCGGGGAGGAGAGTATGAAGTGATTCTTGGGGGGGCTGGTGTTCCCGAGGGTAGACGAGGAGTTGGTGGGAGGCTTGGGAGGCCCCCCCTTGGACTGGGGGGCGATGCAATCGGGTAAGGCCCTGGGACCTGACGGATACCCGGTGGAGTTTTACAACAAGTTTTCTGGGTTACTGGGGCCGCTCCTGGTTAAGGCCTTTAATGAGTCCACGGAGCTGGGGGTTCTCCCCCCTACGTTATCGCAGGCATCGATTTCCCTTATTTTGAAGCGGGATAAGAACCCAGAGAACTGTGGATCGTATAGGCCGATCTCTCTTTTAAATGTAGATGCGAAGTTGCTGGCAAAGGTCCTAGCCACAGGTATAGAGGACTGTGTCCCAGGGGTAATAGGGGAGGACCAGACAGGATTTGTGAAGGGACGGCACTTGACATCCAACATTAGACGGCTCCTAAATGTTATAATGATGCCACCGGAGGGGCGCGAGGTTGAGGTGGTAGTAGCCATGGATGCAGAAAAGGCCTTTGACCGGGTAGAGTGGAAGTACTTATGGGATATCTGAGGAAAGTTTGGGTTCGGGCAAGGAATTGTGGACTGGGTCCCGTTGCTATACCAGGCACCGGTGGCAAATGTAAGGACCAACCGTGTCCGGTCAGAATATTTTAGTTTTGTGGTAGTATGTATTGGGGGTCATGTGGGACTGGAAGCCCTAATGTCATTGGCTGACAGATCCCGGGTCCTGGTTGGCCGTTGACCTCAAGCTCCGCCCTGAAGGCGAAGTATAAGAAGCCGGTGTCTTCCCCCGCAGGCCAGTTTACTATCGAGCTGCTGGGGAACAGACACGCTTAATAAAGCCTCATCAACTTCACTCTATTCGTCTCATGGAGTCTTTGTGCGCTACAATTTATTAAGCGTGCCTAAAAAGGACTATGGAGCTCAGGATCATTCCAGAATGCCTGAGGATCAGCCCCCACGCAGTGAATGCGGCAGCAGCCTTCAAACACTGGCAGACTTGCTTCGAGGCCTACCTCAGACCGACCACCGGCCGGGTCTCAGACGAACAAAAACTGCAGGTCCTGCACTCGAGGGTGAGCATGGAGATTTTCACCCTCATCGAAGACACCGACGATTTCCAGACGGCGTTCGCAGCACTGAGAAGTCTCTACGTTCGCCCAGTTAACCAAATCTACGCTCGCTACCAGCTCGCGACGAGACGGCAAGCTCCCGGAGAATCGATGGACGAGTTCTACGCCGCGCTGCTGATTTTGGGACGAGCCTGCAGCTGCCCGTCGGTGAATGCAAACGAACACACGGACATGTTAATGCGCGATGCTTTTGTGGCAGGTATGCAATCCTCCCAAATCCGCCAAAGACTTCTGGAAAAAGAGTCGCTAGGACTCTCAGAGGCACGGGCCCTAGCAGCCTCCCTAGACGTGGCCACGCGTAATACCCGCGCCTACGGCCCCGACCGCGCGGCAGGCCATTGGGCCCCGTACGTACCCGTCGCGGCAAACCCCCTACCCCCCCCCCGGACACCCCACGGGCTTGCGCGGTCCAAACGCCGAGTCGCAACGGGGGCGCCCGCTGTTATTTCTGCGGCCAGGCGAAACACCCCCGACAGCGCTGTCCGGCCCGCGCAGCCATCTGCAAAAGCTGCGGGAAAAAGGGCCATTATGCGGTGGTGTGCCGATCCCGCGAGGTCGCCGCCGTCCCGGGGCCACAGGGAGCCCTACAAGCAGTCTATGCGTCCCAACCCCCCCAGCACGCCATGTGCGACCCGCAGGCGCAGCCGCTCTGGGTCCCGACCACCGCGGTCCCGGGAGAACTGGGAGCCCTGCACGCCGCCTACGCTCCCCAACCCCCCTCCCCGCAGCCCATGTACGACCCACCGCCGGCGCTACCGCTTTGGGTCCCGGCCAACACTCTCCACGGAGAGGAGGGGGTTTTTCGCGTCCCTAACGCCACCCTCACCCCCGTCCCGCGCTCCACGCCTGACCCGCCGGCGCCACCTACTTGGACCCCGACCACCGCTGCCCCCGGCGAGTGAGCTCCTCGAGCTCCTTGCGCTCGCGGCCCCACGCCTGACCTGCCGGCCCCACCTACTTGGACCCCGACCACCGCTGTCCCCGGTGAGGGAGCTCCTCGCGCTCCTTGCGCTCGCAGCCCCACGCCTGACCCGCCGGCGCCGCCGACTTGGGCCCCGACCACCGCTGTCCCCGGTGAGGGAGCTCCGCGCGGTCCTAGCGCTCGCGGTCCTAGCGCTCGCGGTGAGGGAGCTCCGCGCGGTCCTAGCGCTCGCGGTCCTAGCGCTCCCCAGACCCCCCAGCACACCATGTGCGACCCGCAGACGCCGCCATTTTGGGTCCCGACCACCACGAGGGGAGGAGGGGCGCCGTTGTGCGACCCGCAGACGCCGCCATTTTGGGACCCGACCACCACGAGGGGAGGGGCGCCGCCATCTTGGACCGCCCCCGACCTGTACGACGCATGGGGGCGGCCATTTTGTCCACCCCGCCGCCATCTTGTGACCCCCCAGCCACGTGCGATGTATGGGGGCGGCCATTTTGTCCATCCCCGACGCCATCTTGGACGGCAACAACGGACCCCACCCCACTACTACAACCACGGCTCACTTCGGTTATGCTCGATCAGGCTCGGCCCCGGACACTCCAGACGACGACGACAACGGTCCTAATTAACGGCCACGAGACGCCATGCCTAGTCGACTCCGGGAGCACGGAAAGCTTTATACACCCCGACACGGTAAGACGCTGTTCCTTGACCACCTATCCCAGCGCACAAAAGATTTCCCTAGCTGCAGGATCCCACTCCGTACGGATCCAGGGATTCTGCATAGTTACCCTAACGGTGCAGGGGAGGGAGTTCAAAAACTACAAGTCCTTCCCCAACTCTGTGCCCCCACCTTGCTGGGATTAGATTTCCAATGTAATATACAGAGCCTTACGTTTAAATTCGGCGGCCCCATACCCCCACTCACTATCTGCGGCCTCGCTACCCTCAAGGTGCAACCCCCGTCCTTGTTTGCGAACCTCAACCCGGATTGCAAACCCGTCGCCACTAGGAGCAGACGGTACAGCGCCCAGGACCGGACCTTCATTCGGTCCGAAGTCCAGCGGCTACTAAAGGAGGGCATAATCCAGGCCAGCAATAGTCCCTGGAGAGCGCAGGTGGTAGTAGTGAAGACAGGGGAGAAACAAAGGATGGTCATTGACTATAGCCAGACCATCAACAGGTACACACAACTAGACGCGTACCCTCTCCCCCGCATATCCGACATGGTCAATCGGATTGCCCAGTATAAAGTCTTCTCCACCGTGGACCTCAAGTCCGCCTACCATCAGCTCCCCATCCGCCCAAGTGACCGCAAGTACACAGCCTTCGAGGCAGACGGGCGATTATACCATTTCCTACGGGTCCCTTTTGGCGTCACAAACAGGGTCTCGGTCTTCCAACGGGAGATGGACCGGATGGTTGATCAACATGGGTTACGGGCCACGTTCCCGTATCTCGACAATGTAACCATCTGCGGCCACGATCAGCAGGACCACGACGCCAACCTCCAAAAATTCCTCCAGACCGCCAAAGCCTTGAACCTCACGTACAACGAGGACAAGTGCGTTTTTAGCACCGACCGGCTAGCCATTCTGGGCTACATAGTACGCAATGGGATAATAGGCCCCGAACGTATGCGCGCACTCATGGAATTTCCCCTCCCGCACTGCCCAAAAGCCCTGAAACGCTGCCTGGGGTTCTTTTCGTACTACGCCCAGTGGGTCCCCCAGTACGCAGACAAGGCCCGCCCCCTAATACAGACCACGACCTTCCCTCTGTCGACAGAGGCTTGCCAGGCCTTCAGCCGCATCAAAGCGGACATCGCAAAGGCCACGATGCGCGCCATCGACGAGTCCCTCCCCTTCCAGGTCGAGAGCGACGCCTCCGACGTAGCTCTAGCGGCCACCCTTAACCAAGCGGGCAGACCCGTGGCCTTTTTCTCCCGAACCCTCCACGCCTCAGAAATCCGCCACTCCTCAGTGGAAAAGGAAGCCCAAGCCATAGTGGAAGCTGTGCGACATTGGAGGCATTACCTGGCCGGCAGGAGATTCACTCTCCTCACTGACCAACGGTCGGTAGCTTTCATGTTCGATAATGCACAGCGGGGCAAAATTAAAAATGACAAGATCTTAAGGTGGAGGATCGAGCTCTCCACCTTCAACTATGAGATCTTGTACCGGCCCGGAAAGCTGAACGAGCCGTCCGATGCCCTATCCCGCGGCACATGTGCCAACGCACAAATTGACCGCCTCCAAACCCTCCACGAGGACCTCTGCCACCCGGGGGTCACTCGGTTTTACCACTTCATCAAGTCCCGCAATCTCCCATACTCTTTAGAAGAGGTCCGTACAGTCACAAGGGACTGCCACATCTGCGCGGAATGCAAACCGCATTTTTTCAGGCCAGATGGAGCGCACCTGATTAAGGCTTCCCGCCCCTTTGAACGCCTCAGTCTCGATTTCAAAGGGCCCCTCCCCTCCACCGACCGCAACGCATATTTTCTTAATGTAGTGGACGAATACTCCCGCTTCCCTTTTGCCATTCCCTGCTCCTACATGACCGCGGCCACAGTCATTAAAGCCCTGAACAGCATCTTCACACTGTTCGGTTACCCCGCATACGTCCACAGCGATAGGGGGTCCTCTTTCATGAGTGACGAGCTGCGCCAGTTCCTGCTCAGCAAGGGCATAGCCTCAAGCAGGACGACCAGCTACAACCCCCGGGGGAACGGGCAAGTAGAAAGGGAAAACGGCATGGTCTGGAAGGCCGTCCTACTGGCCCTACGGTCCAGGGATCTCCCAGTTTCACGGTGGCAGGAGGTCCTCCCGGACGCTCTCCATTCCATCCGGTCGTTATTATGTACAAGCACTAATCAAACGCCCCACGAGCGTCTCCTTGTCTTCCCTAGGAGGTCCTCCTCTGGAACGTCGCTGCCGACCTGGCTGGCGGCCCCAGGACCCATCCTGCTCCGAAAGCATGTGCAGGCACATAAGGCGGACCCGTTGGTCGAAAGGGTTCACCTCCTCCACGCAAACCCCCAGTACGCCTACGTGGAGTACCCCGACGGCCGACAGGACACGGTCTCCCTGCGGGATCTGGCGCCCGCCGGCACCACGCACACACCCCCGACACCATCAACCCAACCGCCCCCCTTCCTGCCACCGCCGCACCCCGCGACCGCCCCCTTCCCAGGAGGATCAGTCCCCCTCCCCTTTGCACCGACAGCTGAAACCGTACGGCTCCTGGAGGCGACAACACTGGTACAAGCACCACCACCACCGCCGGGGCCGAGGCGATCGACACGGACGACCAGACCGCCCGACCGACTCGTGGCATCGATGTAAAACAAAGATGGACTGTTCAAAGAACATTTTGTTTTTTTCCTATACCCTCTGTAAATAGTTGCAACAGGACGAAACTGTCCAATACTGTACTACCATGTGAATGTTCTATCCTCCCAGGACCAGCCCTGTAAACCCTTACCACCATACGAAGCATCACCCCGCCGGGTTCATTTTTGACAAGGGGTGAATGTGGTAGTATGTATTGGGGGTCATGTGGGACTGGAAGCCCTAATGTCATTGGCTGACAGATCCCGGGTCCTGGTTGGCCGTTGACCTCAAGCTCCGCCCTGAAGGCGAAGTACAAGAAGCCGGTGTCTTCCCCCGCAGGCCAGTTTACTATCGAGCTGCTGGGGAACAGACACACTTAATAAAGCCTCATCGACTTCACTCTATTCGTCTCATGGAGTCTTTGTGCGCTACAAGTTTGTGTAGGGGGACAGGACAGGGGTGTCCGCTCTCCCCACTACTGTTTGCCCTGGCCACAGAGACCTTGGCAATGGCCCTTAGGTCATTGAATGTTTGGCGGGGGATAGTGAGAGGGGGTGTGGAGCATAGGGTCGATTTGCTCCTTTACATAACAGACCCGCTGGGGGGGATGGCTGGAATTATGGAGATACTGGAAGAATTTGGTTGGTTCTCAGGCTACAAGTTAAATATTGGTAACAGCGAGGTGTTTGCGATCCAGGCACAGGGCAGGAGAGGAGACTGAGGGAGTTACCGTTCAAAGTGGTGGGTAGGAGTTTTAGGTACCTGGGGATCCAGGTGGCTGGGGACTGGGGTCAGCTGGGCAGGACAGTCGAGCAAATGAAAAGAGACTTCCACAGGTGGGTCAATGCTGCCGCTGTCATTGGTGGGGAGGGTGTAAACTGTGTCCTCCAGAGGTTGCTGTTCATTTTCCATATGTCTTCCAATTAATCAAATCAATAAATCAAATCAAATCAAATCTTTATCCCGAAGGCTTTTTTCAGGAAGATGAACGCGGCGATCTCAGGTTTTGTATGGGCTGTTAAGACCCCGAGGGTGAAGAAGGTACGTTTGGAACAGGGGCACGGGGAGGGGGGCTTAGCCCTTCTGAATTTTATGAATTATTACTGGGCGGCCAACATATCCATGGTTAGGAAGTGGGTAGTGGGGAGGGGTTGGCGTGGGACCGAGTAGAGGTGGCATCGTGTAAGGATACGAGTTTGGAGGCTTTGCTAACGGCGCCCCAGCCGTTCACGCTGACACGGTACTCCACAGGCCCAGTGGTAGTGGCAGCCCTGAGAGTGTGGGGACAATGGAGACAGCACATGAGACTGGAGGGGACGTCAGTGTGGTCACCGATCTGTGATACTCACTGTTTTTTTCCAGGGGGGCTAGATGGGGGCTTTAGGAGGTGGCAGCAGGCAGGGATTGAGAGATTTGAGGATCTCTTCATTGAGGAGGGCTTTCCGAGCCTGGAGGCATTAAAGGAGGAGTTTGAGTTGCCGGGTGGGGAACGAGTTTCGTAACCTACAGGTCCGGAGGCAGGTTCCAAGCTTTCCTCGCCTCACCCTGAGGGAACTACAGGATAAGGTAATGTCTAAAATGGGGATGGGGAGGGGAGGGTCTCGGAGATATACAAGGAATTGATGAAGTGGGAAGGGGTCCCAATCGGGGAGGTGAAGAGGAAGTGGGAGGAAGAGTTGGGAGGGGAGCTGGAAGTCGGACTGTGGGAAAAGGCCTTGAAGAGAGTCAATTCATCCTTGTCGTGCGCCAGGCTTAGCCTGATCCAGTTCAAGGTGGTTCATAGGGCCCACATGAATGTAGCCCCGATGAGTAGGTTTCTCGAGGAAGTGGAGGACAGGTGCGGATGCTGCGGGGGAAGCCAGGCGAATCATGTGCATATGTTCTGGGCGTGTCCAAAGTTGAGGGGATTCTGGCAGGGATTTGCGGAAGTCATGTCAGAGGTCTGGAAGGGAGGGTGACTCAGAGTCCAGAAATGGCAATATATGGGGTATCGGAAGATCCAGGGGCCCAGGGGGGATGTTCTGGCCTTCTCCTCCCTGGTGGCCCGGAGACGGATTTTGCTGGGATGGAGGGACTCGGAGCCTCCAAAGTCAGGAGAGTGGGTTAGTGGCAGGGTTTCTCAGGCTGGAAAAGATTAAGTTCGCCTTGAGAGGAGCAATTCAGGGGTTTGCTCGGAGATGACAGCCGTTCATCGACTTCTTTAAGGGAAACTGAACGTCAGCAGAAAGAGGGGGTGGCGGGGATAAGGGGGGGGGGGGGGGGGGGGAGGAGAAAATGGGAGGCAGTGTAAAATAAGGGCAGGGAATCTAATATATGGGTAGTTAGGTTCTCGGGCGGGAGGGTAGTTGGGTATATTATTGTGATGTGGTTCTGTGCATCGGGCCGCCAGATTGTTTAGAATGTTAATTTGTTAAGCTGTGAAAATTACAAATGCTTCAATAAAATATTTTCCAAAAAACAAGATTCTTAGGGGATTAGTCAGGGTAAATGTTAGAAGGGCATTTCCACTCATGGGAGAGTGTAGGACAAGAGGGCATAGTCGCAAAATAAGAAGGAGGAAGAATTTCTTCTTTCAAAGAGTGGTGAATCTTTGGATTTCTTTACCCCAGGAGGCTGTGGAGGCCGAGTCCTTGAACATTTCCAAGGCAGAGAACGATAGGTTTTTAATCAAGGAAATTAAGTGTTATGGGAGATAAGGCAGGAAAGTGGGCTTAGTGAGTGTCAGGTCAGCCATGATCTTATTAAATGGTAGAGCAGGCTCGAAGGGCTGAATGGCCTAGTCCTGTTCCTATTTATTATGGTCTTATGGAAGTCTGATGAAAGGTCATGAACCTGAAACATTATTTTTTTTCTCCGAAGATGCTGTCAAACGTGCGGGGTATCTGTTTTTATTTTTAACCAATTCCTCGCCCAGTCTACTAACTCTGCCTGTCTTTCCATATGTCTTCTGTGTGACATCCTGTTTTATTGCAAGAGGTCAAAATGGTCACTTGTTCCCAAAGTCTGTTTACTTCAAATTGCCAATATATCAAAATAATGACAGTTTACTTAGAATCATTGAATGGTAACAGCAGAGAAAGACCATTTGATCTGTTAAGTCTGTGGTGGCTCTTTGCAAAAGCTACTCAGCTAGTCCCATACCCCTGCTATTCTCCCCATAACCCTGTAAACCAGCACTGGATCAGCCTCTGAACGCTCAGGCAGTCCATTCCAGATCCTAGTTATTGCTACGCAAAATATTTGACCTCATGTCACCTGCGATTCTTTCGCAAATCACCTTAAATTGTGTTCTCTAGTTCTTGGCCATTTTGTCAATTGGAACAGCTTATTCCTGACTACTCAGTTCAGACCCTGCGTGTGGGTAGCACGGTAGCACAGTGGTTAGTACTGTGGATTCACAGCGCCAGGGTCCCAGGCTCGATTCCCGACTGGGTCGCTGTCTGTGCGGAGTCTGTATGTTCTCCCTGTGTCTGCCTGGGTTTCCTCCGGGTGCTCCGGTTTCCTCCCACTAATCCCGAAAGACGTGCTGTTAGGTAATTTGGACATTCTGAATTCTCCCTCAGTGTACCCGAACAGGCGCTGGAATGTGGCGACTAGGGGCTTTTCACAGTAACTTCATTGCAATGTAAGCCTACTTGTGACAATAAAGATTATTATGCTATTATTTGAACACCTCCATCAAATCTCCTCTCAACTTTCACTTCTGTAAAAAGAACAGCCCAGCTTCACCAATCTATCCTCGTAACTAAAAACTCTCATCCCTGGTATCATTCCTGTAAATATTTTCTGCAACTTCTCTAAAGCCTTTACATTCTTCCTAAAATGTAGTGTCCTAATTAAATATAATGGGTACAGTTTTTTGGCCACACTGCACCCAGCACAAATCCCACTACGTCGGGAAAAGTCCGGGAGTGACCTGAAACGGGCGTTCCGTTGGGCGCAAAACAGTTCACAATGATCCATCCCGGCAGACGTAATCGGGTTCACTACCATTCATTTAAATATATTTTAATATTCAAAGATGGCTTGACACTGAATCTTCTGGTGGCTATGTTCCCTCCTGCTAGCGTGACGTGGAGCCGACGGAATAACTACTGGTTTCCACATACAGAGATCAGACACGATGACCAAGCTGGGGCATGTAAGGCTCGGATGCCATTGGTAGCCCCCGGCTGGTCGGGGACATGGCAGGGCATTGCCCTGGCTCCACCAACCTGGCAGTGCTAACCTAGAAACTGCCAGGGGTGGGGCTTGACCCCCCCCTTCAAAAAAAGGCAAAGTGCGGGAAGATCTCATCGGGAGACCTGGCTGTTTCTCTGGAAACATGCTGGTTTTCCGAATGAACCTGACACTTTGCCATTTTTAGGGAAAATTCCACCCAATATTCCAGTTATTGCTAAACCATGTTTTATAAAGATATTTACCATGACTCCTTTCTTTTTGTACTCTATGCATCTATTTAACTCTTAATGAGTTGTTCACCAGAGGCCCTGGACTCGCCTGAGAAGCTCTCTATATCAGATTCAATTGTGAGATCCTGGCCTGTTGTGTCTCTAACTCATTCTTCCTTAATTACATAACAATTCATCTTCAATTCTTCACACAGTCCTGTTGCTTGCTTTCTGGCAGCTCCAAAATGGAGGAATCTCACCTCTGTGATATCACACCAAGATCAAGTGCGTCAGTGTATCTGCTCTCTGCCACCGCTTCCGGCTAGAAGACTCCATCGATTTAAAAAACAATCTGGTCCTGGGAGTGCGCTGACATCAGGAGGAGGCGGTCTGCCCCGCTGGGCTCTGGACCTGTGCACTGCTAGATCTAGCTGAGGGGGCACACGTGCGCGGGACAGCCAACATCATTGAAAACCGATTCCGGCTGACATTTTTAAAAGCTGGTCACGGCCATTGGGCAGCTCTTCCCGTGACCGGGGAAACTGCGAACGACTGCTCTGCGACCCTGAGTTTAAAAATGTCTGATTTAGACCTTGGTATGCAGAGCACAATTTTGAAGTTTGTGGATGACACAACACTTGGCAGAATTGTGACCTGTGAGGAGGACAGTGTTAAACTTCAAAAGGACATAGACAGGCTGGTAAAATAGGCAGGCAATTGGCAGATGAAATTTAATGGAGAGAAATGTGAATTGATTCAGTTTGGTAGGAAGCAGGAGGAGAGGCAATATAAGGTAAAAGATACAATTCTAAAGCTAAAGCTGGTACAAGAGCAGAAGTAGTTGGGGATATATGTGCACGAAGGTGGCTAATAAAAATATGGGATTCTGAGCTTTACAAATCGGGGCATAGAATACAAAAGCAAGAAAGTTATGATAAATCTGAATAAAACACTGGGTCAGCTCTCTCTGCGTTATTACATTCTGGGCCCTACGTTTTAGGAAGGCACTAGGCAGGTTGCAGAAGTGTTTCATGAGAATGGCTGTCGGGATGGGGAACTTCAGTTACGTGGATTGATTGGAGAAGCTGGGACTATTCTTGGAGAAGAGAAGATTAAGAAGAGATTTGATGAGGGGTCTGGACAGAGCAGAAAGAAATAAATTGTTTCAGTTGTCGGGAGCATCAAGAACCAGAGGACAACGATTTAAGGTGATTGGCAAAGAAGAAACAGCAACATAGAACCAGAGTAAGGTTACAGTGCAGAAAGGGACCATTCAGCCCATCGTGTCTAGGCTGGCCCAAAAGAGAGAAAAATAAACTGGCTGCTCATTTTAATCCCACTTTCCATAGCCTTGCAGGTTACAGCACTTCAGATGCAGATCCAGGTACCTTTTAAATGAGTTGAGTGTTTCAGCCTCAACCACCATTTAGGCAGTGAATTCCAGATGTTCACCACCCTCTGGGTGAAAATGATTTGCCTCAAGTGCCCTCTAATCCTTCTATGAGTCACCTTAAATTGATGTTCCTTGGCAATTTACCCTTCAGCTAGGGGAAATAAGTCTTTCCTGTCTACCCTAACGAGGCGCCTCATAATTTTATACACCTCAATTAGGTCACCCCTCAGCCTCCTCTGTTCTAAGGAAAACAACCCCAGCCTATCCCATCTCTCCTCATAGTTGCAATTTTCAAGCCATAGCAAGATGAGGAAAAAGCGCTTTTACACAGTGAGTGGTTAGGGTGTGGAATGCAAATAATACTGAACATGATGAAATCATCAGCAATCATCCCCACTTCTGACCTTATGACGTAGGGCAAGTCATTAATAAAGCAGCTGAAGATGGTTGGACCTAGCACACTACCCTGTGGTAGGGCTCCCTGATACCACCTTCAGTCAAATGCTGCCTTTAGGTTAAGGGCTGTCACTTTTATCTCACCTCTGGATTCAGCTCTTTTGTCCATTTTTGGACTGAGGTTGTAATGAGATCTGAAGCCGAGTGGTCCTGGCAAACTGTATATCAATGACTTGGTTATTGCTGAGTTAAGTGTCACTAGATTATCTGGTCATTATCACAATGCTGTTTGTGGAAACTTGCTATGCACACATTGGTTGCTGTGTTTCCAAAATTACAACAGTGGCCCAGATTTTCATCACAATGAGGTAAGGTTTCCTTTGGGAGAGGTAAGGCACCCCTTGGGATTGTTAAAACTTAACATGATTATGCACTTTCTACACACAACCCCATTGAAACTGTCCAGCTGTTAAAGAACTGGTAAATAACTCTTGAGCTGTCAAGGAAGTGTCAAAGCTGTCACAAAAGTGCCCAAAGGAATGGCAGCATGGCGGCGCAGTGGTTAGCACAGCTGCCTCGCGTGCCGAGGACCCGGGTTCGATCCTGGCCGCAGGTCACTGTCCGTGTGGAGTTAGCACATTCTCTCCATGTTTGCGTGGGTCTCACCCCACGCAAGATGTGCAGGCTAGGTGAATTGGCCAGGCTAAATTGCCCCTTAATCGGATAAACAAATAATTGGGTACTCTAAATTCATATCTAAGAAAAATAAATTGTACAAAGGATACTTGGTGAACAAGGGTGGCACAGTGGCTAGCACTGCTGCCTCATGGAGCTGAGGACCCGGGTTTGATCTTGGACCCGGGTTCGATCTTGGCCCCGGGTCACTGTCTATGTGGAGTTTGCACATTCTCCCCATGTATGCGTGGGTCTCAACCCCACAACCCAAAGATGTGCAGGTTAGGTTGATTGGCCATGCTAAATTGCCCTTAATTGGAAAACTGCCCCTTAATTGGAATTTTTTTTTTTTTAAAAGGATACTTGTTGAGTTGGCATGGATGGGGTAAGGGCAAAGGATAGTGGTGGGGAGTATTGGGTGACATAGGGGATAGCAGGGGCCATGGAGAGTGGGTGGGAGTTATGGGCAAGCATAGGTTGACATGGATGGGGCATAGGAAGTGTGTGGGGGTGAGGCCTGATATTTGCCTAATTAATAATTTATTTCAACACAGTGCAAGAGCATAAAAGGCAGGTCTTCTGCCCGGCCCATCTCTGCACTCAACAGCCACTGCACTCATTCCAGGGTTGCCTGCCCCGACTCCTATTTCAGCCCGCTTCCTCTGACTGAAAATCTGATCTGTGGGCTGACATTTTTAAAAGTTGGGTTTTATCGAAATGGCGTACTCCTATTCTGAAGCCTGAACAAGGAGAAGCTCTCTGTTGTGACAAAAGTATCAGAAATGGCCCTGAACCTGGCATCACCCATTGTTACTGTGGTAGGAGAGCAGTTAAGACATGGTTTGCACATGCGCGATACGTGGACGCAGCTCTGCAATTAAATCACCAGCTCTCTCCACTGAAGTCGGATGTTGGAAAGCCAGAAATGTGAAACCCAGATTGCACAGATTAGACCAGGTAAGAGGAGTTCTGAACGTTTTGGGTTCATTTGGATAGCCCTTTGGAAAGGGAAGATATCCCTTTGTATAGGGTCCCAGGACCCCAGTGGGAGAGGGAAGGCACCCTTTGTGATTGTTAAAAGTGAACATGATTATACACTTTTGATGCACAGGCTCATTGTAACTTTCCAGCTGTCAAAGAACTGTCTGTTGGTCAAAGCTGACAGGAAACTGCCAGGAATACAATGTCTGTTGGCATGGAGAGGGGAGAGCAAAGGGCGGTGGGTGGGGGGCATGGTTCTGGCATACATTGGCATGAATGGGGCACAGGGAATGTTGGGGGGTGAAAGATGAGAGCTGGAGGAATCATGCTTGTTTTAAAAAAATTAATTCAGCACAGTGTTGGTCACAGGGGCAGGTCTTCTGCGCACCCCGTGACACCTATATATTCTGCCAGCACTCCGCAAATGAAAATCCAATCTGCGGGCAGCCATTTTAAAGGCTGGGTTTGTTGAGTCAGCAAATCTCCTGACTCGGCAAATCTGACCTGGGGATGAAAATCTGGGCCAGTGAATACGTTTCAAAAGGGCCGCATTGGCTATAAAGAGCTTTGGGATGTTGTGTGCTTATGAGAGGTTCTATATCAATTTTAATCTTTCTTTTGAACAGAACATTTTTTCCCTGTGTTTTCAGTGAGAAATATAGTCCTACTTTAACTCAATGGCAATAATCTGATAAAGATTCAGGTGCAATTGGCTACTGGGCCCTAAATTATGTTTAAAATGTTACTCTTTTGCAATATGGTTTATATTCCCTCGGTTTCTGTTCAAACATGTTACGGTAATGATTTTTCAGTTAAATAAATACGGTGTTTAATGAAAAGCAAAATCACCACCTCCTATTGGTCGTCAAGCCTTCACTAGATGGTCAGCACATCCTCTGACCAGTAACTGGCCAATCCAACAATCAATGTCAGATTACAATTCCTGGCAGGGTGCAGGATGGCGACCCGCATTTAATGCCAACATTGGAACGCCAACCTCAAACAGAAAATTCTGGCCCTGGAATCTCCTGGGAGAACAAGAAGAAACATTGGTACAAAATTTAAGCCAGTAAGAGAAGAAAGTAAACTCACTGTGATCTCCACTCACTAACCCACTGTGATCTCCACACAAAACCACTGTGATCTCCACACACAAACACACTGTAATCTCCACACACTAACCCACTGTGTTCTCCATACACTAACCCACTGTGATCTCCACACACAAACACACTGTAATCTCCACACACTAACCCACTGTGTTCTCCACACACTAACCCACTGTGATCTCCACACACAAGACCACTGTGATCCCCACACACTAACCTACTGTGATCAACACACATCCTTCCACTGGATCTCCACACACTAACCCACTGTGATCTCCACACACAAACCCAGTGTTTTTCAAACATTTTCCCCATTTTCTCTTACCTTTAATGCGAGAAGTGAGTCTGCTTGGTCCTCACGATCTCACTCCAATCAGGTTCACCGGAGGAGAACGTGGATTTCATAAACTCTGAGTAGCTCCCCTGGTGACTAATCATTACAGTAACTCTTCAAGCGGATGAAGTCCACCTTCATTGGGATTGACTGGTCACTGTTTCGATTCAATGCTTTAATGTCATCTAAAAGGTCAGAAAAAACTTATAGCCACCCTTCAGTACACAGAGGGCGATGATATGATGATTTCCCATGGCTTTCATTATATCCCTTGCCAAATGTTCAGTTCTGTCCATGATTAAACCATGAGGAATATATACTCTCGCCAGATCATTACAGTAATGTTTAGCGATGCAAAACAGATCAAGGTCATGGCCTTGTTCATCATCGGTGATCTCCACGCAGTCAGCCGCCGCCATGCTGCGATCGCACATTGACCCCGGGTTCAGGTCCCAACACTGCCGGGCCGCATGCGCACTGATGAGTGGATACGCATGTGCAATGCCCCCGCATTTTTTGTAGCTGGTCGCAGCCGCCATTTTCACCCATTCCGTGGGTGGTGACCCCCACTTCGAAAATGCCTGCACTAACCCACTGTGATCAACGCACACTAAACCATTGTGATCAACACACACTAGCTCACTGTGATCTCCACACACTAACCCATTGTGATCAACACAGACTAGCCCACGGTTAAATCCATACACAAACCCATTGTGATCTCCACACACTAGAAAATTGATCAAGACATTTCAAACTAATTTACTTGGAGGACTCATTGTTTGTTTGTTTTTAAAAAATATTTTTTTTAGAGTACCAAATTCATTTTTTCCAATTAAGGAGCAAGTTAGCGTGGCCAAGTCATCTACCCTGCACATCTTTGGGTTGTGGGAGCGAAACCCACGCAAACACAGGGCGAATGTGCACACTCCACACGGACAGTGACTCAGAACCGGGATCGAACCTGGGACCTCGGCGCCGTGAGGCAGCAATGCTAACCACTCTGCCACCGTGCTACCCTGGAGGACTCATTGTTAGCACAGAAGAGACCTTCAACCTTTTTAATATTAATATAGAACAATACAGTTTTTAGCCCTTTGACAACTGGAGAGCTTTTAACTGTTTTTGAGGAACCAACATTTGATGTTGTTGTGTTATGCTTCTTCATGTAGCATCAGCTGCTTCCTTGATGTATACTCTGACAAAGGAAGATTCAGACTTGGAGTTAGGTTTAACACATTTATTGAACAGTTAACAATTCTCCTACTTAGAGTTCGACTCTCCTGCTAATCTTGCTAGAGTAACTCAGTCTAACTAACCAGTCTGCTCTAATCCATGCGGTGGGTGTGATGCTTCCGTGTCTGTGTCTCTCACTAATTGTCGCCTGTGGAAAAGAGAAAGAGCATGTGTGCCCTGTCCTTTTATATGGGTAGCCCCCTTGTGGTAGTGTCACCTCCGGGTGTGTCTTGACTGCCCATTGGTCGTGTCCTATCTTACTGACCTATTGGTTGAATGTCTGTGTGTCATGATGTCTCTGGTGCTCCCTCTAGTGTTTACTCAGTCCTAGTGTATCTACATTAACCCCTTGTGTATTTACAGTGATGCATATCACCACAGATGTTATTATTTTTTGTTTAAACAATGGTTTTGGATGAGTGATCTGCTACAGCCAGGGACTCACAGTGGCTTGGGTTTGTTCAGCACCTGGCATTTTCACACAGCATTGTACTCGGGCTGCACACGCCAATTGTACAAGTTCTTGGGATCACACCATGCTCTGCCTGAGCACATTCCTCAATTATGGGCAATGTCAAAGCCCAGGCCAGGCAACATTCCAAACAAAGCTCAGCCTGAGGAAATTGGAAAATCCATCACTTTTCATAGAATACTGTTACTCTGGAATTCAGAAAACAGGGTGGAAAGAGAATTTCTGACTTCCATTACTTTCTTTTTTTTTTACAAGGTATATTTATTAGGATTTTACATTTTTGCAAACAACCCAACAAAATTACAAAATAAAAACATCGCAGAGAAGAGGGAGAGAAACAGCTCACCATGCACAAATGTTTCGATACAATCATTAAGACATAACTTGATACCTCCATAAAGCCTGCCAAAGACCAAGGGAGAAACAGGATGAAGCCATGAAAACATGGTAAAATAGTGTACACTTTCCCGGGACGTGTCCACTTGCAATTACCAAGACAGTTCAGGATAAATTCTTCGTGCCATGTTCGGGCGCGCGCGCACCTCAACACCAGCTGCGCCAGAGGCACCAATGACACGCCACAGCCTCCTCTCCTCAGATCCATACCCCATCTTCACCCATGCAAGAACCAATCACGGATTCTTTATACCCACCACTTACAAAAGAAAAGGAAAAACAAAAGAAAATACCCCAAAACCCCAGTTCTAAAGGGGAGTTACATATATACACAACGCAACTTAACCTAAGTCTCAGACCCGGTACAGCACCATCATCATTCCATTCACCTGTACAGAGAGGACCCGTAACAACATGTTCGGATTATGAACAAGCCTTCAGGGTCTCCCAAGAAAAACAGCTAGAGCTATAAAAGAGCTAGAGCTACCAGAAATAAATGACAGGTTGACAAAGGATCAGGGCCCAGCCCTGGTTTCATATTTCCCTGGCGCACACTGATCACCCAACAATAAGGATGAGAACAAGCTGTTCATCCAACCAAGGAAGCATCCCACCCTCTGGGGCGGGGTGGGGGGGATGACCGGATGTCAACCGAAATACAGGACTCAGCTCAACCCCAGGCCCTGGGCGTACTGTAGAAGCAATGCTCAGCCTCTCATGACATCCCTGATAGACACCTTCAAGACTGCCCAAGTGGAAAATACTGCAGCAAGCACTTCCTGATTAGGCTACAGCCGCTATCATTTGTGTATCAGATGAATGTTGCTGAGAGCTATGCAGCGCAGCAGCCTCGGTATGAGTTGATATTTCTAACCACTGATTGTAAGATGTAACTGAGGATTGGGCGGCACGGCAGCACAGTAGTTAGAACTGTTGCTTCACAGCTCCAGGATCCCAGGTTTGATTCCCGGCATGGGTCATGGTCTGTGTGGAGTCTGCACATTCTCCCTGTGTCTGCGTGGGTTTCTTCCGGGTGCTCCGGTTTCCTCCCACAGTCCAAAGATGTGCAGGTTAGGTGGATTGGGCATGCTAAATTGCCCCTAGTTTCCAAAAAGGTGAGGTGGGGTTACTGAGTTACGGGGATAGGGAGGAGGTGTGGGCTTAGGTAAGGTGTCCTTTCCAACGGCCGGTGCAGACACGATGGGCTGAATGGCCTCCTTCTGCACTGTAAATTCTATGATTCTATGAAAAGGGACATCCTAAGCTCCTGGGGTCAACAGGACACGAGCCACAGCACAGACCTGACATAGCCCAGTACCACCCGACACACAGGAATCAATACCCCCAGGACCTCCAAGTACACCCATCCCCGTACCCCAGCTAGATCTGCATCTTTCCAAGCACATCCAGGGCATCGCCCCCATTTATACTGAAAAGAAGAAAGGATAATTACTGCAGTCTCAGCTAGGAGGACCCATCGCTGAAGAGAAGTATCATTATCAAGGCACCCAACAATTGAATCCTTCCTCCTCAGTAAAACCAGGGTACCCCTGTTAGAGGGATTGAATCCATAAGAGTCACTCAACACTCAGGTATGCTTCAACATCAAACGGTTCATTGATTTAACACCGCCGGGGAGAAAGCTAGTGGGCACACCATGACTCTCTCTCTCCACCCAGCATAGAGAAACATCAGCATTTATAGATACAGCTACGCGGCCCATGTCAGCTGGGTACAGTTCAACAATATTGGTTGCTAGGTAGCTTGGTGCTCATAAACAGATGCAGGCCCTCTCTTTTCAATTGTCCTTGGGTTCTCCTGATACTTGTCCACTGTTGCTACAAGCAGTTAGGCTGAGAGGCAGCTGCCGATAATTTGAAAGAAGTCCCAATTAAGGGACAATTTAGCGTGGCCAATCTACCTACCCTGCACATCTTTGGGTTGTGTGGCTGAGACCCATGCAAACACGGGGAGAATGTGCAAACTCCACACAGGCAGTGACCCAGGGTCAGGATCGAACCCAGGTCCTTGGCACCGTGAGACAGCAGTACTAACCACTGCGCCACTGTCCCGCCCGGCAGCTGCCAATAAGGGATGTCCCGCTGAGTAAACCATTCCTATAAATGGTGGGAAATAACAAGGCTTTGCGAATAGTCAAGTCAGTTAGCCATAAACCCTATAATGCCTCAAAAACTGCTATGTTTCGGATTGAAGCAGAACTTAGGGTTATATGTCATTAGTGTGTGTTTGCCTATGACTATAGTATGTGTGTTAATATATGGTTGGTGTGTGCACATTATCTGTGATTAGTGTGTGTCTATAGATTGTGTATGGATATGCATTCAACACACATTCATACATTACAGGTGCCTCTGCCCAGGGCCCATGCCAGCAACCCCTCCTGAATCACCGGACCGAACAAGGATTAATAACAGCACCTTGCTCACTTGGATGAAGAAAAGAAATCCATAGAAAGGTGTGGTGAATGTATTATGCCAATAATCCGCCATTGTATTTGTATCTGTGCTGTTGCCCTTGTATTTGTATCTGTGCTATGCTGTTGCCCTTGTGGGCTCCTCCTATGGGCCATTGTATGGCATTACCCATAGGGGAACATGTTGGGGCCTGTATGGGATCCGCCCATGGCTCCTCCCCTTAAAGGGAGGTATAAAGAGCAGTCGACCTGTAGGTGGTTCTCAGTATTGGATCAGTCACAGGCAGGCACTGGTCTAAGTTGATTAAAGCCAAAGTTGACTTCTACTCCCGTCTCGAGTGAATTGATGGTCGCATCAATTTAATCAACTTAAATGCAACTATGGAATCAGCCCTCAAACCTGACCGACTGGAACTCGATCCGCAGGCCGCGGAGGAGAAAGATACTTTTTCGCACTGGCTCCGCTGCTTCAAGGCCGATCTCACACCCTCCTCCTCGCCTTCCGTCACCGACGAACAGAAGCTGAGCCTCCTCCACGCACGGGTGAGCCATCGAATCTCTGTTCAACTCAACGAGGCCTCCTCCTACGCAGACTCCCTCGCGATGCTTGAACGCCTCTATGTACAGCCCATGAACGAGGTCTACGCGCGACATATCCTCACCACTTGCTGCCAGCGCCCCGGGGAATCGCTAGAAGACTACCAACGCGACCTCAAAACCCTCGCACGCAGCTGCAACTACCAGGCCGTTACGGCCATTCAACATATGGAACTCGCCGTCCGAGACGTCTACGTGGCGGGAGTCCGGTCAAACTACGTGAGACAGCGCCTACTCGAAAAGGGGGCCCTGGACCTGGATCAGACGGTAAAATTAGTCTCCTCTGTGGAAGTAGCGTTCCAGAGTCTTAACGCGTTCCCGGCTGCCACGCGACCCCCTCATGGACCCCCGACCAAGGACTACCCCAGGCCTGTGATGCGTGGCCGCCCGCCCACCATGGGGGGCTACCCTGCTATTTCTGCGGCCAGTTCCAACACCCCCGGCGGAACTGCCCGGCCTGTAATGCGAACTGCAGCAGCTGCGGGAGAAAAGTTTCACCAAAGTTCGCCTGGCCAGGTCCAAGAACTCTAACTCACAGGCCCGATCCTCAGACTCACAGGCCCGCAGACTCCGCAGTGTGGCAGCGTGTCTGCCGACTCCGCCCCCTGTAGATGCGTCATCAGCCTCGAGCTATCCGTGGGGGTAGCCATCTTCCAGCCCTCACAGCACGTGCGACTCATGGGGGCCACCATCTTCGCCATCCTCCCCCACGCAGCCGGCCACGTGCGATCCATGGGGGCCGCCATCTTGGACGCCATCTTCCTCACCACCCGCCACGGGGGCCGCCATCTGCTGCGCTGCTCGACGTGTACCATAAACAAGAGCAGCCATCGCGAAACCGCCCAGCACCTCCGACCACGCCGGCTACCTGCAATCAGCGCGGTCACCCTGGACCAGTCGCGACCCAAGCACCTCCGGAGCTCCATGATGACCGTCCGGGTTAACGGGTATGAGACGCCTTGCCTTTTCGACTCCGGGAGCACAGAGAGCTTCATTCACCCAGACATGGTAAGACGCTGCTCGCTCACAATTTTCCCGGCGCACCAAACCATTGCCCTCACCTCTGGGTCGCACTCGGTGCAAATCTGAGGGTGCACTACCGCAACCCTAGCAATACAGGGCGCCGAATACGCCAATTTTAAATTATATGTGTTCCCAGACCTCTGCGCTCCTCTCCTATTGGGACTAGATTTCCAATGCAACCTCAGGAGCCTAATCCTGAAGTTTGGGGGGGCCCCTAACCCCACTCACCATATGCAGTCTCGCGACCCTAAAGGTCGACCCTCCCCCACTCTTCGCAAACCTCACTGCCGACTGCAAACCAGTCGCCACCAGAAGCAGGCGGTATAGCATACAGGACAGGACTTTTTTCAGGTCCGAGGTCCAGCGACTCTTGCGGGAGGGAGTCATCGAGGCCAGCAATAGCCCCTGGAGAGCTCAGGTGGTGGTCGACAAGACCGGGGAAAAGAACCGGATGGTTGTAGACTCCAGCCAAACCATAAACCGGTACACACAACTCGATGCGTACCCCCTTCCCCGGATTGCAGACATGGTAAACCAGATCGCACACTACCGGGTGTTCTCCACGGTGGATCTGAAGTCTGCATACCACCAGCTCCCAATCTGCCCGGAGGACCACTACATGGCTTTTGAGGCAGACGGCTGCCTTTTCCACTTCCTCTGGGTCCCTTTTGGCGTCACGAACGGGGTTTCAGTGTTCCAAAGAACAATGGACCGAATGGTGGGCCGGTACGGACTGCGGGCCACATTTACGTACTTGGACAATGTCACCATATGCAGCCATGATCAGCAGGACCACAACGCCAACCTCCACAGATTTCTCCAAACCGCCCAAACTCTAAACCTCACGTACAACAAGGAGAAACGCGTTTTCCGCACAACCAGACTAGACATCCTCGACTACGTCGTGGAAAACGGGGTTCTAGGACCCGACCCTGACCGTATGCGCCCCCTCCTGCAACTCCCCCTCCCCCACTGCCCCAAGACCCTGAAGAGGTGTCTCGGGTTCTTTTCATATTATGCCCATTGGGTCCCCAACTATGCGGACAAAGCCCGCCCACTAATCAAGGCCACCATCTTCCCACTGGCAACTAGGCCCGCCAGGCCTTCAGCTGCATCAAGGCGGACATCACCAAAGCCGCGATGTGCGCGGTGGACGAGTCCGTCCCCTTCCAGGTGGAGCGCGCCGCACCAAAGGTCGCTCTCGCCGCTACCCTCAATCAAGCACAGTAAGAAGTCTTACAACACCAGGTAAAAGTCCAACAGGTTTGTTTCGATGTCATTAGCTTTCGGAGCGCTGCTCCTTCCTCAGGTGGCCTCCGAAAGCTAGTGACATCGAAACAAACCTGTTGGACTTTAACCTGGTGCTGTAAGACTTCTTACTGTGTTTACCCCAGTCCAACGCCGGCATCTCCACATCATGGCTACCATCTCAACCAAGCAGGCAGACCGGTAGCGTTTTTTTCGCGCACCCTCACCACCTCCGGAATTCGGCACTCCTCGGTCGAAAAAGAGGCCCAAGCTATCGTGGAAGCCGGACGGCACTGGAGGCACTACCTCGCTGGTAGGAGGTTTACCCTCGTCACTGACCAACGATCGGTAGCCTTCATGTTCGATAATACGCAGCGGGGCAAAATCAAGAACGATAAGATCTTGAGGTGAACGATCGAACTCTCCACCTATAATGACGATATAGTACATCATCCTGGGAAGCTCACGAGCCCCCAGATGCCCTGTCCCACGGCACATGCGCCAGCGCGCAAGATGACCGACAACGGGCTATCCACGATGACCTCTGCTACCCGGGGGTCACCCGGCTTATCCACTATATCCAGGCCCGCAACCTGCCCTACTCTATCGAGGAGGTCAGAGCTATGACCACAGACTGCCAGATCTGTGCGGAGTGTAAACCGCACTTCTATCGACCGGATAAGGCCCACCTGGTGAAGGCATCCCGGCCCTTTGAGCGCCTCAGTATCGATTTCAAAGGGCCCCTCCCCTCCAATAACCGCAATACATATTTCCTCAACATTATTGATGAGTTCTCCCGCTTCCCCTTTGCAATCCCTTGCCCTGACATGACCACGTCCACCGTCATTAAAGCCCTACATAGTGTCTTCACCCTGTTTGGTTTCCCCAATTATGTCCACAGTGACCGGGGCTTGTCGTTCATGAGCGACGAACTGCGTCAGTACCTGCTCAGTAAGGGCATCGCCTCGAGCAGGACTACCAGTTATAACCCCAGGGGAAACGGGCAGGTGGAGAGGGAGAACGCAACGGCCTGGAAGACTGTCCTACTGACCCTGCGGTCCAGAAATCTCCCAGTTTCTCACTGGCAGGAGGTCCACCCCAAGGCACTCCACTCTATTAGGTCCCTACTTTGCACGGCCACAAACGAGACCCCTCATGACCGCCTATTTGTTTTCCCGAGGAGATCCACCTCAGGGGCCTTGCTTCCGTCCTGGCTGAAGACACCGGGGCCAGTCCTACTCAGAAAACACGTCAGGAGCCATAAGTCCGACCCCCTGGTAGAGGGTCCAGCTCCTACACTCCAACCCCCAGTACGCTTAAATCGAACACCCCGATGGCCGACAGGATACGGTCTCCCTCCGGGACCTGGCGCCCGCCGGTTCCACCACCACCACCACCGTCCCCCCAACATATCCCGCCCAACCTACCATGACCAGCGCCCCCGCCCCTATATGGCTCCCATGCCCCCTCCTGCCCGCCATCCCCCCTTCACCGATCCACCGGAATGAAGCTTCAGAAGAGACGCTCCCGGAGTCCACGTCTGAACCGCACCGGCGCACTCACTACCGATGCCAGCACGGACGAGCTCGACACCCGGGCCAGAGCTTCGGCGATCACACCGGCTGAACTTATGAACCCGTCACCCCCGCCGGACTTCATTTTTTTAACAGGGGGTGAATGTGGTGAATGTATTATGCCAATAATCCACCATTGTATTTGTATCTGTGCTGTTGCCCTTGTATTTGTATCTGTGCTATGCTGTTGCCCTTGTGGGCTCCTCCTATGGGCCATTGTATGGCATTATCCATAGGGGAACATGTTGGGGCCTGTATGGGCTCCGCCCATGGCTCCTCCCCTTGAAGGGAGGTATAAAGAGCAGTCGACTTGTACGTGGTTCTCAGTATTGGCTCAGTCACAGGTAGGCACTGTTCTAAGTTGATTAAAACCACAGTTTACTTCTCCTCCCGTTTCGAGTGAATTGATGGTCGCATCAAAAGGAAGGAAAGAAAAAAAGGAAAACCCCCTGAAGGGAACGAGGCCTGGACTGATCCAAAAACATTAACCATTACCCAGCATTTTCCATTGTCACAGAAGAGATCTAAGAACAACCCCACTCTTTAATAGACCAGCTAACGATTAATTTTCTGCAATTTATCTTGGCTCCTCTTTGCAAAACACCAATCAAGATCCTCCAGGGACATAACGGAAGACATATATCCCAAGAAAAGACAAACATGGAATATGCACCAGGATAAAATAAAGAATTACAAAATGAGCAGAGCCGAAGCTCACGGAAATGCAGCCACTCCTGCGCTCTCATCACGTGACCCCCTTCCATTACTTTTATAATAATAATAGCTTATTGTCACAAGTAGGCTTCAATGAAGTTACTGTGAAAAGTCCCTAGTCGCCACATTCCGGCATCTATTCGGGGAGGCCGGTATGGGAATTGAACCCACGCTGCTGGTCTTGTTTTGCATTACAAGCCAACTGTCTTAGCCCACTGTGCTAAACCAGCCCCGTTCTGATTAAGGAGTCAACAATTCTGTTGTCCGTGGCGGAGAGCACAGGAAGAGGGGCACAACATGCTTCAATCAGGGCAAGAAATTTGGAGAAATATTCCTCACTTCTGCTCACAATAGTGGAAATATGGATACTGGATTGGCATTGAGTTGCCATAGAAGGTTTGAGGGGCTATGGGGGAGGATGGCAGGAATGAGTTAACATTGACTTGGCATGGAGGGTATGAGGAGTATTGCGGAGTATGAGTTGGCATGGAAGGTATAAGGGGCCAAGGGGTGTTGATGGGGGCCATGCGATGGCAAGTGGGGTATCAGGGGTGGTGAGGGCTTGTGGGCCTGCTTCTGAAACAGCAGGGACTTGAGGCAGTTCTTCTAAACACCCCACCTGAGAACTCACCACCCCGGTGCCAGCCTACACTCAGCTTTCAATTTTGGCAGGCTTGACTCTGTCCCCCCCCCCCCCCCCCCCCCCCCCCCACTGCCCCCGGGCCACTCCCAAGCAAAAATCACATGATTTGGGATACTTTTTAAACTGAGGCATGTCCGGTGAGTAGAAAAATATCTTGACTTGAACTATCCGCCTTGGCGGTGAAAATCCAGCCCACAGACACCACCATTGGTAGTGAATCTATGTAACATAGTAAAGAAGGGGAAGGTATCATTGAGAGGCAATGGTGTAGTGGTATTGTCACTGGACTAGGAATCCAAAGACCCAGGGTAATCCTCTGGGGACTTGGGTTTGAATCCCATCAGGGCAGATGGTGGAATTTGAATCCAATAAAAATCTGGAATTAAAAATCTACTGATGGCCGTGAAACCATTGCCGAATGTCGTAAAAAACCTGGATCACTAATGTCCTTCAGTGAAGGAAATCTACTATTCTTACCCGGTCTGACCTACATGTGACTCCAGACCCACAGCAATGTGGTTTATTCTTAAATGCCCCCCAGGATCAGCAATAAATGTTGGCCCAGCCAGAGATGCCCACATCCCATGAACGAATAAAGAAATTATGTTTTTCTTTGGAACGGGAGGTGCAACTTAATCAAAATCACAAAAAAGAAGTCATGTTAGGTAACAAGAGCAATATATGTTGAGACTTATTTTTGAGGAACTCAATACCTCAAAATGTATAACGTTGGATCATTATACCACATAGAGAATTTACTGAGCAGGTCTCTTACCTCTCTCTGTTAAAAATGATAAATTCCTTCTGGACGGTGTCTAGATGTTTCTGAAGGTGTCCATTCTTCCGATGTTTAAGCAGATGAGGTGAGAGACATTGAAAATGCAAAGAAAAACACTGTAAGAGACTATAAACTATAATATTTCTCTCTTAATATTAAGTGCCATGGTCAAAATTAGTTTCTGTTCAAGCAAAGGGGTAATCAGAGGTGGAGCTACATTTTTGGGGCCCTGAAGCTTGAACTGTTATGAGGGCCCCTTCGCAACCAGCAACGAGGTCTGGGTAACCACTATTATCTTCTTCAGTGGGGTTGTTCCACGACAGATCACCACAAATTTTTTAAAAATTTAACCACTACATCTCAGATTTTGATTAAAATTGCTGTACTGGATTATCTCACATGTCAAAATCACTGGTGTGAATAAAAAATTCCTATGTCTTACAGTTTTTTAGTTATGGGGGGTTGAAAAGTAGGGAAATGTTATACAAATGCATGGTGCATCATAGAATGGTGAAATAAAACATAGAAAAAGATCACAGTCAATATAATCTTTTATTTTAGACACCTATGAGAATACATACTACATGAAGCACATTTTACAAAATACTTTCTGTTTTTTCTAGCAACATATTCACATACAGTTTTGTCATACGAGAGCTTCCTTGCAATGTCATTTTCTAGAGACAATATGCAGAAAGAATTTAAGCGCTCTTCAGTCATGGTAGACCAAAATTTGTTCTTTATAAAGGATAGCTTTGAAAAATTATTTTCTGCTTCACAGCTCGTGATAGGCATTGTCAAGTACAGCTTAAGCGCAGCAGTAATATTGAGGAACACTTCAATTAGGTGTTGCTCACAAATAAGCCGAAGAACTTCTGCGCATTGCATTTTAGATGGCGTGTTTTCTTCTGTGTTCTGAGATTTCCTAAGGTGCAAATATTCTTTGAACTGATAACACTCGTTTACTAATTTGTGGTCAATATCATCTTTGTAATACGATATTATAAGTTTAATACTGTCCTCATCAATTTCAGAATTGTTCACCAATGCTGGCGAGCCGGGCAGTGCAAGCTCTAAATAATCCCACCCGCCCCGATCTAAACAACCAAAGAAGAAGAAAAAGGTACCACCCCTCTGGACACAGGGAACACCCCCTCCCCCAGCGAATCCCCCCACCATGCACACAGGGAAATCCCCCATGCACGGGGCCCCTCCTGCTCCCTGGGAATCTCCCTTTCCTGACCTTCCCCATTGGAAGCCCACCCTCCTTGGCATTGCCCCCAGGATGACCCCCTTTCCCCTGGGGTCTGGACGTAGCTGAGCACTCCCGGCGGGTTCCCTTAGCCAGACTCTGGTTTCTTAAAAGCTGCTGTAAACACTGCTGATGTGACATTGGCTGGGGGAGCATCCGAATTTGGGATAAGAGCGGGAAAGTCCGTTGGTGACATTAAAATGCATGGTAATGGGGTATCTGTAGAATGTGCTCCTTATCCAAGTACCTGTGGAATCTCACCACCATTGCCCTCGGGGGGGTCTCCGATTCGCGGCTTCCTCGCGAGTTCCTCTGTGAGCTCTGTCCACCTCCAAGGGTCGGGAGAATGCCCCATCCCCCAACAGCTTCTCGAACATGTCCGCGATGTATGCCCCAGCGCCCGCTCCTTCAGGCCCCTCCGGGAGCCCAACGAATCTTAAGTTCTGCCGGCGGGAACTATTCTCTAGGTCCTCCACCTTCTCCAGGAGCTTTTTCTGCTGGTCTCTCAGCATCCCCACCTCCAACTCTACCACAGTTTGATGTTCCTCCTGCTCAGCCAGCGCCTTCTCTACCTTCTGAATTGCCCGATCTTGGGCATCCAATCTAAGCTCCAGCCGCTCAATTGACTCTTTTATTGGGTCCAAGCAGTCCCATTTCTGCTTAGCGAAGTCTTCCAGAATAACTTGCATCAGCTGCTCCGTTGACCGCTGGGTCGACAAGCCAGAGGTCCGGTCCTCCGCCATGCTACCTCCCGCTGCAGCTTCAGCCCAAGCCTTCTCTGTCTTTCTGTTTCTGCCTTTACGAGCACTTCTAGTCATCCTCTCTATGCACTGATGTGGGAATTCAGTACACAATTGCTTCTGGTTCAATTCAAGTCTGGTAGAAAGTCGGGGGGAAAAGGTCCAAAAGTCCGACCCGAGCGGGAGTCACCAAACGTGCGACTTACTCCTTCATAGCCGCCACCAGAAGTCCCACCATTTTATTTTTAACGCTTTTATCTCGTACTCTGTAACCTCGTCCACTCTTAAAAGCCCTCTGAGCCCTCTGTGTTCTTTCAACTCAGGCCACCTATTCCTTCACCCCACCTGTTCCTTCACCCCACAATTGGCACTTGTGCCATCAATTGCCTTAGCATTAGGGTCTGAAATTCTTTGCTTAAATGCCTTGGCCTTTCTACCTCTCCCTGTTCCTTTAAGACGCTCTTTAAAATTGACCTCTTTGGCTACATTATTGTTCACCTGTCTTTCTTTGACTCAATATCAATTTTGTCTTCAGTGAAGACTCCTGGAACATTAGTAATGAATGTGGGAAATTTTTATATATTTTGCATCTGTTGTCGTAATGTTATTAATATAACTTAGGTTAAAGTATCCAGATTATGGTCGGGATTCTGCGACCCTGCACCGGGTCGGAGAATCCCCGAGGGGAGGCGCGAATCCCGCCCCACCGCCGGCTGCCATATTCTCCGGCGCCATTTTTCGGGGGCCAGCGGGATTCGCGCGGTCGGGGGCCATTGACAGAGGCCCCCCTCGGCGATTTTCCCGGCCCTGATGGGCCGAGTGGCCATCCATTTTTGGCCAGTCCGGCCGGCGTGAATTAGTCATGTCACGCACGGCGAGACCTGGCAGCTAAGTGTGTGGGGGCAGTCCTGGGGTGGGCACGGGGGGGGGGGGGGATCCGACCCCGGGGGTCTCCCACGGTGGCCTGTCCCGTGATCGGGGCCTACCGATCTGCAGGCGGGCTGGTTCCATGGGGGGCTTTCTTTCCTCCGCGCCGGGCCCCTGTAGGTCCCTGCCATATTGCCCGGGAGCCGGTGCGGAGAAGGAAACCCCCGTGCATGCGCAGAAATATGCCGGCCGGTCCGCGCATGCGCGAGATCACGCCGGCCGTTCTGCGTGGGCACGAACTCGTCCCTTTGGCTCCGGCTCAAGCGGCAGGGACGACTCCGGTAGCAACCTAGCCCCATAGAAAGGTGAGAATTCCTCACCTTGGGGGGGGGGGGGGTGTTGACGCTGGAGTCGTTGGCGCCGGTTTTCCTGCCGGCGTGGGGACAAAGCCCCATTTTCAGAGAATCCCACCTTATATGTCTGCTAAAAGTTGTGATTATGGGGTTAACAGCTCGGCAGGCTATGATAGTTGTTTTAGTTTGTTTTCAGCCCTGCCCCTTCAGTTGTTTTGAGTTTCATTTTTAAGAGTTCTGCAATGGATTCTGAAGAAAGCAGGGTATGTTTCTCAGACTGACTTCTGATAATTTCTCTCCCAAGGACTTCATGCATAAATATGTAAACCACTAGGTGTTAACTTTATTAATGAGTGGCTTTTGACCTTTCTGTGTGGATTTTGCTCAATTGAAATTTTAGATGTAGATGGGGAAATAAACTCAAAGACCTTGGGCGGAATTCTCCCCCCCCCCCCCCCCCCCCAGGCCGGGTGGGAGAATCACCCGGGCGCCGCACGTGTCCCGCCACGCTGCCCCGACGCCCGCACGTGATTCTCCCAGCCCCCCCAAAACCGGCGAGGTGAGAATCATGGCTGGCCGCTGGGAGAATCGGCGCTCGCCGTTTGCAACGGGCGGACGGCGATTCTCCGGCCCGGATGGGCCGAGCGGCCTGCCCAATACGACGGGTTCCCACCGCTGCTGTCCACACCTGGTCGCTGCCGGCGGGATCAGCCCGGGAACGCTGGGAGGACGGCCTGTGGGGGGGGGGTTCCTGCACCGGGGGGGGGGGGGGGCCTCAAATGGGGTCTGGCCCGCGATCGGTGCCCACAATGATTCAATGTGGGCACCGGGAGAATAGGGGGCTGGGAGCGGGCTCCGACGCCGGAGTGAAACACTCCGGTTTTCACTCCGGCGTCAGCACTTAGACTCCCGATGGGAGAATTGCGCCCATTTCCCTTTATTATTTTATAGAACTGTTTAACTGTTAACTGAAACATTGTTTTCTCATTGGATGTTAATGGAGTTCATCCTGTATTAACAATAAAGTTTGTTTTAATATAAAAGATCCCTTGTTGTCAGTTGAATCACTCCTGGAGTGAAGTATCCTTTCCTCACAGTTTACAAATTGAAACATTGTTGGGGTCACAACGGCTTTCCGAATGTTGATTGGGGTCTGGTCTGGTTAAAGGTTAAAGGTTCTGTAGAAATGCAAGTTGTTGAAGATTCATTTAATATTCTTTAATAGTATCAAGATGTTATTTGCACTGAGAGAATATGCTGAAAATACATAACACTATTCTCATCATCTTCCAATGTTTCCTATCCTACCCTTTGTATATTTATTTCTCTACTCTCTGCATCTCCAACTGGCCCACTCATTTACAGAAATGAAATCAGATCATTGATAATCCAATTGATTGAAGGACTAACATTCAGCAAATAAAGAGATGGATCAGTGAAGTTTGAAACATTCTCAAAACAACAGCTCAAACTTGCAAGTTTCTTTGAAATGGGCTGACTCCAAGAAACGAAAGGTACAGAACAAAATAACAATGGGCGAGGCAGATTGGGGAGGTGGGGGCACCAGAATAATGATGTCATCAGTGGTATTAGGGTAGGGGAAGGGAATTCAGATGTGCAGCAGTCAATACGCAGCAACTTGGACTTCTGCTGGTGGCTATGACGTGAGCAGTCACACGTGGTGGGGATTTGTTTTTTTGGCTATTTAAGAGGCAGTGACAAGTGATCACTGAGGATCTGGTGAAGGCAATTGAGGGGGCTGCGGCACATATTCAGGCATCCTTGGATCAGCAGATAGTGGTACAGGGGGCAACGATCAAGAAGGAGGAGGAGGCGCTCACTGACCAGAGCGATTAGATTGTTTCTCTGGAGGCAGAGATGGCGTTGCTGGCAGAGGGTGTTAAAGGCCAAGGTTGATGTTCTGGAGAATTGCTCCAGACGACTGAATTTAAGAACTGTTGGGCTGCCCGAGGGCCTGGAAGGTAGAAATCCCACAGATTACATCTCCAATATGTTTGGAAGGTTGGTGGGGGAGGGGATCCTGCCGACCCCTCCTGAATTGGATTGAGCCCATCGATCGTTGAGGCAGAAGCCCAGACCGGGGTAGCCACCACGGGCAATAATAATCCGGTTCCATAAGTACCTGAATCAGGAGTGGGTCCTGAGGTGGACAAAGATTGTAGATTGTAGACCACCAAGATTGTAGATGGGAGGGCGTTGCCATCAGAATATACCAGGATGTTAGGGCAGAGCTGACAAGAAGGCGTTTAATAAGGCCAAGGCTAAACTCAATAAGAATAACGTGCGAGTTAGGATGGTTCACATGGCTAGTCTTCGGGTTACCTTCAAGGATAGAGACTATTATTATGAAGTGCCAGAGGAAGTGAGTGACTTTGTTAAGTGACACAGTTTTTTTGCGGGGGGTGGGGTGGGGGGGGGGGGGGGGAACTGAAGTGTTTGAGGACTATGGTCTTTGCTGTTTGTTCATTGTTAAGTTCTTCTATGTCTGTATTTTTGTGTGGGGTTGCTGTAAAGTGGGGGAGGGCTTGGTGTTATGGGGCTTGTTGGTGACGGTTGTGTCTGGGTGAAAGTGGGGGTTATTTATTGTATTGTTGGAGCTGTTTGGGGGAGGGGATTTGGGTGTGGTTATCTTTTTTCTTCCTTTAGTTTTTGATATTAAAGTTGGGTATGGTTAGGGGGCTGATCGTTAATTCAATGTTGAAAGATTTTGATTGTTACCCTGGGTTTTGCTAGATAACGGGAGCAGAGTGGAGGAGATGGCTGCAGCTGGTTCCCAATGTTTTTTTTCTGACCCAGTGGAGATTGGACACGGCGTTGCTCGTTAAAAAGGGATTTTGCAAATGGGTATTTGGGAAGTATGTGGAGTTTAACAAAAACCACGCTCCACGCTCTGGGAAGCATTGAAGGCAGTTATTAAGGAAGAGATAATTTCTTATGAGGCGTATAGGGATAATCTGGGAAGGTGATGAGGCAGAGGTTGGTGGATGCCATCCTTGAGATGTACCGCCAATACTCGATTGCCCCAACACCGGAGCTTTAGACAGAGGGAAAGAAATTGCAGATGGAGTTCGAGTTGTCAATGGGGAAGACAGTGAGCCAGCTATGTCTCTCGTGGGGAAATGTTATGAGTATGGGGAGAAGGCCAGCTGCTTGTTAGCTCACCAGTTAAGGCGGCAGGCCGCCACCTGGGAGATAGTTCACGTTAGAGACTCGGGTGGTGGTTTGGTCTCTGCCCAGAGAAAATCAATGAGACCTTTTACCATGGGTTATATAAATCTGAGCCCCCAGAGGAGGATTCGACCATGTTACAATTTTTGGATAGGCTGACCTTCCTGGAGGTGGAACAGGAGAGAAGGTAGGAGCAGGAGGCGCTGGTGGACAGGAGGATATTATAGAACAAATAAATTTACAGCACACGAACAGGCCCTTCGGCCATCCAAGCCTGCACCGATCATGCTGCCCGTAAAACTAAAACCCCCTACCCTTCCGGGGACCATATCCTTTTATTCCTAAATTGTATGTATTTAATGCAGACGGGTAAAGCACCGTGAGGTTTTAGGGGGCCAGTGAACCACATGCATGTGTTCTGGTTTCCTTTTTGGGTCACATTTTTTGAAACAATGTCAGGGATTCTAGGTGTTAACCTGGAGCCGTGCCTGTAGGTGGCCATTTATGGAGTGTCGGACTGGTTGGTGTTGCAGGTGGGGATGAAGGCAGATGTCTAGGCCTTCACCTCGCTAACACCCGGAGGCGAGTCTTGTTTGGATTGTGGTTTCCAGTGCCACCTAAGGCTTTGGCATGCTAGGGGACCTGATGGAATTTCTGTATCTTCAGAAGGTCATGTATGCGATGAGGAGGTCGGTGCACGGGTTTTGCTCAGGGTGGCAGTCTCTCATTGCCTTTTTCAGGGATTACCATCAGCTGTTAGGGATGTGGTTGGTCAGTCTATTAGGGCCTTCTTTGTGGAGGGGAACTTGGGGGGTTTGGGGGTATAGTCTTGGTATAAAACTGGATTGGAATGGATTGTGTCGGGGTTATTTTTGTAATACTGAAAATTTTGTTTGAATAAAAATATATTTTAAAAAACTTAATAGGTCAGTGTTGTGACCACCTACGACTTGGAAAGCAGTATAAGGAACATTTGTAATTGTTTTAAAATGTCTGAGAAGCCTGTAATTGGTTATAAGAATGTTTTAAAGGGACTTTTAAGTGTTAGATTGGATCAGATCAATTGAAATTAAATCAATTGGAATTTTCTTGAATAATAAGGGGCGGGATTCTCCGACCCCCTGGTGGGTCAGAGAATCGCCGGGGGGGGGGGGCGTAAATCCCTCCCGGCGATATTCTCCGGCCCCCCAAAAATCCCATCGTCGTGAATCACACCGCGCCTCGGAGACTGTCGAGGACCGGCGTGACGCAACGGGCCCCGGGGCCGCCCCAATTCTCCGGGCCGGATGTGCCGAATTCCCGCCGGGGTCACGCTGGCGTAAATCAAACCACCTATTTAACAGCGTCAACCAGTCGGAGGTAGTGGTCGGCGTGGGTCGGCCGCCGGCGAAGTGACCGGAGGGCCATGGGATGCACATCGCCCTCCGGCCACCTGCGGATAACAGGGCCGTGTTCACGAATAGGAAGGGAACCTATCCCATCAACATTCAGGTGGTCTGTGACCACCGCATGATGATCCTGCATGTCTGCGCACGGTACCCGGGCAGTGTACATGACTCATTCGAATTGGCGCAATCTTTCATCCCCACCATGTTCGAGGGATGCCCCCCCCCCCCCCCGGCTGTGGGGCTGGTTGCCGGGCGACAGGGGTTACCTGTTGCGGTCGTGGCTGATGACGCCTATACGGAGGCCACAGACTGACGCGGAGAACCGCTACAACGATGCTCATGCAGCGACCAGGGGTGTGATGGAGTGGTGCTTTGGGCTGATAAAGGTGCGCTTCAGGTGCCTGGACCGCTCTGGAGGGGCCCTCCAATACCCACCAGATAGGGTCAGCCGCATCGTTGTGGTCTGCTGCGTTCTGCACAACATAGCCCAGCA
This sequence comes from Scyliorhinus torazame, assembly GCF_047496885.1. NCBI lineage: Eukaryota > Metazoa > Chordata > Chondrichthyes > Carcharhiniformes > Scyliorhinidae > Scyliorhinus > Scyliorhinus torazame. The sequence goes on from NC_092713.1 coordinate 187,737,141, forward strand.
GAGGGGCGATGTGCTGCAGGCAGAGGAGGGGGAAGGGGAGGAGCAGCAAGACAAGGCGCAGACCTCCCCAGATGAGGAGGATGGGGGCAATGGTCATCCCCCATACCCCCTTCCCCCATATCCCCATCTCCCCCTCCCACCATATCCCCAGCTCCCCCTCCCTCATATCCCCATCTCCCTCTTCCCCATATCCCCCTTCCCCATCTCCCCCTTCCCCCGTATCCCCATCTCCTCCTTCCCCCATAATCCCATCTCCCCCTTACCCCATAACCCCATCTCCCCCTTCACCATATCCCCATCTCCCCCTTCCCCATATCCCCATCTCCCCTCCCCCATATCCCCATCTCCCATATCCCCATCTCCCCCTTACCCGTATCCCCATCTCCCCTTTACCCCATATCCTCATCTCCCCCTTCCCCATCACCCCCTTACCCATATCCCCATCTCCCCCTTACCCCATATCCCCATTTCCCCCTTCCCCATATCCCCCTTCCCCCATATCCCCATCTTCCCCTTGCCCCATATCCTCATCTCCCCCATAACCCCCTTCCCCCAGATCCCCCCACCCCCATATCCCCCCTACCCCCATATGGGGGGATATAGGGAAGGGGGATATGGAGGCATGGGGACATGAGGGAAGGGGGATATGGGGGTAGGGGGATCTGGGGGATCGGGGTAATGGGGGAAGGGGGGATATGGGTGAGGGGGATATGTGAGAAGGGGGATATGGGGGAAGGGGGATATGGGGGAAGGGAGATATGGGGGAAGGGGGATATGGGGGAAGGGGTATATGGGGGAAGGGGTATATGGGGGAAGGGGTATATGGGGGAAGGGGAATATGGGGGAAGGGGGTATGGGGGAAGGGTAATGGGGGATATGGGGGACATGGAGGAAGGGGGATATGTGGGAAGGGGGATAACAGGGAAGGGGGAATATGGGGAATGGGAGATATGGAGGAAGGGGTGATATGGGGAAGGGGGGATATGGGGGAAGGGGGGGATATAGGGAAGGGGGATATGGGGAAGGGGGGATATAGGGAAGGGGGGATATGGGGAAGGGGGATACAGGGGAAGGGGATATATGGGGAAGGGGATATAAAGGAAGGGGGGATATGGGGAAGGGGGAAATGGGGGATGGGGGGATATGGTGGAAGGGGGATATGGGAGAAGGGGGGATATGGGGGAAGGGGATATGGGGAAGGGGTGATCTGGGGGAAGGGGGATATGGGGGAAGGGGGATATGTTGGAAGGGGGAAGGGTAAAGGGGGGCAGGCAGTGGGGGGTCTTACTTGGCACTCCGTGGTGGGCGGCCATTTTGCCGGAGCTCCCGGGGGGGGGGGGGGGGGGGGGGGGCGTCTGTTGTGCAGTGACGCCGTGCCGTTTTTGGTGCTGGGTTCGGTCCATCGTGCCGATTCACGGGGAATCCCGCTTAAGAAATACTGGCCCATGTGCCCTGGCAATTCCTGATCTTAAAAGCAGTACCGACAGGAGAGAAGTCAAATTGTGGAAATTATGTGCCAGACACAAAAGAGAGCTGCAGACAAAAGGTGATCAGCACACAATGCAGAAACAGTGAAAAAGCAGACAGAAACAGAAAGAGGAATACAGAATTCATGTGTGGTGAAGCCCACAAAGATCTCCAAGAAAAGATTGGTTTTCTGTTTGGCGGTGAGAAGAAAAATAACATTACAGAAGCTCTTGGGGATGTAATATGCCAGTGTGTAAAGGAGCTGAATCCTAAAATGGTGTCAATAGCTCAGGCATGCAAAAGAGCTGACAGAGGACTTCCGGTTGCGGCTATGTGGAACTAAGCCGCACATTTCGGCGGCTCCCGCTAGAACGGACTTTTGGGCTCTCCAGAGGAGCCACAACGGAAATTTTCCGACGGCTTCCCGTGTGGGAAGGTGAGAGCAACGTCCCCTTCCATAGTATATGGAGTGGGCCAGAAGTGGAGCGGTCAAAAAAGCGGTTTTGGAGCAGCGAAAGAAGCGAGGGAGAAAAAACAAGATGGCGGAGGGCGGAGAGCGAGCGGCATGGGGGCTGGAGCAGCAGGAGTTTCTCAGGCGCTGTGTGGAGGAGCTTAAGAAAGAGGTGCTGGCGCCACTGCTGACAGCGATCGAGGGGCTAAAGGAGACCCAGAAGGCCCACGGGATAGAGATTCGGGAGGTGCGGGTGAAAGCCGCAGAGAACGAGGACGAGATCTTGGGCCTGGCGGTGAAGATGGAGGCGCACGAGGCGCTGCACAAGAGGTGGGCGGAAAGATTCGAGGACCTGGAGAACAGGTCGAGGAGGAAGAATCTTCGGATTCTGGGTCTCCCTGAAGGAGTGGAGGGGGCCGATGCCGGAGCATATGTGAGCACGATGCTCAATGGAGGAGCGCACACTGATTGCTGGGGAGGAGGAGGAGGGGGGATTTCCACACCGGGGGGGGGGGGTCAATGGGACTGCGGGGGAGGCCGGGGTCAGCAGGTGTCAGCTGACTTACGGGAGTGTTATGGGGGGAGCAAAAGAGCTAGATATGGATCTAGGCGGGGGGTGGGGGGTGGTGGAATAGGGTTGCTGCTGCATTGGCCGCGGGGGAACTGAAAACAGAAGAGGTGGTCGGGGCGGGGGTCCCCCGTCAGGGAGACTGGAGGGTGCGGGTGGCGCGGGCACGGGACTGGCCTAAAATAGGAGATGGCTAGTCGGCAGGGGGGGGGGGGGGTTGGGAAGCCCCCCAATCCGACTGATAACATGGAATGTGAGGGGCCGGAATGGGCTGGTTAAGAGGGCCCGAGTGTTCGCGCGCTTCAAGGGACTGAAGGCAGACGTGGTCATGCTTCAGGAGACACATTTGAAGGTGGCAGACCAGGTCAGGTTAAGAAAGGGATGGGTAGGACAGGTATTTCATTCGGGGCTGGTTGCGAAGAATAGAGGGGTGGCAATACTGGTGGGGAAGCGGGTGTCGTTTGAGGCCAAGAATATAGTAGTGGACAATGGAGGTCGATACGTGATGGTGAGCGGTAGGCTGCAGGGGACATGGGTGGTATTGGTAAATGTATACGCCCCGAACTGGTACGATGCTGGATTTATGAAGCGTATGTTGGGGCGCATTCCGGACCTGGAGGTAGGAAGCTTGATAATGGGGGGGGATTTCAACACGGTGTTGGACGCAGCATTAGACCATTCCAGATCCAGGACGGGGAAGAGGCCAGCTTCGGCCAAGGTGCTTAGGGGGTTTATGGACCAGATGGGGGGAGGAGATCCGTGGAGACTTGCTAGGCCCCTGGCCAGGGAATTTTCTTTTTTTTCCCCACGTACACAAAGCCTACTCCCGGATAGATTTTTTTGTTTTGAGCAGGACGCTGATCCCGAAAGTGGAGGGAACGGAGTACTCGACCATAGCCATCTCAGACCACGCCCCGCACTGGGTGGAGTTGGAGTTGGGAGAGGAGAGGGACCAACGCCCGCTGTGGCGTCTGGATGTGGGATTACTGGCAGATGAGGAGGTGTGCGGGAGGGTGCGGGGGTGCATTGAAAGGTATTTGGAGACCAACGACAATGGGGAGGTGCAGGTGGGGGTAGTATGGGAGGCGCTGAAGGCGGTGGTCAGGGGAGAGTTAATCTCCATCAGGGCTCACAGGGAGAAGAGAGAGGGCAGGGAAAGGGAGAGGTTAGTGGGGGAGATCCTAAGGGTGGACAGGAGCTATGCCCCTGAAGAGGGACTACTTAGGGAGCGGCGAAGTCTCCAGACGGAATTCGACCTGTTGACCACAGGGAAGGCAGAGGCACACTGGAGGAAAGCACAGGGGGCGACGTACGAGTATGGGGAGAAGGCGAGCCGGATGCTGGCACATCAGCTCCGTAAGAGGATGGCAGCGAGGGAGATAGGTGGAGTCAAGGATGGCAGGGGAACTACGGTGCGGAGTGCGGTGAAAGTAAATGAAGCATTTAAGGCCTTTTATGAGGGTGGAGGAGCAGGAGATGGCTGGTTTGGGGGCGCCAATTGGGAGGAGCTGATTAAAGGACCGGGGAGCATGCAGGGAGGGAAGGCCGCGGGGCCAGATGGGCTCCTGGTTGAGTTTTACAGGAAGTATGCGGACCTGTTAGCCCCGTTGCTGGTGAGGACTTTCAATGAGGCAAGGGAGGGTGGGACCCTGCCCCCGACAATGGCCGGGGCGATGATTTCTCTGATCCTGAAGCGGGACAAGGACCCACTGCAATGCGGGTCGTATAGGCCGATTTCGCTCCTTAATGTGGACGCTAAGTTGCTGGCAAACGTGCTGGCTACGAGGATTGAGGACTGTGTCCCGGGGGTGATTCACGAGGACCAGACGGGTTTTGTAAAGGGCAGGCAGCTAAACACCAATGTGCGGAGGCTCCTAAACGCGATTATGATGCCATCGGTGGAGGGAGAGGCGGAGATAGTGGCAGCCATGGACGCGGAGAAGGCCTTTGACCGAGTGGAGTGGGAGTATCTCTGGGAAGTGTTGCGGAGGTTTGGGTTTGGGGAGGGGTTTATCAGTTGGGTTAAGCTCCTATATAGAGCCCCGGTGGCGAGTGTGGTTACGAATCGGCGGAGGTCGGAGTTTTTCGGCTGTATCGAGGGACGAGGCAGGGGTGCCCCCTGTCCCCCCTGTTGTTTGCATTAGCAATTGAGCCTTTGGCCATGGCATTAAGGGAGTCCAGGAAATGGAGGGGGGTGGTCCGAGGGGGAGAGGAGCATCGGGTGTCGCTGTACGCAGACGACCTGTTGCTGTATGTGGCAGATCCAGTGGAGGGGATGGTTGAGGTCATGCAGATCCTAAGGGAGTTTGGGGACTTCTCGGGCTATAAGCTCAATGTAGGGAAAAGTGAGCTCTTCGTGGTGCATCCAGGGGACCAGGGAAGAGGGATAACATAGAACATAGAAAATACAGCACAGAACAGGCCCTTCGGCCCACGGTGTTGTGCCGAACCTTTGTCCTAGATTAATCATAGATTATCATTGAATTTACAGTGCAGAAGGAGGCCATTCGGCCCTTTGAGTCTGCACCGGCTCTTGGAAAGAGCACCCTACCCAAACTCAACACCTCCACCCAACACCAAGGGCAATTTGGACATTAAGGGCAATTTATCATTGGCCAATTCACCTAACCCGCACATCTTTGGACTGTGGGAGGAAACCGGAGCACCCGGAGGAAACCCACGCAGACACGGGGAGGACGTGCAGACTCCGCACAGACAATGACCCAAGCCGGAATCGAACCTGGGACCATGGAGCTGTGAAGCAATTGTGCTATCCACAATGCTACCGTGCTGCCCTTAAGAACAAATAAATCTACACTATATCATTTTACCGTAATCCATGTACCTATCCAATAGCTGCTTGAAGGTCCCTAATGTTTCCGACTCAACTACTTCCACAGGCAGTGCATTCCATGCCCCCACTACTCTCTGGGTAAAGAACCTACCTCTGATATCCCTCCTATATCTTCCACCTTTCAGCTTAAATTTACGTCCCCTTGTAATGGTGTGTTCCACCCGGGGAAAAAGTCTCTGAGTGTCTACTCTATCTATTCCCCTGATCATCTTATAAACCGCTATCAAGTCGCCCCTCATCCTTCTCCGCTCTAATGAGAAAAGACCTAGCACCCTCAACCTTTCCTCGTAAGACCTACTCTCCATTCCAGGCAACATCCTGGGAAATCTTCTTTGCACCTTTTCCAGAGCTTCCACATCCTTCCTAAAATGAGGCGACCAGAACTGTACACAGTACTCCAAATGTGGCCTTGCCAAAGTTTTGTACAGCTGCATCATCACCTCACGGCTCTTAAATTCAATCCCTCTGTTAATGAACGCGAGCACACCATAGGCCTTCTTCACAGCTCTATCCACTTGAGTAGCAACTTTCAAAGATGTATGAACATAGACCCCAAGATCTCTCTGCTCCTCCACATTGCCAAGAACTCTACCGTTAACCCTGTATTCCGCATTCATATTTGTCCTTCCAAAATGGCCAACCTCACACTTTTCAGGGTTAAACTCCATCTGCCACTTCTCAGCCCAGCTCTGCATCCTATCTTTGTCTCTTTGCAGCCGACAACAGCCCTCCTTACTATCCACAACTCCACCAATCTTTGTATCGTCTGCAAATTTACTGACCCACCCTTCAACTCCCTCATCCAAGTCATTAATGAAAATCACAAACAGCAGAGGACCCAGAACTGATCCCTGCGGTACGCCACTGGTAACTGGGATCCAGGCTGAATATTTGCCATCCACCACCACTCTCTGACTTCTATCGGTTAGCCAGTTTGTTATCCAACTGGCCAAATTTCCCACTATCCCATGCCTCCTTACTTCTGCATAAGCCTACCATGGGGAACATTATCAAATGCCTTACTAAAATCCATGTACACTACATCCACTGCTTTACCTTCATCCACCTGCTTGGTCACCTCCTCAAAGAATTCAATAAGATTTGTTAGGCAAGACCTACCCCTCACAAATCCGTGCTGACTATCCCTAATCAAGCAGTGACTTTCCAGATGCTCAGAAATCCTATCCTTCAGTACCCTTTCCATTACTTTGCCTACCACCGAAGTAAGACTAACTGGCCTGTAATTCCTAGGGTTATCCCTAGTTCCTTTTTTGAACAGGGGCACGACATTCGCCACTCTCCAATCCCCTGGTACCACCCCTGTTGACAGTGAGGATGAAAAGATAATTGCCAACGGCTCTGCAATTTCATCTCTTGCTTCCCATAGAATCCTTGGATATATCCCGTCAGGCCCGGGGGACTTGTCTATCCTCAAGTTTTTCAAAATGCCCAACACATCTTTCTTCCTAACAAGTATTTCCTCGAGCTTACCAATCTGTTTCAAACTGTCCTCTCCAACAATATCGCCCCTCTCATTTGTAAATACAGAAGAAAAGTACTCATTCAAGACCTCTCCTATCTCTTCAGACTCAATACACAATCTCCCGCTACTGTCCTTGATTGGACCTACCCTCGCTCTAGTCATTCTCATATTTCTCACATATGTGTAAAAGGCCTTGGGGTTTTCCTTGATCCTACCCGCCAAAGATTGTTCATGCCCTCTCTTAGCTCTCCTAATCCCTTTCTTCAGTTCCCTCCTGGCTATCTTGTATCCCTCCAATGCCCTGTCTGAACTTGTTTCCTCAGCCTTACATAAGTCACCTTTTTCCTCTTAACAAGACATTCAACCTCTCTTGTCAACCATGGTTCCCTCACTCGACCATCTCTTCCCTGCCTGACAGGGACATACATATCAAGGACACGTAGCACCTGTTCCTTGAACAAGTTCCACATTTCACTTGTGTCCTTCCCTGCCAGCCTATGTTCCCAACTTATGCACTTCAATTCTTGTCTGACAACATCGTATTTACCCTTCCCCCAATTGTAAACCTTGCCCTGTTGCACGTACCTATCCCTCTCCATTACTAAAGTGAAAGTCACAGAATTGTGGTCACTATCTCCAAAATGCTCCCCCACTAACAAATCTATCACTTGCCCTGGTTCATTACCAAGTACTAAATCCAATATTGCCCCACCTCTGGTTGGACAATCTACATACTGTGTTAGAAAAGCTTCCTGGACACACTGCACAAACACCACCCCATCCAAACTATTTGATCTAAAGAGTTTCCACTCAATATTTGGGAAGTTAAAGTCACCCATGACTACTACCCTGTGACTTCTGCACCTTTCCAAAATCTGTTTCCCAATCTGTTCCTCCACATCTCTGCTACTATTGGGGGGGCCTATAGAAAACTCCTAACAAGGTGACTGCTCCTTTCCTATTTATGACTTCAACCCATACTACCTCAATAGGGTGATACTCCTCGAACTGCCTTTCTGCAGCTGTTATACTATCTCTAATTAATAATGCCACCCCCCCACCTCTTTTACCACCCTCCCTAATCTTATTGAAACATCTATAACCAGGGACCTCCAACAACCATTTCTGCCCCTCTTCTATCCAAGTTTCCGTGATGGCCACCACATCGTAGTCCCAAGTACCGATCCATGCCTTAAGTTCACCCACCTTATTCCTGATGTTTCTTGCGTTGAAGTCTACACACTTCAACCCACCTCCGTGCCTGCAAATACTCTCCTTTGTCAGTGTTCCCTTCCCCACTGCCTCATTACACGCTTTGGCTTCCTGAATATCGGCTACCTTAGTTGCTGGACTACAAATCCGGTTCCCATTCCCCTGCCAAATTAGTTTAAACCCTCCCGAAGAGTACTAGTAAACCTCCCTCCCAGGATATTGGTGCCCCTCTGGTTCAGATGCAACCCGTCCTGCTTGTACAGGTCCCACCTTCCCCAGAATGCGCTCCAATTATCCAAATACCTGAAGCCCTCCCTCCTACACCATTCCTGCAGCCACGTGTTCAACTGCACTCTCTCCCTATTCCTAGCCTCGCTATCACGTGGCACCGGCAACAAACCAGAGATGACAACTCTGTCTGTCCTGGCTTTCAACTTCCAGCCTAACTCCCTAAACTTGTTTATTACCTCCACACCCCTTTTCCTACCTATGTCGTTGGTACCAATGTGCACCACGACTTCTGGCTGCTCACCCTCCCCCTTAAGGATCCTGAAGATACGATCCAAGACATCCCTGGCCCTGGCACCCGGGAGGCAACATACCTTCCGGGAGTCTCGCTCGCGACCACAGAATCTCCTATCTATTCCCCTAACCATTGAATCTCCTACAACTATTGCTTTTCTATTCTCCCCCCTTCCCTTCTGAGCCCCAGAGCCAGACTCCGTGCCAGAGACCTGACCGCTAGGGCCTTCCCCCGGTAGGTCATCCCCCCCAACAGCATCCAAAACGGTATACTTGTTTTGAAGGGGAACGGCCACGAGGGATCCCTGCACTGTCTGCCTGTTTGTTTTTTTCCCCCTGACTGTAACCCAGCTATTCTTGTCCTGTACCTTGGGTGTGGTTACCTCCCTGTAACTCTTCTCAATCACCCCCTCTGCCTCCCGGATGATCCGAAGTTCATCCAGCTTCAGCTCCAGTTCCCTAACACGGTCTTTGAGGAGCTGAAGTTGGGTGCACTTCCCGCAGGTATAGTCAGTGGGGACACCGGTGGTATCCCTCACCACCCACATCCTACAGGAGGAGCATGTAACTGGCCTAGCCTCCATCCCCTCTTACCTTACAGAATATAGCTGCTGTGTGGACTAACTAGATCTCCGCCCTCCGACTCTGCTCCCAGTCAGCTACACTTCCTGTAAACTCCTGGCTCTCTTCGCACTCTTTGCGGAAATGTCGGAAACAAAATGAAAGGAGCACCTTACTCCCTAGGGATAGACGACCTACCGTTGAGGAGGGCGGAAAGGAGCTTTCGGTACTTGGGGATCCAGGTAGCTAGGGGTTGGGGGCCCTGCACAAACTTAATTTGACCCGGCTGGTGGAGCAGATGGAGGAGGACTTCAAACGATGGGATGTGTTGCCACTCTCGCGAGTGGGCAGGGTACAGTCGATTAAAATGATGGTCCTCACGAGGTTTCTTTTTGTGTTCCAGTGTCTTCCTATTATGATTACCAAGGCCTTTTTTAAGCGGGTAGGTAGGAGCATCATGGGCTTTGTGTGGGCAAACAAGACCCCGAGGGTAAGGAGGGGGTTTCTGGAGCGTAGTAGGGACAGAGGAGGGCTGGCGTTGCCGAATCTGGGTCTGTACTATTGGGCAGCCAACGTGGCGATGATCCGTAAGTGGGTGATGGAGGGAGAGGGGGCGGCAAGGAAGAGGCTGGACATGGCGTCCTGCAAAGGAACGAGCCTGAGGGCGCTGGTGACGGCACCATTGCCGCTCTCGCTGACAAGGTACACCACGAGTCCGGTGGTGGCGGCAACGCTAAAGATCTGGGGGCAGTGGAGACGACACAGGGGTGCGATGGGAGCCTCGGTGTAGTCCCCGATCAGAGATAACCATCGGTTTGTCCCAGGGAGGATGGACGGGGGGTTTCAGAGCTGGTATCGGGCCGGGATAAGAAGGATGGGGGACCTGTTTATAGATGGGACGTTTGCGAGCCTAGGGGAGCTGGAGGAGAACAAAGAACAAAGAACAAATAAATGTACAGCACAGGAACAGGCCCTTCGGCCCTCCAAGCCCGTGCCGACCATGCTGCCCGACTAAACAACAATCTTCTACACTTCCTGGGTCCGTATCCTTCTATTCCCATCCTATTCATATATTTGTCAAGATGCCCCTTAAATGTCCCTATCGTCCCTGCTTCCACTACCTCCTCCGGTAGCGAGTTCCAGGCACCCACTACCCTCGGTGTAAAAAACTTGCCTCGTACATCTACTCTAAACCTTGCCCCTCTCACCTTAAACCTATGCCCCCTAGTAATTGACTAATTGAAGTTTGGGCTACCCCCGGGAAATGCGTTCAGGTACATGCAGGTGAGGGCGGTTGTGAGGCGGCAGTGAGGGAATTCCCGTTGCTCCCGGCACAGGGGATTCAGGGCAGGGTGATTTTGAGTGTATGGGTCGGAGAGGGCAAGGTTTTGGCGATATATCAGGAGATGAAAGAAGAGGAGGAGGCTTTGGTAGAGGAGCTGAAGGGCAAATGGGAGGAGGAGTTGGGGGAGGAGATTGAAGAGGGTCTGATGCCCTGAGTAGGGTTAATTCCTCTTCCTTATGTGCCAGGCTCAGCCTGATACAGTTTAAGGTTATTCACAGAGCGCATATGACTGGGGCGAGGCTGAGTAGTTCTTTGGGGTTGAGGACAGATGTGGGAGGTGCTCAGGGAGCCCGGCGAATCATGCCCTTAAGTTCTGGTCGTGCCCGGCACTGGATGGGTTCTGGAGGGGTTTCGCGAGGACTATGTCTAAGGTGGTGGAAGTCCAGGTCAAGCCAGGTTGGGGGCTGGCACTATTTGGGGTGGCGGACGAGCCGGGAGTGCAGGAGGCGAAAGAGGCCTTTGCGTCCCTGGTAGCCCGGCGAGGATCTTGCTATTATGGAAAGACGCGAAGCCCCCCAGTGTGGAAGCCTGGATCAATGACATGGCAGGGTTCATCAAGCTGGAGAGAATAAAGTTTGCCTTGAGAGGGTCTGCGCGCAGGGGTTCATCAGACGGTGGCAACCGTTGCTAGACTATCTCGCGGAGCGTTAGAAGGAGGTCGGTCAGCAGCAGCAGCAACCCAAGGAGGGAGGGGTGGGGGGTCTCTTTCGGGGGGGGGGGGTATATGGGTGGGCGGGGAAGAGGGTTTTTCTAGGGGCACTTTAAAAAGGAAAAACATAAACATATGGGAGAGTCAATATGTGTGGGAGGAACCCAATATACAAGATCTGTATTATGTTGGATTGATATGTTTATGTTTTGTTCTGTTCCTTCTCTTTTTCTTTTCTGTTATGTGGGGGAGGGGGCGGGGGCGGCGGTTTAATTGGTTGAAAATTTTTGTTGGAAAAACTTTGAATCAGCATATTTTTTTAAAAAAAGAGCTGACAGATTGTATTAGAGGACCAGATTGTGAAATGGGTATTGGCGGTTGGCTACTTGAAAAGAAATTCTAGAAAGTTAAGCCATCAGGACTAGAATGACCAGAGTGAGAAAATGCTCTTAGGTCCATAGAATCCCTGCCGTGCAGAAGGAGGCCATTCAACCCATCGAGTCTGCCCCGACCCTCTGAAGGAGCCCCCTGCATTTGCCCACTCCCCTGCCCTATCCCGGTAAACCCACCTAACCTTTGCACACCAAGGGGCAATTTAGCATTGCCATTCCACCTAACCTGCACATCTTTGAACTGTGGGAGGAAACCGGAGCACCCGGCCCATGCAGACATGGGGAGAAAGTGCAAACTCCACATTGACAGTCACCCAAGGCCGTGATCAAACCTGGGTCCCTAGTGCTGGAGGCAGCAGTGCTAACCACTGTGCCGCCCAAGGTGTATACTGTCATGATATTCAAACACACACATCATGATAGACACACCAACAGACAAATCAGAACACACAACACCACAACCAATGACAGAAAGATATAAAAGCACAGACACGACCCCCGGTGGTCAGTATTAGCTGCAGAGGAGAACCAGGACACATCTATTGCCAAACACACTCAGGGAGACAGCACGTGCAGAGTATCCAGAACGAACTGTATTATAAGAGTTATAATAAAATAGAGTTGTACCACATACAACTGTGTTGGCTCACCTGTGCACCAGAGCACCCAACACCACATGGTACAGGAGTGGATCGATACCTGCCGGCATACCTCAGTGTACAGAGACAACCAGCAGTGCCCAGGCATGATGTACGAGCTCCCGGTTCCGCAGGCGCTCCAGTGCCACGGCGACCTCCGCGAAAACTGGCGGCGATTCCGGCAAATGTTCGAATTGTTCCTGGTGGCAGCTGAACTCAAAGACCTGGATGATAGGGAAAAAATTGAATTTCTCCTCACCATCGCCGGTGCAAGGGCAAGAGAAATATTCAGAAGGTTCAGGTTCTTCAGGAGGCAGCAAAGGTACGATTACCAGGCAGTCCTGGGCAAATTCTCCAAGTGCTGTGAAGAAAACGCAATCCAATCGGCACATAAAGGTAAGAAAAGCGGCAGTACTCACCTCGTGGCCGGGATCCCGGAGCCCGAATTCCCAGAGGCCGAAATCCCGGGCCTGAGAGAAGGCTGGGTCGAGGTCGGCGGCCATCTTGCTAAAGGTATAACGCTAGCACAGTTGCGCGAGAAGTGCGCAGAACCGGAAGTTTTGTTTGCGCATGCGCGAGATGCTGCGCATGCGCAGTCAAGAAAACGGCCATCGGTAAAGGAACAGCGATCTGAGCATGCGCAGTCGCTTCCTACGTGCTACATACCGAGCGTCAGGATGTCAGAGGCCCCAGACTGCACCAATTTAAAAGGGAAATGTCCCAAATCCAATTTAAAAGGGAAACGTCCCAAATCAAAAAACAAAAATCTGTTAAAGCTGTAAAACAACCTTCCCTCACCTGGAATGACAGCACAGTGCCGCAAATTGACCCAGGAGATGAATTTGACCTCCGAAGAACCCTCCGACAAGCAGTTACCTACGCACAAGCCGATGATTCCGACCTTGAATACTTCGATGACGATCTTTACAGTGTTTCCGGACCTCGCGAGCCCAATGATAGCTCCGTGGTCCTATATGACTATGACTCGGACGAACCTTTCGTGTTGCACATTGGCGGCCCCCACATTGAATCCGACGCAGATGCGGATTCATTTTTCGGATTTGAGGATCTTCAATCCAGCAGATATGACGTTCCAACTTATCAGTACCGGATGATGCTGCAGCCTGACATTAACAGACAGGGAGCGGTGCAAGCACACGGAGAGTGCCCTGCTGCCACACAGAGCGTGGTCCACGTCCCGCTCAACGTTCCCGACTCTATGAAAGAAGACATGCAAGACTCCAGAGTGCAGTCCTCGCATGAACCAGAAGTGACTCCAGTGTCACAAGCTTCCACAGCAAGCTCGTGGACAGACTCCACAATTGCAGAAATGCAAGACTCCAGAGCGCAGTCCTTGTACGAACAAGAAGTGACTCCAGTGTCACAAGCCTCCACAGAGAGCTCGTGGACGGACTCCACGATGGAAGGAACGCAAGACTCCAGAGCGCAGTCCTTGCAGGAACAAGACCATGAGGGTCTAGCAACCTCTCCTGACCAACCAGCGGCAGACGATGCAAGTCTGCCATGCTCACGTGAACAGCAAGAAGGCTATAACAGCCTACCATGCTCCACTACACTGCAGCATGAACATGACGGTCTCTCATGCTACAATGAAGGGCACAGCGCTGAAGACTGTTCAAGCCCAACTGAAGACAAGCCAAAGGAATCGCCTCGTCCAAGCCCGAAGAAAAAAGGTTTATGCGCTGACCTTCAGGATCATTATAGCCGAACAGAGATTAATAATGCTGCACGGCCACAGAAGGATGCTGAGGATTTGCTAACGAAATTAATTGAATGTTTAACTTGCAAAGAGCAGACTGAGAATTGCCAGTGTTTTAGTACGGATCGAAAAAATGGACAAGACATTGATCCCCAGGTAATGGAAATAACACAACCTGAATCATATCTACAGCAGGGACAAATGTCTCCCTTCAACACAACACCGCAAAATCCCAACTTCGGAGACCAGCAGTTAGTCAGTAATGACTCTTCAAACCTTGAGGGGAACATTAATTGCATTGAACCTATACACGCTCCACTGATTATTGAGCAGAACATTGGAGCAAGAATCCTGAGGACACCGACATCGAGTAGCCAGATAACGAATTTAAAACCCACAGCAGTGTCAAGTGAACCAAGTGTGCTTTCCACTAATGGTGAAGATGCAGATAAGGTCGACCCGATTATCCATTGTACCACACTAACCCCAGTGATTAAGCAGTTATGTATGGGGAGTATAAGGTGGGCAATTGAGAACAGTAAAAGAGAGACTGTGACCATGCCAGTCCCAGCAAAATCAGACCCAGAGACCATGAAGGCATGTACATTAGACAAAGATACACATGAGGCACCTGAGAAGAAAAGTGAAACGGAATGTTCTTTGGAAAATAGTACAATGTCGATAGAAACATTGGATCCTATATTCGAGACCATACCTATGGGAGAATTTGGGGGTAATAAACAAGGTTCTGCAATGTCTGGGGGAAGATTTAAAATTCCAAAGAAGAAAAGCCCAAATGAAGGACAACGGCAAGACAATGACAGTCCACCGACATGGTGTGCACCACCAGATGAAAACTCTGACAATTTACCCAACCCTAGTGAACAGCAAGCTGCTAATGAGGATCTATCCACGGGATGTGAGACGAGTGACGACAGCATCCCACTTCCCATGCAAAAGGTGCAAGGTGACAGACCTCGCCTAGTGCGTACCGAGGCACTCGACGATCACGGTGGGACCACTGACGACTGCGGTGGCAGCGCACCGCTTCCACCCTCGATGGCTCGACCCTCTCCACTGGTTGGTGCATTCCTGCATGTTCCGACTCCAGAAGTGCAGCTTCAGGGAATCTCGGCTGCCTCCAGTGAACCTGTTGGGACTCCGGACGGAGGGCATCGACGGAAGGCAGACCGGACTCCAGATGGGGAGCAGCCAAGCGCCGACTCTGATTCGCGCACGCCAGACCTTGCTCCGGACGGGCGGTGTCGTGGCCTCGGTGATGGCACGCTCAGGGTGACGGCGGATGCCACGGCGACAGGGAATGGATCGCGTGGCAGTCCCACTGGGTCGGCAGTGGCAACCAGCACCGGCGGTCCAAGATGAACACACCAATTCGCGCCATCGCCAGACGTTGATGCGAGCAACAATTCTCTCTCCAAGGCGACATGCTTCGACGTTTCTCTGCGGAGTCGCCCTTCCGGCACAGCAGGTGGCCGGAACCAGCGTACACGGTCTCGGCCAACTTCCACATCTGGCACAGTCATCGCCTTGCATGATATTAGTGATGGTGCTACTTCGATGGCAACGACCCATCGGCTACAAGATGCCGTCCACCACAAACATAAAAAGAAAAAGACTCCACCTTGTTCCTGGCATGCAGGGCGGATGGATTGGTGCGTAGGCGCAATCAGCGAGCTTTGCGCCGCCTTCCACGCTCGCAACTGAACCGTACGTACACGCCGGATCCTCCACTGGTTCCCAAGGATGACTTCGTGGAGATGCCACGGATCATGCCCCTTCCATCGCCACCAGAACCAAATCTCCACAGCTGAACCGGCTTGAGGACCAGCCCATTCTTGAGGCGGTCACCCATTAGACTGGACTTATAACGCTGTTCATACGTTCAAAAAGTCAAACACTTCTGTATTATAACCTGTTGTTGTTTATTGTTCCAGATATCGTCTGACCAGACCAATGTTCAAGTTTTTTTTTCTCTCGCATCCAAGTTTTGTTATGGTACAACCTTGTTAGTGTGACGCACCCGACATCGCCCCATGTAAATAGTTACGTCATATACACACGCTGTACATAACACACACACACACTCTTCGATGCACTCACGACACAATTATATTTATAACCACGTAGGCACATATCTTTGTAAAAAGGGGGGATGTCATGATATTCAAACACACACATCATGATAGACACACCAACAGACAAATCAGAACACACAACACCACAACCAATGACAGAAAGATATAAAAGCACAGACACGACCCCCGGTGGTCAGTATTAGCTGCAGAGGAGAACCAGGACACATCTATTGCCAAACACACTCAGGGAGACAGCACGTGCAGAGTATCCAGAACGAACTGTATTATAAGAGTTATAATAAAATAGAGTTGTACCACATACAACTGTGTTGGCTCATCTGTGCACCAGAGCACCCAACACCACATATACCTCGTCAATCGTAACCCTAGGCAGGGACGTCAGGTGGAATAGCACTGCAGGTGAACATGACTTGAAGGCCAAATTGATTGAGTAGGAAAGTGAAAGCTCCCACATTCCAGAAGCCGAGTAAGAGTACTTTGGACCTGCACATGGTGCCACATGTGTGAGCGGTGTTGGGGTGCTTGTGGGCCTGCAAGATGTTTCTTTGTTGTATCAACCATTTAAAGTAAAATTTACCTTTTTATTTGAAGTATCATTTACCTGTCAATTCATGTTCCACTTACATTGGATCTGATTCACGTTAAAGTAAAAGCTTCAAAAATTGGAACCTTGGTGGTAATTTCTTAATTTGGGGGACATTCAATAAATTGGTTATTTTGCTTTATTGGTCCTCTACAGGGATTGTAACAGAATTAAATAAGTGACGGTAACTTTACTTCGGGATGGACTTGGTTTACACAGTAAATTATATGACAGAGTTTTGTCTAAAGGATGCTCCTGTGTAGATGAACACATTTACTCAAGGATGCACTGTTGGAGTGAGCGCTATATAATGACAGCACAACTTCCGCCCAGAATGGACATAATTAGGTAAATCCCTGTCAATAATGGCAAAAGTAACTGGGATTGATATTATCTACATAATTTGTATTTTGTAACAATCTTCCCTTCCTGTATTTTGCTGCAAAATAATCCTGCTGTACTCAGGAGATGGCACTTCCTTTAATTTGGTCGTGACATTGGTAAAATAAATTCTGCCCAATAGCTAACACAGTGGTGTCAATATTCACTCCATAGCATTAGCTAAACAAAAAGTCAATGAATGGAACGGAGTTCACTTTTTAAAGAAATAAATATTTTGAGTTGTATAATTTCGCACATCCAGATTTAATTCCTTGGCCTGCTTTTTGGTAATTTAATTCCTTGGCCTGCTTTTTAGTAGTTTAATTCCTTGGCCTGCTTTTTGGCAGTGTACCTAAGAAGCTATTTCCTTAAATGTTAATGCTTCCAATAAAATAATAGAGAACCATTTTAATAAGAAGGTGTCAATATATCTGTTACTAACATTGCATAGCACTGTAATATTCAACTTGTGTATATTTATGGTTTGCTGAAAATCTTGGAAATAGATCTCCTTTCTAATGGACATACAAAAACATTTCAGAATTCACTTCTAGCCATTGTGTCTTTTAACAGCAGGCTGACAAGATCAGATAAAGAGTCACTTGATGGAATTCATCACAGATATCACAAAATAACACAATAGCGCTTCACAGGAAAGGTTACAGTATCAGAACAAACAGCCTGTCAGTCAATACACTCACCAGTAACTTGATGGGTTGTGTGGTGCTATGTCATTAGATATAAAGGATATTAAATCAGCGGATGAATAGCCGATTATATTGTTCACATAGTATCATTTTAATTCATTCCCATTACATTTCATTGGCATCATGGCTTGAAATTGCACTGCAATGCTATTATTAATAGTGACTACTGCAAAGAATTCAGGGCAAATATCTTTCTCTGCTATGTTAATTAAGTTGTTAATTTATTCAATTACGTAATTTTACAGTGCAGACACCAGCCATTCAACTCAGTGGAGGCGATTCTCCGGCTGCGTTGCGCCTGGCTCAAATTCTGCTATGTCGGGAGAATAGCGGGAGAGTCCTGAACGGAGTTTGCGCTGGAAGCCAAACAGTGCATGACGCTCCCAGGCCACTGCAGCAGAAGTAATCTGGTGTACACCCTCACTGGGCAGGAACCAGATTAGCATATTTAAATCACCGCCTGAATATGCCAGCGCAGGGTGAAGATGGCGGGAATCACTACTGGTCTCCACCACTGTAGACTGGACGTAATGACCATATTGGGGGGGGGGGTCTGAGGACACTGGAGCCCCTGGTAGTGGGGGACATGGCAAGGCAGTGCCTCTTGGCCCAAAAGGGGCATTGCCTGAAGGGGAGGGGCCTGGAAGGAGGTCAGGCATGTCGGGCCTGGAACGAGGTCGGGGGGTGCAAGTCACGACCTCCTCCAAACATATGCCTAAATGCAGGAAGATCCCAATGGAAATCGCGCCAGGACAGCTGGATTGATTCGTACCAATTTTCTCGCCCGAAATGGCACTTAATAATTCCACCCAATATGTCTATGGTTCAAACAAGTCCCCTTCCACCTTACTTCATCCAACCCTATTGACATATCCATCTGTTCCTTCCTCCCTCATGTACTGTGTGTCATTAGCTTCCCCTTGATCATAACTATACTGTTGATTCATTGACTCCTTATGGTAGTGAATTTAACATTCTAACCACCCTCTGGGTAAAGAAGTTTCTCCTCAATTCCCAATTAGATTTATTAGTATCTGTCTTAGAATTTTGACTCCTACTTTTGGGTCTCACACAAGTGGAAACATTTTCTCTTTGCCTGCTCTATTGCAGGCATTTTCAAAGTGGGAGTCGCGACCCGCAGTTGGGTCGCGGATGGGTGTCGGGAGGGTCGCAGATTCATCCATCGTGGCCGATCACGGGTATTCACGTGCCACAGCCGCAGCAGCCAGCTTTTAAAAATGCCGGCTGCAACCAGCTAAAAAAATGCGGGTGCACTGCGCATGCGTGCCTGCTCATCAGTGTGCATGTGCGGAGCCCAGCTCGAAGCACCGCCTCCTCCTGACGTCAGCGTGCTGACCCAGGAGAAGATTTTTTTAAAAATTCAATGCAATCTTCTGCCTGAAGCTGGGCAGAGAGTAGGTCACGCGCCCCAAACGCTGACGTCACGTGCTTTGGGCGTGATTGTGAATCCTCCATTTTTGAGCAGCAAACAAGTAAATGAGGACCAAGCAGGCTCACCTCTCGCATTAAAGGTAAGAGAAAATGGTGGGTCGCGAGTGTCGGCCGGGATGGGCCACGAAGGTCAGCCGGCACGGGTCGCGAAGGTCAGCCGGCGCGGGCCGCGAAGGTCAGCCGGCGCGGGCCGCGAAGGTCAGCCGGCGCGGGCCGCGAAGGTCAGCCGGCGCGGGCCGCGAAGGTCAGCCGGCGCGGGTCGCGAAGGTCAGCCGGTGCGGGTCGCGAAGGTCAGCCGGCGCGGGTCGCGAAGGTCAGCCGGCGCGGGTCGCGAAGGTCAGCCGGCGTGGGGCGCGAAGGTCAGCCGGCGTGGGGCGCGAAGGTCAGCCGGCGTGGGTCGCGAAGGTCAGCCGGCGTGGGTCGCGAAGGTCAGCCGGCGTGGGTCGCGAAGGTCAGCCGGCGCGGGTCGCGAAGGTCAGCCGGCGTGGGTCGCGAAGGTCAGCCGGCGTGGGTCGCGAAGGTCAGCCGGCGTGGGTCGCGAAGGTCAGCCGGCGTGGGCCACTAAGGTCAGCCGGCGTGGGGCGCGAAGGTCAGCCGGCGTGGGTCGCGAAGGTCAGCCGGCGTGGGTCGCGAAGGTCAGCCGGCGTGGGTCGCGAAGGTCAGCCGGTTGGTAAAAATGGGTTTCCAGAAAAAAAGTTTGAAAAACACTGCTCTACTAAACCCTTTTATAATTTTACAGGCCTCTTCTTCACTTTTATAAAAAGAGCACACTCAGTCACATTAATATAGCTTTTTTAAACTGTGAAGTCAGGTGTTCCATTGGAAGTGTATGTTAGGAATAAATGTGAAGTATCTCATCCAGCATTCCAACTCACCATATCTCACAGTCGGGAATCACCCAGCAAGAGTGCCCAGCCCACAGAGCTGCACCGATAATCTGTTCTCACTCACATGACCAACATTAAATTTCACATACGCAATGCTCCCTGGACATGTCCAGTTTTATCAGCATACTCAATCTACCCATGCAAGTCATTATTATTATTTTTTTAAAAAAATTTAGAGTACCCAATTCTTTTTTTTCCAATTAAGGGGCAATGTAGCGTGACCAATGCACCTACCCTTGCACATCTTTTTGGGATGTGGGAGTGAGACCCTGGCAGACATGGGGAGAATGTGCAAACTCCACACGGACATTGACCTGGGGCCAGGTTCGAACCCGGGTCCTAGGCACTGTGAGACAACAGTGCTAACCACTGCACCGCCGTGCTGCCCTATAAGTCATTGTTATCCAAAGTACCGTGTGACCACAATGGTGACTGAGGAAACCCAATATATCTTAAAATTTAAAAATAGTCAAAAGGAGAATAACAACCAAGAAGAATGTTTGATGCCATAGGGTGTGGCAGGATTGAATCCACCCATATGATCGCAGATATCATTTCGATTGAATTCTCAAATCTGAGCTGGGAGTAATTAACTTAACTGAATGTTGCAATTCTGTCTGATGAAACGCCTGCTCTCGTTGTAATTTTAGCAGCTATTACTAATTGGGGATAGATTGGAGCATTATTCTTCAGTACATAAGAACCAATTTCTACCAGTGTGGGGCCTGTGTCCAATGGGTCACATGAATGAAGGAAGACAGGCTCCAGATTTTGTCTTTGCCCTGACAATGGGCCAGGATATTATAATACTGACGTCAGTGGTTGTAATGACCTCCAATTGGCATTATTGGTTGGCCAATTGGAGTATGAGCTCCCTCAACGATAGCTCATTGAGGGGGCCCATAAAAGTACTGTGTAGTCTTTGTGAGGCAGTCTTAAGTTGACTGGAATGCGAGCAGCACTGTTGGGAGCTGCTCTTGTATATAGTTATTGCAAATAAATACTGATGGTACCGCTGCCTCCTGTGGATTATTACAGTGGCGATGAGGTAAACAAAGAACTTTGCGGAGACTAGCTGCTGCACTCGGAGCGTAAGCCTTGCTATTTCAAGAATGCCGTTTTTTGGGAAGTTAGATGCATTTGACCTGACTACTGAGGACTGGTCCCAGTATGTGGAGAGAATGTGTTACTTCTTCCAGGCCAATGAGATAATGACGGACGAAAGGAAACGGGTTGTCCTGCTGTCGGCGTGCGGACCCTCAGCCTTTGCCATTATACGTAGTCTAACTTATCCCGATACGCCGGACACTATGGGCGGGATTCTCCACTCCCGCGCCGTCGTGAACGCCGTCGAGGTTCACGACGGCGCGAAACGGCCCCGATCCCGACCGATTCAGGCCCTGACAATGGGCCAGGATCGGGGCCGCATCATCTACACGCGCCAGGCCTTGTCGCCCGCGTAAAAGCGGCGCCGCATAGATGACGCGGCCAGTGCCGCATAACATGCGCCAACCCGCGCATGCGTGGTTGCCGTCCTCTCTAAGTCCGCTCCGCAAGAAGATGGCGGACGGATCCTGCGGGGCCGCGGAAGGAAGGAGGTCCTCCTTCAGAGAGGATGGTCCGACGATCGGTGGGCACCGATCGCGGTCCACCCCACATTTCAGGTAAAGCCCGGTGCAGGATCCCCCCTTGCCCCCCCCGCAGGCCGCCCCCCCAGCGTTCACGCACCGCTCACGACTGCAGCGACCAGGTGTGGACGGCGGCGGGGGGAACCCGCCGTTTTGGCCTGGCCGCTCGGCCCATCCGGGCCTCAGAATAGCGGGGGTGCCGGAGAAGGGCAGAAAGTTATGATTGGATTGGACTATCTGAAAATGCAGTGGAAAGTGCAGTGCAGGTTCAATAGTAACTTTCAAAAGGTAATTTATATATACACTGGGAAAAGATAAAAAATGACAGGACTATGGGGAAAGAGCCGGAGAGTGGTACTGAGGAGGCTCCAACGCACATTAAAGCCAATGAAGTACTTCTGAAGTGCAGTCACTGTTGTCGTGTAGGAAGCCAATTTTCTCATAGCAAAATCAACCTCATGGCGGTAATGCGTTGTGATCAAATAATCTGTTGGCTGAGAAACAAATATTGACACTTGTTTTACTCTGAATAGCCCATGGAATCTTTTAAATTCCCCTGAGAGTGCATGTGGGGGTCTAGGTTTAATGTCTCATCTGTAAAACGCATATCTGACTGTATCGCACTCCCTCGACTCTGCTTAAGTTTCTGGAGGGGGACTTGAAGCCTCAACGTTCTGACTCAGAGACAAGAGGAACACCGACCGATAACTAACCTATCAATGAGGAAAACGTGACCAGAGGTAAGGTTGACAGGTGCAGGCAGTACATACAAAATGTTTAATCTATTCAGATAGATTGTCTATGAAACTGTTTTATGAATTGTATTTTATTTCAAGTGAACGTTGCACAGTGACAGCACAACATATACGGTTATGGGTAATTAGGTGGTAAAATATATATTTTCAACATAAATGCAGTACAATATGTTTAAAGTCCATGGTGCAGGACACTACCATGGGTAAATACGAGTAATTGAATGGAATTGGCCATGAGAAAGAAAATAAAAACTTTCATTTATATAACACCTTTCATAGATACTGGATACCTCAAAGCCAATTAAATACATTTAAATTGTAGTCACTGTTGTAATGTAGGACATATGAAAGCCAATTTATGCACAGCAAACTCCCACACATAGCAACGTGATAATGAACAGATAATCTGTTTCTGTGCTGTTGACTGAGGGATAAATATTGACTCGGACACCAGGGATAACTCCCCCCCTCTTCTTCAAAATAATGTTACAGGATCTTTTACTTCCAACCAAGCAGACAGATGTGGTTTCACATCTCATCTGAAAGAAGACACTATTCACGACACCCTATGTTGCTCTTGCTCATGTATTTGCTTTGTTTGGCCCCTTGTTCCGCACTGTAACCAATCACTGTTTGTCGATGTACCATTTGTCAATGTTCTCTGTTGATTATTCTCTTTGTCTACTACATACGTACTGTGTACGTTCCCTCGGCCGCGGAAAAATACTTTTCACTGTACTTTGGTACATGTGACAATAAATCAAATCAATCAATTAATCAATCAATCAACATTTTCCTCTGTGCTGTACTGCAGTGTCAGCTTTGACATTTGTGCTCAAGCCCTGGAGTGAAACTGAACCCAGAACCCTGTGGCCGGAAATCTTGCATCTGGGGATGACGTCCCGTGGTTGGAGCTGGAATGTGGAATTTTTCCCGCTGCGGGAACCAGCAGGAAAACACGGCAAAATTTCCTGACCTAATTAATTATGCTACTATGTGTTTTATGTTGTATTATGTGGTGGGGCAGGCCTAGTGGCACTCCAGGACACAGACTCCGGAAGGTCCACCTGTAGATTCTCTCCCAATCCACTGCTGTGGTGTTCCGGGGTCCAGGGATGCCATCAGTTTCCATTCCAAACTGGAGGCAGCCCAGGCATTGTTCAGGTGAGTGCTGACATTTGTACATCATGTTGATCCAAACAGGTTTCATACCGGTGTGTTTTCCTGCTGGCGCCACAGAGAATTGGGCCAGGGTGGTCAGACCTTAATTTGAATATCATTAGTGGGAAAGAAATGTGTTTCATGCCCGTTTCCAGCAGGTTTTCTGATCTGCCATGGGGGGCACCAGTGAAAACATCGCCGACGTAAAACCGATTTTTGTGCCGCCTGCCGAATTCTCAGTGCCTCCCTCCATTGAACCCGTCAGCGGAGCTTGGGAGAATTCCACCTGCAATTCAGAGATCAGGGGCGAAATTCACCCCAACGGCGCGATGTCCGCCGACTGGTGCCAAAACGCGCCAATCAGACGGGCA
Source organism: Scyliorhinus torazame (assembly GCF_047496885.1). NCBI lineage: Eukaryota > Metazoa > Chordata > Chondrichthyes > Carcharhiniformes > Scyliorhinidae > Scyliorhinus > Scyliorhinus torazame. The sequence goes on from NC_092713.1 coordinate 187,761,045, forward strand.
TCGCGCCGGCCCAGAGGTGCAGAATGCTCCGCATCTTTGGGGGCCGAGCCCCAACATTGAGGGGCTAGGCCGGCGCCGGATGGATTTCCGCCCCGCCAGCTGGCGGAAATGGTGTTTGGTGCCCCGCCAGCTGGCGGAAATGGCGTTTGTTGTCCCGCCAGCTGGCGCGGAAATGCGCGGGAGCGTCAGCGGCCGCTGAAAGTTTCCCGCGCATGCGCAGTGGGGAGAGTCTCTTCCGCCTCCGCCATGGTGGAGGCCATGGCGGAGGCGGAAGGGAAAGAGTGCCCCCACGGCACAGGCCCGCCCGCAGATCGGTGGGCCCCGATCGCGGGCCAGGCCACCGTGGGGGCACCCCCCCGGGGCCAGATCTCCCCGCGCCCCCCCAGGACCCAGGAGCCCGCCCGCGCCACCTGCTCCCACCGGTAAGGTAGGTGGTTTAATCCACGCCGGCGGGAGAGGGTTGACAGCGGCGGGACTTCGGCCCATCACGGGCCGGAGAATCGCCGGGGGTGGGCCCGCCGACCGGTGCGATTCTCGCCCCTGCCGAATCTCTGGTGGCGGAGAATTCGGGACACGGCAGGGGCGGGATTCACGCCAGCCCCTGGCGATTCTTCGATCCAGCGGGGGGTCGGAGAATCCCGCCCAAGGGGTGGAGAGTTCCATGCCATTGGCCGGTAATGGAATCTTTTGGTCTCGCCGCTATTCACAGGGTTTCTCTTTGTATACAACTCTGGTGCTGGGAAACATGCAGCGAGGGTTCACCGTCAGTGGGACTGGAAGATCCCGCCGGCAGGAACGGTCGGAAAATTCAAGCAAAAAGTTCTGTGCACTGAGTCACATCTGGCAGCATTTGAATCCAACTGGAATCATATAATATCATCACAAATGGTGCATTGCTCCCGTACGAAACGTATCCTGTGACATCATTCTCATTAATATAGTTACATTGATGCTGTCGGGGAGGTTAGATAAATGACTGACATAAAACAAGAACTTAACATTTCATAACACTCAACAATTAACCTAGCACCAATATCTTAGGAAGGATGACCATAAGACACAGGAGCAGAATTAGGCCACTCAGCCCATCGGGTCTGCTCCACCATTCAATCATGGCTGATATTTTTCTCATCCCCATTCTCCTGCTAGCCTAGCACCACGGTTAATCAGCCTTGCCACATATTAGTAAATTTCATGAATTAATATTTGCAATTTTCTCTAGTTTCCTTAAAGCTATTGGGAAGAGTTCGTCAAGCACCAGCAGAGCTCCTCTCAGCTTCTGCAAACATTAAAATTGAACCGACATTTAGCGAGCTGAAAGATATGGAGAGCCCATCTAGCGAACTTGGATCTAATGACCCCCCCGGATACGCACTAAATGATGAACTGTAAAAACCTTCTCTGCAGTCGATTTTTGACATTTACTTGTTTTGACATCCCATGAAATAGACTGACACAAATTCCTGACAGCCAATGAATGGGTCCTGAGCTACACAGTATCAGAAAGCACAAGAAAGAAGCCTTGGGCCTGATATTTTTTCAAAGGAGATTAGGCAGACAGAATTTGACAGAGCAGCGAGAGAAAACCCAAATAAAGACATTGCTAAATTGCACGGTATTCACCTGCCACTATTTGAGGTTAAGTGGTACCAATGGAAGGCTGCTCTGCTGCAGCCCTGAGGCCCAAGCATAAAAATATTGTTGCATTCCAAATTTACTCTGCCTATCTCTCCAAATGATGCTGTCACTGGAACAAGCCTTTGGCGGTTTAGCGGCCTTGTACCAACAATGATGCAAATTAATTTCCAGTGTGGCTAAATGGGAAACAGAAGTGTTGCTGCACTCTGTTGGAAACAACAGCGGGTTATTCCTCCTGGGTTTAGGGGAAGAAGGTGGCACATTGGTAATGTCACTGCACTAACAATCCAATGGCCCAGCATAGTGCTCTGGAGACATCTGGAATTCTAAAACTTTAATGGTGATCAAAACTATTATCAATTGTTGCAAAACCCCCTCTTGTTCACAGATATCCTTTCGGGAAGGAAATCTGCCATCCTTACCCAGTCTTTCTTACACCAATGAAATGAAATAAAAAAATGAAAATGAATGAAATGAAAATCGCTTATTGTCACAAGTAGGCTTCAAATGAAATTACTGTGAAAAGCCCCTAGTCGCCACATTCCGGCGCCTGTTCGGGGAGGCTGGTACGGGAATTGAACCGTGCTGCTGGCCTGCCTTGGTCTGCTTTCAAAGCCAGCGATTTAGCCCTGTGCTAAATCAGCCCCTTAACTGAAATGGCCAAGCAAACCACTCGGTTCAAGGGCAATTAGGGGTGGGCAATAAATGCTGGCCAATGATGCCCACATCCCATGAATGAATTAAAAAAAACCTCTTAATTCTTTGGCCTATTTTTGAAGTTATTTTGATTCTCAACTTCGGGACACTTTAAAAAAAACCAAGGTACTTTAATTGAACAGATTTTCACCAAACAACCCCGCAACAGTAACCAACTCAATTCTACAATTGAAGAACCCCTTCCTTCACCCCCCTCAGCTTGAAATTCACCTTCTCCAGGGTCAAAAACTCCAGCAGGTCCCCCTGCCAAGCCGAGGCACAGGGTGGAGAAGCCGACCTTCACCCCAACAAGACCGGTCCACAAGCGATCAGCGAGGTGAAGGCTAAGATATCTGCCCCCGCTCCCGCCTGTAACTCGGGCCAGACCGATACCCCGAATATGGCTTCTAGGGGACCAGGCTCCACATCCACCCGAGATTTATTTTTTAAAAAATGTTTCTTCGGATGAGGGCATCGCTGGCTGGGCCATCATTTGTTGCCCATCGCTAGCTGCCCTTGAACTGAGCGACTTGCTCAGTGGGGGGAAGTTAAGAGTCAACCACATCACTGTGTGGGTCTGGAGTCACTTGTAGCCATGCCGGGTTAGGACGGAAGATTTCCTTCCCTGAAGGACATTAGTGAACCAGATGTTTTTTTTACGACAACTGGCAATTGGTTTCATTGGTCGTCTTTAGAATTTTAATTCCAGATTTTTATTGAATTCAAATTTCACCATCTGCCATGGCAAGATTCGAACCCGGGACCCCAAAGCATTACCCTGGATCTCTGGATTACTAGTCCAGTGACAATACCACTGCGCCATCGCCTCCCCGCAAATTGTACTGCACACCATCCTCCAAAACCTTGCCCACTTTGGGCAGGACCAAAAAAATATGCAGGGCCTCTCCCACATCGCTGACAGATATCCTCCACCCCCTCAAACAGCTGGCTCATCCTCGATTTACTGAGGTACACCCTGTGCGCTACCTTAAGCTGCATCAGCCCCAACCTCGCTCATGAAGTCGAGGCATTCACCCTCCGCAGCACCTCATAGCACAGTCCATCTTCCAGTGCGACCCCCAGCAATTCCGCCCACTTCACCGTAATCCGCTCCATGGACACCCTATCCTCCTCCAGGATCCTTCCGTGGATTGCCGAGACGACCGCCCTCTCCAACCCCCCTGCTGACACTATCGCCTCCAGCAACAAGGAGGCTGGCGTTCTCAGGAAGGTCGGGAAAACCTTCCTTGCAATGTCCCACACCTGCCTTTACTTAAACTCTTTCCTCTGTGCCAACACATACTTCTCTCCCAGCTCCTCTAAGCTCGTGAATTGCCCCCCACAAGGAACAAATCCTTTATTTCCTTCATCCCCCTTTGTCCCATCTCCAAAACCTTGCATCTATCTTCCCTAGCTCAAACTTATGATTCCCCCTAATCAGCACCTCCCTGACCCGGCCCCCAGCTTCAAGTGCTGCGTAAACTGCCTCCAAATCTTCTATGTGGCCACCACCAGCAGACTCACCGAGTACTTTCTTGGGACAGCAAGAGCAACGCTGTTTCCTGCGCCCTCAACCCAGACCCCCTACAAGAACCCGCGTCCATCTTTACCCACAGAGCCCCCACCCCCCACCCCACCCCCACTCCCCGCTCCAGACTCACACCTTCTCCGCATTTGCCGCCCAATAATAATACATCAAGTTGGGGAGGCCTAGCCCCCCGCCTGCCATCCCCTCTGCAATACCACCCTCTTAATCCTGGCCACCTTCCCCCACAAATGAACGAGGAGATAAACTCGCCCCTCCCCCCCTCCGAAGAAAGACTTAGGTAAAAAGACCGGCAGACATTGAAATAAAATGCTCATGTATTTGCTTTGTTTGGCCCCTTGCTCCGCACTGTAACCAATCACTGTTTTGTCGATGTACCATTTGTCAATGTTCCCTGTTGATTATTCTTGTGTCTACTATGTACGTACTGTGTACGTTCCTTGGCCGCAGAAAAATACTTTTCACTGTACTTCAGTACATGTGACAATAAATCAAATCAGAACAGGAATTGTGGCCTGCCAACAACAGAGATATTGTCCCAGCTCGACAAACCGGCCTTCACCCTCCCCGCCAAGCTGGTGAAATTAAACTTCCGAAGCCCTGTCCAATCCTGGGCCACCTGCACTCCCAAATACCTAAGGTGGATTGCTGCTAAGTGGAATAGCAGCCTCCCCACCCCCGCTCCAACTCTCGGCAACGGGGAGACCAAATAATATTTGCTTTCTCCTAGATTCAATTTATACTCCGAGAACATCCCAAATCTCTGGAGCAGCTCCATTATAGTCACCACTGTCGTGCTCGGTTCCGAAATATACAACAGCAGATCATTGGCATATAGGGACACCCTTGGAATACTGCGTGCAGTTCTGGTCGCCACATTACCAGAGGGATGTGGATGCTTTAGAGAGTGTGCAGAGGAGGTTCACCAGGATGTTGCCTGGTATGGAGGGTGCTAGCTGTGAAGAAAGGTTGAGTAGATTAGGATTGTTTTCGTTGGAAAGACTGAGGTTGAGGGGGGACCTAATTGAGGTCTACAAAATTATGAGAGGTATGGACAGGGAGGATAGCAGCAAGCTTTTTCCAAGAGTGGGGGTGTCAATTACAAGGGGTCACAACTTCAAGGTGAAGGGGAAAGTTTAAGTGAGATGTGCGTGGAAAGTTTTTTACGCAGAGGGTGGTGGGTGCCTGGAACGCTTTGCCAGCGGAGGTGGTAGAGGCGGGCACGATAGCATCATTTAAGATGCATCTAGACAGATATATGAACGGGCGAGGAGCAGAGGGATGTAGATCCTTGGAAATAGGCGACAGCTTTAGATAAAGGATCTGGGTCGGCGCAGGCTGGGAGGGCCGAAGGGCCTGTTCCTGTGCTGTACTTTTCTTTATTCTATGATCCACCCCCCTCCCATTGTTACCTTCCACAACCCCGAGCTCCTTAGTGCAATGGCCAAGACCTCTGTAGCCAAAGCGAACAGTAGGGGGCCTCATACCCCGGTGCAGTGCAAAATACCCTGAATTCATGCTGTTAGTGCGCACGCTCGCCATCAGTTCATATTACAGCAGCCGCACCCACTCCACAAATTTCGGCCCAATTCCAAATCTTTCCAGTACCACCATCAAATAACTCTACTCTATCCGCTCAAATGCCCTCTCTGCGTCCAGTGCCACCACCACCTCGGTCTCCCTTCCCTCCGCTGGAGAAAGGACCACATTCAGCAACCTCCTCACATTTGACAACTGCCTTCCCTTCACGAACCCCATCTGGTCCTCCCTGATCACGTTTGCGAGACACCCTTCCAACCTTGACGCCAACACCTTCGCCAGTATCTTGGCATCTACATTCAGCAGAGATATGGGCCTATATGACCAACATGCCACCGATTCTTTGTCTGAGAATGATGCCTGCCCCATCGTTTGCAGCAAGACACCCCTGCCTATCGCTTCCTCTAACATTCCCACCATCAACTGCACCAGCTTGTCTTTAAATTTCTTATAAATTTCAACCGGGAACCCTTCGGGCCCCGCCGACATCCCTGTCTGCATCCTCCCAATCGCCTCATTCCTCCTGCTTCCCCACCGGCTCCTCCAACCCTGCCCTATCCTCCTTTTCCCGGGTGCTCCGGGGCAGCACGGTAGCACAAGTGGATAGCACTGTGGCTTCACAACGCCAGGGGCCCAGGTTCAAGTCCCTGTTGGGTCACTGTCTGTGCGGAGTCTGCACGTTCTCACCGTGTCTGGGTGGGCTTCCTCCGGGTGCTCCGGTTTCCTCCCACAGTCCAAAGACGTGCAGGTTAGATGGATTGGCCATGATAAATTGCCCTTGATGACCAAAAAGGATAGGAGGGATTATTGGGTTACGGGGATAGAGTGGAAGTGAGGGCTTAAGTGGGTCGGTGCAGACTCGATGGGCCGAGTGGCCTCCTTCTGCACTGTATGGTCTATGTTCTCAGCCTTGGAAATGCCAGCCCATCCAGATATTCCCTCATCCCCTGGTCCTCCTCCGGTGGCTCCAACCTCTCCAGTCCCTATACAATTCCTCAAATACTTTATTAATCTGCTCCGGAGCCACCACCAACTTCCCCATCCTATCCCGTAACCAAACTATCTCCCTCGCCGCTGCCCTCCTCTGGAGCTGACCAGACAGCATCCCTCCTGCCTTCTCCCCATACTCGTAGACAGTCCCCCTCTCCCTTCTCATCTGACGCACGGCTTTCCTTGTGGACAATTGGTCAAACCTCGCCTGCAACTTCGTCTTCTTGGCTAGTATATCCTGATCCCAGTCCCCGGCATACCTCCTATCCACCTCCAAAATTTCCTCTATCTGTCTTTGGCGTTCCTCCCTCTCCTCCTTATTCACCTTAGCCTTGAACGAGGGCGGCATGGTAGCACTGTTGCTTCACAGCTCCAGGGACCTGGGTTTGATTCCTGGCTTGGGTCACTGTCTGTGCGGAGTCTGCATGTTCTCCCCATGTCTGCGTGGGTTTCCTCTGGGTGCTCCGGTTTCCTCCCACAGTCCAAAGGTGCAGGTTAGGCAGATTGGCTATGCTAAAATTGCCCTGAGTGTCCAAAAAGGTTGGGTGGGTTTCCTGGGTTACGGGGATGGGGTGGAGATGTGGGCTTGTGTGGTGCTCTTTCCAAAGGCCGCTGCAGACTCAATGGGCCGAATGGCCTCTTTTTGCATTGTAAATTCTATGATTCTATGATTTCAGTCCCAATCCTTCGGTCTTCACGAACGCCTCCGTCGTCTCAAAGTAGAAATCCTTCGAGTTATACGTCACCCTCAACTTCGCAGGGTAGACCACGCCCAACCTCACGCTGTTGCTGTACAGTGCCGCCTTCACCCGTCTGAAGGCTACCTACCTTCTCACCAGTTCCACCGTCAAATCTTGGTATATTCGAATACCAATGCCTTCCCACTTCACCTCTCGCCTCTGCTTCGCCCAACTCAGGACCTTCTCCTTCACATGGAACTTATGGAAGCAGATTCTGACCGCTCTTCATGGCTCATTTGCTTTCGGCATTGGCCTGAGTGACCGATGTGCCCTGTCCAGCTCACATCAGGAGGGTTGTTCCCCCTCCCCCAACAGCTCTGCCAGAATCTTTGCAAAGTACTTGGTCGGTCTCAGGCCCTCCACCCCCTCAGGCCGACCCACGATCCGTAGATTTTGCCACCTTGACCTTGACCAGGTCCTCCACCTTAGCTCGGAGCCCTCTATTAGCCACCGCCACCCTCCGCAGGTCCTCACCCAACGAGGTAAACTGATCATTCCCTCCCTTCAACGTCTCTCCTTGCTCCTGCACCCCGGCCGATGTCTTCAACACTGCCGCCTTCACCGAGGCAATCGCCTCCTCCACCCACACTTTCATCACAGCCATCATCTCCCTCTGCAGCACTTCTGTGCTTGGCGAACTGCCTCTCAAATTCTCGACTATCACTTTGGTAAGAGTTTCCATTGTGAAGAGAGTGCCCTCACCCAGCAATCCAACCTCTGTGATCTTTCTTCTCATTCGACGGCGGACATTTGCTCGCCCCTTCTTTCCAATGCCCTTCTTTTGGGCCTTTGATGTCTCCCACCTTCCTTATAGCTTCCTGCACCAACTCATTCAAAAACTGCCTCTGTAACCAGGAATTAAAGTCCAAAAACCAGAGCCTCGAGCAGGAGCCACCGAACGTGCGACCTCCACCTAAATGCTGTCACAGGAAGTCCAACTAACGGACACTTTACACCATCCACAACTCCTGCCAATGGAAGTATGAACAATCTTTCAGATACCTGTCAGTTCTGGTCTTGATTCAGCCTATTTAACATCTCCCTCTGCCTCTGGTAACAGCTCAACCTTCAATGATTCACCCCTTCTACAATGGAAATATCTCCCTTTCTTTTTTTCCCCCAGAAAATGAAGAACAATTAAAACAATTTTTTTTTGCCTTTCGACTGAATTGGTTACAGCTTTTCCAGAACCCATTCAAATCCATCCAATTGGTTTCAATCAGATAGCAAACAGTCCATATTCAAATAAGTCCACCATCGTACATTCACACCACAAACAAGGAAGTCTGGGCTAGACTGCATGGATTTCGAGAGTTCAACTCCACCTAATCTCTCAATACTTCATTTTAAATAATTTCCTGCACATGAAAAATGGGCCGAGGGTGCCTGGCCATGCAACAATCCAATTGTTGGGTGCTGGGAAATCTGGCCAGACAGTGGCTTTTAAAGAGCTACTGGTGGAGCTTAAGGTTCAAGTACGTTTTTCCTTTATTTATAAAACCACCTTGGTTTCAATTTGAGACAATAGTAATAATAATGATTAATGTAGGCAACATTTATCAGATTTCTTGGAAGAGCAGGACAGAAGGCTCAGCAAGGGACAATGTGCACCGTCCTCCAAAACAGAAGAATTGAGAGCTGCTTGGCTGTTACAACCCATGGAAAGAGGCAGCCTCTTGTTCATCAGCAATGGAAATAAATTAAGAAACTGGAATCCAAACTGGTTGCAGATGCTCAGTCAATTTGAGCTTTCGAGAGTGAGGGTTAATAGACATTTTGTTGGATAATGGTACCAAATGATATGGAGGGAGATTACCTGAGTTAAGGCTTCTGATCACTCACGATCAAATTGAATAGGAGGGCACAGTCGAGTGGCTGAATAACTTACTTCAGTTCCTAATATTCCTGGTATTGGGTCTGCCAATGTAAATGTGCCTGTCTTGGCACACATTACTAATATCAGGGCATAGCTTGCATGCATGAAATTGTGAGCTAAGGCATCGAGCTGTAAAGTTCGACAAACCTGAGACTGAGACACGTTCACAAATAGCAAACAAAAATCTCGCACCATGACAGGCAGGGGTTGTAACGAAACTCAGCCACCTCAGAAACAAGATGCCCATGTATTGGTATGCAATGGCACAAGGAGGGACAGAGACTGCCCACAGTGTGGGCTGGCTGACTGGGCGATCTGCCAATTTCTAACATCTTCTGTGTGAACCTGGAAGAAGGCTCTTCTTTACTACCAACAGTGTACTGGCAGGGGGCCAGCTAATATAAGGAAGATATTTTGGCCAGAAGACGATCGATGCCAGAAGTGGATGAGGGAGAAATATGAGGTGCACCGCCACTTGTCTTGTAATGAAATGAAATGAAATTAAAATCGCTTATTGGCACAAGTAGGCTTCAATGAAGTTACTGTGAAAAGCCCCTAGTCGCCACATTCTGGCGCCTGTTCGGGGAGGCTGGTACGGGAATTGAACCAAGCTGCTGGCCTGCCTTGGTCTGCTTTAAAAGCCAGCTATTTAGCCCAGTGTGCTAAACCAGCCTCACCAATGGTGAGTCTTAGAGCAATGAGGGTCCAGCGGGTATCCTATAACAAAGCATCATGATTGCTTTCTGGATTAGGCGCACTTATCTACAGAATGAATGAAAGGAATGAACTTGCATTAATGTAGAGCCTTTTGTGACCTCAGTACATCTCAAAGCGCTTTACAGAAAATTTAATCGTTTTGCAAGTGTCCTAATTTAGAAAATGTGACAGCCAATTTAGACAGAAACAGTAATGTAATAATTTAAATAAATAAATAAATTTAGAGAACCCAACTATTTTTTCCAATTAGGGGACAATTTAGCACACCCTCTCAATGCTGGGAAAATGCCAGGGTGGAAAGCGACTGTTTACTGGTTTGATAGTCTGCTCGTTTCCAGTCAGCACTCAGCCATGTCTCTGTCATTGAGAATATCCTATAACGGTGGGAAGACATTAGATTCTCCTTACACTGCTATTTTATGAGACTGCCCTATAGAGATATGGTAAAATCTAGCCCATGAACTCAATTTTCTCTCCACAGATGTTGCTTAACCTGCGTGTATTTAAAGTATTTCCTGATTTTACCACAGCTCTTGTGATGGGAGTTGAATGCTCAGACTTTGGAGGTGGTTTTATTAAGCTCCATTTATTAAGCTTCTGTTTAACTTCAAACCAGGCAGGTCAACTCTGATTGTCGTCATTGCCATGGGGAATGAACCAGTGAATGGTTCATGAGTGCTAGACGCTACATATGGTCTCACAGGACCCTGCCCTTTGCAAATAGAAAGAGCATGTCCACCTATTATGCCTTTTTCAATCAAGCAACAGCTTGGGAAACAGCCTGGTTCATTGCCCATTACAATGCCTTATACAATAACCAATCAGAATCGACCTGCCTGGTTTCAATTTAAACAAACGCTTGGCAGTTAACTGTTCCACAGTGCATTCTCCAGGCCAATGCCTCGACCAATGAGAGTCCTCTTGCCAACCAACCAGTACCTTCTTTGCATGCATCAGAAATTGTTGCTCCATTTATATTTGGTATTCTTGCCAATCTTTCTTGAGGAGTGCAGATGAAAAACTATGACAGCATGGGCTGAATTCTCCATTTGGGAGACTATGGGCTTGATTCTCCGATTTTGCGGCTAAGTGCCAACGCCAGCGTGGGAACTGTGGCGTTCTACGACGCCAAATTCGGTGCCAAACCTTCACTGATTACGGGACTGGTGAGGGGTTACATACATATACTTAGAAGATAGGAGGAGGCCTTTTGGCCCTTCGAGGCTGCTCCGCCATTCATCACGATCATGGCTGATCATCCAACTCAATAGCCTAATCCTGCTTTCTCCCCATAGCCTTTGATCCCATTCTCCCCATGTGCTATATCCAGCCGCCTCTTGAATATATTCAAAGTTTTAGCATCTTCCTGTGGTAATGAATTCCACAGGCTCACCACTCTTTGTATGAAGAAATGTCTCCTTATCTCTGTCCGAAATGATGTACCCTGAATCCTCAGGCTGTGACCCCTGGTTCTGGACACACCCATCATTGGTAACATCTTCCCTGCATCTACCCTCTCTAGTCCTGTTAGAAATTTATAAGTCTCTATGAGATCCCCCCCCTTATTCTTCTGAACTCCAGCGAGAACAATCCCAATCTAGTCAATCTCTCCTCAGATGACAGTCCCGTCATCCCTGGAATCAGTCTGGTAAACCTTCGCTGCACTCCCTCGAGAGCAAGAACATCCTTCCTCAGAGAAGGAGTCCAAAACTGCACACAATACTCCAGGTGTGGCCTCACCAAGGCCTGTACAATTGTAGCAACACATTCCTGCTTCTATACTCGAAACCTCTTGCAATGAAGGCCAACATACCATTAGCCTTCTTTACCGCCTGCTGCACCTGCATGCTTACCTTCAGCGAATGGTGCACAAGGACACCCAGGTCCCGTTGCACACTCCCCTCCCCCAATTTACAAACATTCAGGTAGTAATCTGCCTTCCTGTTTTTGCTTCCAAAATGAATAACCTCACACTTATCCAAATTATACTGCATTTGCCATTGGTTTGCCCACTCGCCCAACCTATCCAGATCTTGTTGTAGGATCCCTGCATCCTTGTCACAATTCACCCTCCCACCTAATTTGGTATCATCTGCAAACTTTGAGATGTTACATTTTGTTCCCTCATCCAAATCATTAATATATATTGTGAATAGCTGGGGTCCCAGCACCGATCCCTGTGGTACCCCACTGGTTACTGCCTGCCAATTTGCAACGGACCCATTAATCTCTACTCTTTGTTTCCTCTCTGCCAATCAGTTTTCTATCCACCTCAATACATTTCCCCCAATCCCATGCGCTTTAATTTTGCACAATAATCTCTTATGCGGGATTTTGTCAAACGCCTTCTGAAAGTCCAAATATACCACATCGACTGGCTCCCCCTTGTCGACTGTACTGGTTACCTATTCAAAGAATTCCAACAGATTTGTCAAGCATGATTTTCCCTTCATAAATCCATGCTGACTCTGACTGATCCTGCCACTGCTTTCTAAATTTTCCGCTCTAAAGTCCTTGATAATGGATTCAAGCATTTTCCCCACTACCGATGTTAGGCTTCCTGGTCTATAGCAGCGGGGCCGGGTAAAACCCCTGGCTCCCGTGGCAAAAATGGCCAGAGAATGGCCGGGTCCATGGCTGCGCATGCACACGGCGACGACCTGCAGCGGTCGTGCCGTACAACATGGCGCCGGCCACGCGCGGACCCAACCTGCCAGATAGTTATCCCTGGAACCCCCTTTGCCACCTCTGGACCACCTCCCACCAGTCCCCCTGCCCTCGCCGAAGACCCCCCGGCCAGCGGCACGGCTCCCCCCCGACTGTGGCGGTGCTGGACACAATCTGCAGCCGCCACGCGTGGTTGATGAAAACCGAGAGCACAAATGATCCGCGGCATTGTGAACTCGGCCCATTGGGGGGGGGGGGGGGGGGGGGGGGGTGGAGCATCGAGTGAGGGCCTTCAGGTGACATCCCAGAGGACAGGAGAATCATACAGCCTTGGAGAATCCGATGCTAAGCCCATTAATAGGATGCAAATGGGTCAATTTCACCTGCTGGCATCCTCCCGCTGATAAAGGGCACAAACCTCGATACCGTCGCCGTCAGGAGCATCGGAGGGGACTGATCCCATTTGTGTGCCTACACTGGATTCTCCGGCTGCATCGGGAAATCCACTACCGGCAGCAGGCGGCAGAGAATCCAGTCGCATGTCTTTTTTTCAATGTGCAATAGTTAAGTTCTGTTCTAACTCTCACTTGCCTTGACTCTCTGGACAACAGTAAATAATTTTTAATAATGCAACAGCACTGGTGATTGTGTAATCATGAGAATCACAGAATGGTGATATCTCAATAAGGGTCTGCTTTAAGCAAATAGCAAAATTATACAGCATGAGAAACTATTCTCTTCAATAGTGGATCATCCTCCTTCATACCTTCTATCCAGTGAACAGCAGTTGTTCTTCCTGTAACATTCAATTAATTGTGCCATTTGCACAAGATCTTTCAACTGCTAGATACAATTATGCAGCATATTTTTTATCATTCCTATCCCCTGTTTGAGCAAAGGCTTAATGTTCAATAATGAACCTCTTCAAAATGAATGCTTAATGTGACTGGAGAGTGTAATTCAGGGAGAAACGTGTGAAAATGAAATGTGGGTCAGTGTGAATGATACAGCTTCCTGCAGTTTGTAAAGGGCCTGTAGTTTCACAGAGCTGTTTATCCTGTGTTGCTCAGCTTCTATCCAGTGCCTAATGAGATTTTGGATTTTCTAATTTGGCCATTACAGCTTATTCAAATCTACTTTGCTCTTCATCCTCTTTTTAGACACAGGGCATCAAAATGCTCACCAATCACTAGCAGTCTCTTATCTTCCCCAAGTCACCATCTGTTCTTTAGTTTTACCCTGTTTGAGATCAACATCTCAGAAAGAAATTAGTGAAGAAGAATCAGATTGGATTAGAAATGTTAGCTCTGATTCTCTCTCTCTCCACAGATGCTGCCAGGCCTGCTGGGTTTTTCCAGCCTTTTCTGTTTTTATTATTGAGGGACATTGGGCTACTTCTTACTGCAGCAGCTCACCTTGTAACGCATGCCGTTTATCATAGAATCAATCATAGAATCATCAACTTCCTACAGTGCAGAAGGAGGCCATTCAGCCCATCAAGTCTGCACTGGCCCTCAGAAAGAGCACTCTACCCAGGTCCACTCCCCTATCCTCCCTGCCCTATCCCCATATCCTAACCGGCACATCCCTTGACACTAAGAGGCTATTCAGCATAGCCAATCCACCTAATGTGCATACCTTTGGACTTTGTTGGACTTTTACCTGCATTCTCCCACTCACAATTCCTTTGCCCTTGCAACTTCCTGGAAGTGCAGGCACCTGAGTAAACAACATGGGCCAGCGGCATATCTCCTCAACCAATAGCATATATGAATGGACAAAGAAACAGGAAGGACAGTGAAGGAAGATGAATTAGAATCAAATAAAGTCAAGAAAGATAAATAGACAGCGAGAGAAAGATTGGATTAAGAGAGAAAAAAGGTGAGAAAGGAAAAGTAGGAAAAAAAATCATAATAGTTTCAAGTTGAAATCTCTAAGAGGGATTTACTACATGCAGGAATGAGAGCAGTTTAAATTGTTCCGGTTCTGGGGGAGCATTGCATTCTTAGTTATCAGTTCAGTTAACGAGCATTTTATGGTCTTAATTATGAGTCCCAAATTTCTATGCCAGGTTTAATTGGCAATTAATGAGAAAATCCAAATGAAAGGAAGACTGTAAGGACAAGATGCTGCGTGTGTGAAACAACCAGCTGATAAAGCTGAAGAGCAGCTGATATCAACCAGCAAGTTGCTGAGAGTACAAGTTTGGGGGCTTTGTAACTTGTGCCGTATCTCTTCATTAACTGAACTTGTTGGCCTATTTGCGCTTTAAAAAATGTGCATCGTTTTCCGGGTGCGGCTATGCAGAGCTAGGTCGCATATTCGGCAGCTCCTGCTTGGAACGGACTTTTGGGCTCTTTTACAGGGCCCCCACGGCATTTGTTTGCCATTTCCCGGTGTGGGAAAAAGGCTGCAATATTCCCCCGACAGTGTCCCCCAGGAAGGGTATGTCTCTGGGTTGCCAGACACGGCAAAAACAGCAAAAGATTTGGCTGCAACTGCAGGATAAACAGGGCCTCTTCCAGCATGCAGGCGGGGGAAGGGCAAGCTTAAAGCTGCAAGCTGACCTGAGGGCCTGTATCAAAGGTGAATTCTAGCAGCAGAGGGAACAACTGTGAAAAGACCTCATCAAGGCCACTGAAGGGACTTCCGGTTGCGGTGATGCCGAGCTAGCCGCACGCTTCGGCGGCTCCAGCTCCGACGGACCTTCGGGCTCTTTTAAGAGCCCCAACGGGGAGTTTTTCGACGACGCAACCCGGTGTGGGGTGTGTGAGAAGGGAGTCCCCCCCCCCCCAAACGAAGGAGGAAAAAAACGGCGGCGGCGGCTGCAGCGCGAGGAATCGTCGACCAAATGGTCAGAAAGAGAGAAGTACAAGATGGCGGCGGAGAAAGCGCAGGCGACATGGGGGCCTGAGCAGGATGAAATTGTGAGACGGTGCGTGGAGCTGCTGAAGAGGGAGGTGCTGACCCCGTTGCTACAGGCAATTGAGGGGCTCAAGGAGACATTAAAGACCCAGGAGACAGAGCTCCGCGTGGCGGAGCAGAAGGTGACAGATATTGAGGATGAGATCCTGGGCCTGGCGGTTAAGACACAGACGCACGAGGCACTTCATAAAAAGTGTACTGAAAGGATCGAAGCCCTAGAAAACGGAGCGTGAAGGAAGAACCTTCGGATACTGGGTCACCCTGAGGGTGTGGAAGGAGTGGACTGTGGAGTGTACGCAAGTACGATGCTGAGCTCACTGATGGGTGCTGAGGCCCCTACGGGCCCCTTGGAGGTGGGGTGGGCAAATCGGATTCCGGCGAGAAGACCAAAAGCGGGAGAACCACCCAGGGCGATAATCGTGCGATTTTACCGCCTTAAGGATAGAGAAGAGGTCCTGAGATGGGCTAAAAAGGTGCGGAGTAGCAGATGGGAGAATGCAGTGGTACGGGTATACCAGGATTGGAGTGCGGAGGTGGCGAGAAGGAGGGCGAGCTTCAACCGAGCCAAACAGGTGTTGCATAAAAGGAAGGTGAAGTTCGGGATGCTGCAGCCGGCAAGACTATGGGTCACGTATCAGGAGAGACACCATTATTTCGAGACGGCAGAGGAAGCATGGACCTTCATCAAAGAAGAGAAATTGGATCGGAACTGAGGGACTGATGCTGCAGGAAATGTTATTGTTAATGTTATGGTTGAAGTTAATTGAGAAGTAAATTGGGAAGGGGGGAGACATTGGGGAAATGTGGGCGCCGGTGAGGGGGGAAAGACGGGACATAGTTGGAGAATGGGGAAGGGGAGGGGGAGGGGAAAGGGAGCTGCGCCATAAGAGGCGGGTCAGGTAAAGGGATGTTCCCGCGCCAGAAAGAATAAGGCGGGAAGACAGGCGCAAGGCGGATGGGAGTTCCCCACACGGGGGGGTCGAGGAGTGAGCAGGAGTAGCCGGGGTCAGTTGAAGTCAGCTGACTTACGGAAGTAATATGGGGGGAGCAATCATGCTAGAAAGAGATCTAGCGGGGAGGGAGGGGGAGGGGGGGGACAACTGGGTTGCTGCTGCGGAAATCCAAAAGGAAATAGCTAAAGAGTGGGTGGGCGGGGATGGTGTGCGACGCTGGGGGAGCGAGTGGGAGCGCGGAGGCGGGATATGGGACTGGCCTAGAGAAGGTAATGGCTAGTCGACACGGGAGGGGGGCAGGTAGGCCCCTAGTGAGGCTGATCACGTGGAACGTGAGAGGCCTGAACGGACCGATAAAAAGGGCCCGAGTGCTCGCGCATTTGAAAGGACTAAGGGCAGACGTGGTTATGCTCCAAGAGACGCACCTAAAGGTGGCGGACCAAGTTAGGCTAAGGAAAGGATGGGTGGGACAGGTGTTCCACTCAGGACTGGACGCAAAGAATAGAGGGGTGGCCATTTTGGTGGGGAAACGGGTAGCATTTGAAGCAAAGAACATCGTAGCAGATAGCGGAGGTAGATATGTAATGGTGAGTGGCAGGCTGGAGGGAATGGAGGTCGTGTTGGTTAACGTGTATGCCCCAAACTGGGACGATGCGGGATTTATGAGACGGATGCTGGGGCGTATACCGGACCTGGAGGTAGGAAACTTGATTTTAGGAGGGGACTTTAATACGGTGCTGGACCCGGGGCTAGATAGATCCAGCTCAAGGACCGGAAGAAGGCCGGCAGCGGCCAAGGTACTTAAGGGGTTTATGGACCAAATGGGGGGAGTGGATCCATCGCGATTTCTTAGACCTAGGGCTATGGAGTTTTCCTTCTTCTCCCATGTCCATAAAGTGTACTCCCGGATAGATTTTTTTGTTTTGGGAAGGTCGTTGATCATTAGGGTGGAAGAAGCTGAGTACTCAGCCATAGCGGTTTCGGATCATGCCCCACATTGGGTGGACCTGGAATTAGGAGAGGAAAGGGAGCAGAGAACACTCTGGCGATTAGATGTGGGACTGATGGCGGATGAGGGAGTGTGTGCAAGAGTGCGGGGGTGTATTGAGAGATACCTGGAGGTCAATGACGACGGCGAGGTCCCTGCGGGAGTGGTATGGGAAGCACCAAAAGCGGTGGTCAGAGGAGAGCTGATCTCCATTGGGGCCCACAAAAGGAAAACAGAGGCCAAGGAAAGGGAAAGATTACTGGGGGAGATTTTAAGGGTGGATAGGGAATTTGCAGAGACCCCGGAGGAGGAATTGTACAGGGAGAGGAGACGACTCCAGACGGAATTTGACCTTCTGACCACCAGAAAGGCGGAGGTACTGTGGAGGAAGGCACAGGGGAGGAGGTATGAATATGGGGAAAAGGCTAGTCGCCGGTTGGCTCATCAATTGCGAAAGAGGGCAACAGCGAGGGAGATAGGAGGAATTAGAGATGAAAGGGGAGACACGGTGCGAAGGGCAGGAAAGATAAATGAGGTGTTCAAGACCTTCTATGAGGAACTGTATAGGTCTCAACCCCCAGAGGGAGAGGAGGGGATGCGGCAGTTCCTGGACCAATTGAGGTTCCCGAAAGTGGAGGAGCGGGGGGTGGTAGGCCTGGGGGCACAGATTGGGGTGGACGAGGTTATTAAGGGACTGGGAAGCATGCAAGCAGGGAAGGCCCCAGGACCAGACGGGTTCCCGGTGGAGTATTACAGAAAATATGTGGACTTGTTGGCCCCGTTGATGGTGAGGACGTTCAATGAGGCCAGGAAAGGGGGGGACTCTACCCCCGACGATGTCAGAGGCGACGATATCGTTAATTTTGAAGAGGGATAAAGATCCGTTGCAGTGCGGGTCCTATAGACCCATTTCATTATTGAACGTGGACGCCAAATTGTTGGCAAAGTTACTGGCATCGAGGATAGAGGACTGTGTCCTGGGGGTGGTGCACGAAGACCAGACAGGGTTCGTAAAAGGGAGACAACTGAATGTTAACGTGCGACGACTATTAGGGGTGATAATGATGCCCCCAGTGGAGGGGGAGGCAGAGATAGTGGCGGCAATGGACGCAGAGAAGGCATTTGATAGGGTGGAGTGGGAGTATTTATGGGAAGTGTTAAGGAGGTTTGGGTTTGGGAACGGGTTTATTAGCTGGGTTAGACTTCTTTATGGGGCTCCAACGGCAAGCGTAGTTACAGGTCGACATAGATCGGAGTATTTCCGACTATATAGGGGAACAAGACAGGGATGCCTGCTGTCTCCATTGTTGTTCGCATTGGCAATTGAACCTCTGGCCATGGCGTTGAGAGACTCCAGGAAATGGAGAGGGGTGATTAGAGGGGGAGAAGAACACCGAGTCTCGTTATACGCGGATGACCTATTGTTATACGTGTCGGACCCAGCGGGGGGGATGATAGAGGTTATGCAAATTTTGAGGGGGTTCGGGGATTTCTCGGGGTATAGGCTAAACATGGGGAAGAGTGAATTATTTGTGATACATCCAGGGGACCAGAGTAGAGAGATAGAAGGCTTGCCTCTAAGGAAAGTGGAAAGAAACTTCCGATACCTGGGGATTCAGATCGCTAGGAGCTGGGGAACCTTGCACAGACTTAATCTGACACGGTTGGTAGAACAAATGGAGGAGGACTTCAAGAGGTGGGACATGCAGCCTCTATCGCTGGCGGGCAGGGTGCAAGCAATTAAGATGATGGTCCTCCCGAGGTTCTTATTTGTATTTCAATGTCTCCCTATACTAATCACCAAGACCTTTTTTAATAAAATAGACAGGAGCATCACGAGCTTCGTGTGGGCAGGGAAAGTTCCGAGAGTAAGGACGGGGTTCCTTCAGCGTAGTAGGGACAGAGGAGAATTGGCACTACCGAACTTGGGCGATTACAATTGGGCCGCCAATGTGGCAATGATACGTAAATGGATGATGGAGGGTGAGGGAGCGGCGTGGAAAAGACTGGAGAGAAAGTCCTGTAAAGGGACGAGTTTAGAGGCGCTGGTGACGGCGCCGCTACCGATCTCACCTAAAAAGTTTACCACGAACCCGGTGGTGGCGGCAACATTGAATATCTGGGGACAGTGGAGGCGACAGAGAGGGGTGCGGGGAGCCCTGGTGGGGTCCCCAATCAGGAACAACCATAGGTTCGCCCCAGGAAGAATGGATGGAGGATTTCAGAGCTGGTACCAGTTGGGAATTAGGAGGGTGGGAGATTTATTTATAGATGGGACTTTTGCGAGCTTGGGAGCATTGGAGGAAAAGTATAAGTTGCCCGGGGAAATTTCTTGAGATATATGCAGGTGAGGGCGTTTACTAGACAACAGGTGAGGGAATTTCCGTTGCTCCCGACACAGGGGATACAGGACAGGGTGCTTTCAGGGGTGTGGGTCGGAGAGGGCAAGGTGTCAGAGATTTACCGAGAGCTGAGGGGGAGGAGTCGGTGGGCGAACTAAAAGGAAAGTGGGAAGAAGAACTAGGGGAGGAGATAGAGGAGGGTATGTGGGCTGATGCCCTAAGCAGGGTAAATTCTTCTTCCTCATGCGCCAGGCTTAGCCTGATTCAATTTAAGGTGCTACATAGAGCACACATAACGGGAGCAAGATTGAGCAGGTTCTTTGGAGTGGAGGACAAATGTGGGAGGTGTGGCGGGAGCCCGGCAAACCACGCACATATGTTTTGGGCGTGCCCGGCACTGGAGGGGTATTGGAATGGAGTGACGGGAGTGATTTCGCGGGTGGTGAAGGCCCGGGTCAAACCAGGCTGGGGGTTAGCTCTATTTGGAGTTGCGGAAGAGCCGGGAGTGCAGGAGGCGAAAGAGGCCGACGTTGTGGCCTTTGCGTCCCTAGTAGCCCGGCGCAGGATCCTACTCATGTGGAAGGAGGCGAAACCCCCCGGACTGGAGGCCTGGGTAAATTATATGGCGGGGTTCATTAAACTGGAGCAGATAAAGTTTGCCCTGAGAGGATCGGCTCAAGGGTTCACCAGGCGGTGGCAGCCATTTCTCAACTACCTAGGGGAACGTTAGAGGGAAGACAGATGACCAGCAGCAGCAACCCAGGGGGAAGGGGGGGTGGGGAGGGGGGAGGGGGTTTAGTTTAGTTTAGGTCAAAGATAAAGGGGTTTTGTTACTTGTGTATTGTTAAAAATTTCTGTATTGTTATTGTTGCGTTTGCTTTGTAAGAGGGGAAAAATTGTTGTTTGGGAAAAAAATTTCAATAAAACATATTTAAATTAAAAAAAAAGTGTGCATCGTTATCTTTCCAGGGAGATTTGACCCCCTGTTGGGGCAGAGTGGAAGGTACTGGATTTAACAATACCATGCCCAATATTGTCACTGGATTCTGCCTAAGTGAGGCAATTTAATAGGCTTCTCAACTAGGACATATATGACCGTTCCATCATCATCATGGTGTCAAGATTCTGGAACTCCCTCCTTATTGGCATTGTGGGAGGACCTTTGCCATGTGGACTATATGGTTTAGAGCAGGCTTGTCCAACTTTTTCAAGTGAGGGCTACATTTCAATTTTTCTCACTGCCAGGCGAGCTGATGAGCAAATGTTGGAAAGGTGAGGTTTGGCACAGCATTAAACATGAATCTCAAAAACAAAAGCTGACACATGAAAAGAAACAATTTCCTGAGCAAAATAAAAGCTACAACAATAAATGGATAATTAAGCAAACTAGTATTTGATAAAGACCAACGTTAGAATGTGACAGTGTGCGTGTATCAGGATGCTCACTCACCCACTGTTGGAGAGTGCCTGCTGACGAGTGCGGGTGAGGATGAATGAGAATCCCGATATTGGGTATGAGCCAAACACACTCACCCCCATTCCACGCACTCATCCCCTCCATGCGTACACACAATTCTCCCCTGCGCACACCCACCCTGCACACACACACCATCCCACACACATGCCTGCCCACAAACCCTGCACACACGTACAACCCGCCCCAAATACTCACAGAATCCCCATACACACTTCACCACCCTGCACACACTCACCCCCACACACACAAACACACCACAGATACCCCCCGCCAGCACACACCTCTTCAAAACCACACCACCACACAAACACGCACCCCACACATACACACACCGGCCCCCGAGTCACACAAACCCATATACATACACACCTCAGCCCACACACACACCCTCACACACACACCCCACACACACATCCCACCCCACACTGACATACACACACACCAATGCGCACACATCCCAATGCACACAAGCCCTCCCCCACCACCCACCCTCTCCACACACAGATCACACATGCTTGTGCACTCTCACACACACTCTCCCACGCACCTCCACATAAGGTCCCCCCTCACACACACTTTCCCCCCTCACACACGCTCCCCCCTCACATACAGAAGTGAGGTAATGTGGGGAGAAGCAGAGAAACACGGCTGAAGCCAGACCAAAGCTCTGGGAGCGGGCCTGAGCACCGGGAATGATGGAAACGTGGCTTTGGCCTTGGTGGTTGGAGACCTTGCACTCTTCAGAGTCTCTTGAAATCTTCACATGTTCACAGTTGCCAGTGTTTGCTGCTCCTCCAATCACAGCCTGACTCACTATTGTGTTTGCTGCTGATAGGCTCAATGCAGGATAGAAACAGACTGTGATTGGAGGAGCAGTCCGCTGCAGAAATCTTCAAACTTTTTGACCCACCTTACCAGCATTTACAATGGTCACTCTGAGGGCCATATAGCGGGCTATGGGCTGGACAAGCCGAGTTAGTTAGTCAACATTGTGACTTTAATGTATTTCAACTGTGTTTCACTGTGAATAACCCTTGTGGCAAACTCAATCCCAGCAGATAGACATTAGTCTGACTGTATAACAGGGAGACCATTCTTTCTATGTACTGCTTAATCTTTTATTAATCAGATGAGGGGCCATATTCTGAACACTTCATTTTTGAAATAGCAACAGGATCAAAGTTCTTTCCGTCAGCCTTGGTTAGGAGGTGGATTCTCCATTGCCCGACGCTTGTAGCGATGTCCTGATCCGGCGGAGAATGGAGCGTCGGCAGCGAGCTACACGGCTCAAGATGGTGGGAGGATGCAAATCAGTGATCTGCACCAATTTGCATCTGATTAATGGGCTGGAAGTCCGAGTCCCACTCCCCCACCCCGTTATGCACCAACCCCCACTGTGAGAAATCCTCCCGGTGGGATTTGGTGCAACTCTTTCCAAGCGTGACCCTGACATGGATCAAGGGGGTCAGTGCATAACTGAGTTATCCCCCAAAGTCCATTGAAGGCCCCCCACTACCGAAGTCCTGCCCCCTACCACTTGCCCCCCCATCAGAGACCTCCAACAGACACCCCGACCAGAGGCCCCCCCTACAGAGAGCCCTTATCAGAGACCTCCCAACAGAGACCTCTGCCTGAAAGCTGAAGGGCAGTCCAGGCAGTAGGACGAAAAATCACTGCATTCCTACTTACACATCCATAGCATTTGTTGCTTGAGATAAAGGTGTTTAAAATAGCAGCTGTTACAAGTGTCAGAGGCTTCCTCTGACAAGTACTGCAGAACTCATCCAGAGCAGCCAGGCAGTGGAAGCATTAATTCTTAAAAATTCTTTCACAGGATGTGGGCTTTGCTGCCAAGGCCAGCTTTTGTTGCCCATCTCAATTGCCCTTGAACTGAATGGTTTGCTGGGCCTTTTCAGAGCACAGTTAAGAGTCAATCACATTATTAATAATAATAATAATAATTTTTTATTGTCACAAGTAGGCTTACATTAACACTGCAATGAAGTTACTGTGAAAAATCCCTAGTCGCTACATTCCGCCGCCTGTTCGGGTACACAGAGGGGGAATTCAGAATGTCCAAATTACCTAACAGCACGCCTTTCGGGACTTGTGGGATGAAACGGGAGCACCCGGAGGAAACCCACGCAGACACGGGGAGAACGTGCATACTCCGCACAGTGACCCAAGCCGGGAATCGAACCTGGGACCCTGGTGCTGTGAAGCCATAGTGATAACCACTATGCTACCCATGCTGTAGGTCTGGAGTCAGATGTAGGCATTGGGTATAGATAGCAGATTACCTTCCCTAAAGAATATTAATGAACCAGATGGAGTTTTACAACAATTGATGATAACCTCACCATTATGGAAGCTAGTTTTATATTCCAGATTTATTTAAATTAATTTAAATTCCACCAAATGCCATGGTGGGATTTGAATCCATGTCCCCAGAACATTAGCTTGGGCCTCTGTATTAGTGGCCCATTGACATTACCACTGCACCACCATTGCTGCTCTAGCATGCCAAAGGTTTGCTCTAACATATTTCATGTGGCAGCATGCCTTTCATTGTACTTAGGCTGTGTGTGCGGGAGGTACGGGCACTGAAGAGTCATGTCAACAGTGTATAGTCATCATCATCCAGTAGCCATTCTCAAGGTGACTCAAATGCTCCTGGTCCAGCACACTGTCACACAATGATGCCATCATGGCTGCTGCCAGGATATTGGACATCAAACTGCATGATTCACTGCCCAGGGCCACTGGTTAAGAAAACTGAGCCTTTTGGCAAAGAGCAGAGTTGACATGAGGCGCCGCAAAGCCATATGTGTGCAGAAAATGGCACCTTGTAATGGTTTCGTGAGTAAGATAATGAAATGCTCTCATTGAACAGAAGGTCTCAGTGACCTTCCTTATGGAACAGTGGATGGCAAACACCAAACTGTTGGAAAGGTCTCTAGTTTCAACCTGGGAGGAATCGTGATGCTTCTCATGGCTATGGTCACCTGCACAGCCATTGGCAATGCTATCCTTGCCCTGCTCTGAGGGAGTAAAGGTGGCTGAAATAGCTGGCAGATTTCGGAGAACATTTTGAGTGAAATGCAGATATCTGACACAATGGCTGAGATTGTTTTCCCCTATTGTTTTCGTCAACTGGGTTTGGCAACAGGAGCAAAAAAATCTCGCGAGAAGCCCAAATTGCGTTTCACACTGACATAAACGCACAACGTGATTGCGCCCTCCTCCGTCAATGATTGGGTATGTTTCCTGCTGTTCAGCGCCAGGAACATCATTTCATTATCATGCCTCTATGTCTGAATCAGCCCCCTTCAAGAAAGTTCATTCGCGTCAGCATGAAGGCAGAACGGCATGAAACCCGACTGGTCGCCAAAGAGATGTACCTGGTGTCCTGATCTTTAAATGACTAAGTTGCTGGTTGATGGGCTCAATCAGACCCCATCCCACCAGTGCCCCTTAATGTTTCTCAGACTAAATCTGGGATGATACGGCAGAGAAAGCCGCCGTTGATGACAGCGGCTTCAGCACCTCTTTTCCCACCCACTATCAGCCTTTACCAATATCCGGGTAAATTCCGCTCATTGTTCCTTGCTGAGTTTAGTTGGGAGAAATTCTCTCTCCACAGTCTGGAAGGATATGGCACCCTCCCCCCTTCTTCATCCAGCAGTTTGCCCTGCTCTGTGGGGCCTTTTCAATCGCCCAATCATGCTATATTTCAGAACGAATACCGATTAGTGCACCATGTCTCGGGTCAACTGGATTTTGTAGAACCCTTGAAGCCAGCACTAACCACAGTGCTCCCTTTAGATCTTTGCAACTAGAAACAATTGTAGAAAGGCCAATCACTCATAGAATTGTAGTATCAGCCAGGAAAAATCAACCAACAACTATACTGAAAGTAGTTGGTGATCCCTTTGAATTGTGTTGGTGGGGAAGGAACCTTTCCTACTCATGAATGTATGTTAGGTTAAGGGAAGATGTGAGCTGCAGTTGGACTCCAAAGTGGCTCTGCTGACATCAAATCAGCCTTATATGCTGATTGACATCGCAAATGTACTTGGTCTGTATACTTCTCGTGGACAGTAGCTGACATCTGCACCAAGATGACATCCAGGATGTCCCACCCCACCGGTCTGTATGCCCATCATGGAAGCGATTCTGGAGCTCAAAAAACACATGTAAACTCCCAAAAAATCTGCCGCGAATTAATTCAAGTTTTTTCAACTCACAATTTGCAGAGGTCAGCAATTTTCTTTAAACTAAGGAAAATGGACTAAATAAGAGGCACATGAACATTTATTGGGTTAATCTCTTTAGTCCTGGAACAATGTTCCTTTGACATCATAACAATGTCACATGCAAGTGTCATGTGGGTGTATAATATGTTCCATTATAACATTACATTTTCACCACTTTGACACGAATAGGAAAATGTGGTTTAATTCTGCCCTGTGGAAACTAGCAGCCTTGTGGATTAACATGATTGTTTGCCTTCCGGACACAATGCAGTGCATCTAGGCGGTTGAGCTCCCGAGGAACATTGTTTCCAGGAGAAAGAAAAATAATGTTTCCACAACAAGCTCTCAGAATGGAAACCTTTAGTCGGGATGGTATTGTGATTCTCAGGTGTTGTGATTCAAGTACCTGACCGTCTTCATTTCTGTGGAGGGGGTGAGGGTAATGAAGGAGGGTGTTCACTCTGTGCAAAGCTCAGAGAAGACTGACAACTTACTGAACTGGTGAGCAGATTATAGTAACTGCATGGTGTTCATTTCTATTAAAATAAACGGATTGGAAATAGTGTGTGGTTTTGAAGACAAGCAGCCTATTCACAACACTAGTTAAACAGACGATAAATATTTGACAATCTAGTCCCAGTACAAGCAGGATTCACTGTAAAGCTTTTAAATATGGGAACTTGGGCACATGGAAGGTTTTACAGTCTACCTGACAAACAGCTATTTCCCATTACAATTTGACTAAATATATTTTAAATGAATGGTTTTTGGATAAGTTTGTAATTGACTCCGTTCCTTCACAGCCCCACAATCTGATAGTGTGAGAGACACAGTAGCCATCGTGGCCCAGCAGTCGTGGTCCAGGGCCCTTCACTGCTATTAAAGACAGCCTAAAAGACTGCTGTCACTGCAGTCATTGTCATGCTCGCTATGGTTAGAGGTCCCCTTGTGTATGTCACTAGCCTCACCTCGGTGTACCGCAAACTCAACCGCTGAACTCCAGTCCCGATTCTCTGGAAGGTCTATCCCAATTACCGAAACTCCAACTCCAACTCCATTTCTAGCAGGTGGCCGTTCACCTGGATGGTAATCCTAATAGGGGCAACTCGCGGTACACGATGCAATTCAATTTCATACCTCCTCATCATCAGGTTGTTCTAAGTGGAGGGTCCGGACTCTGGACTGGCGTCTCCCTCGGGTATGGCAGCGAGTTTGCTGGCTGCTCTGCGGTTTCCTATCCCTGTGATTGCACTGGCCACACGGGCCACATCGCCTTGGATTCCGGGGAAGCGTCCCGCCAGGTTGTACTGGCCCTGGTCCAACGGGCCTTGTCCTGGCAGTATTCGCGCTCGGGCGGGGTCGGAATGGGGGCGTCATACACTGTTTACCTCCATTCCTGATATTCCCAGGAGTTCCTAGACTCCCTTCTCGGCACTGTCCCATGAGAGGGAGATCACAACGGCCTTCTTTAGGTGCAGCTATGGTTCGACCAGCAATATCCGTTGGGTCGCCATATTGTTTTCTCTGTACACCCAAGGCAGTCCCGTAGCATCTCGGGTAGGGGTGGGCCACAGTCGCCAAAACTCTGCCAATTTTCGCAATTGTGCCCAAAACCCAGTAATGGACTCCCCTTGGCCGTATTAAATCGGTACCTCTGTACGATAACTGACGGCTTGGGGTCATAGGAGTTGGGCAGCATGGTAGCATAGTTAGCACTGTTGCTTCATAACTCCAGGGTCCCAGGTTCGATTGCCGGCTTGGGTCACTGTCTGTGCGGAGTCTGCACGTTCTCCCCGTGTGTGCGTGGGTTTCCTCCGGGTGCTCCGGTTTCCTCCCACAGTCCAAAGATGTGCAGGTTAGGTGGATGGTCATGATAAATTGCCCTTGGTGTCCAAAAAGGTTAAGTGGGTTACGGGGATAGTGTGGAGGTGTGGGCCTGGGTAGGCTGCTCTTTCCAAGGGCCGGTGCAGACTCGATGGGCCAAATAGCCTCCTTCAGCACTGTAAATTCTATGATTCTATAGTGGTTTTCCAGAAGTCCCACTAGCTCTTTGACCGTTTTGGAGTCTGGGGTCGCGGGTATGTCAGCTCTTCATGGCACGAAGAAATGGGGGCCCCACATGCAGTCAGAAGATTTACCATCTGCTGATCATCCCGACGCTAGCGTTTGCCTTATAAATAATGCATACACTCTGCATACTGAGTCCAGTCCTCCACATCAAAAACATTGAGTCTGCCAAAGAGCGGCATTTTCAAAATGGTGCAAACCTTATTCCTTTGCAAAGAGAGGCTACTTTGCACCAAATGGTTATTGGCACCCACTGCAGTTCCACTTTATCCTCCTCGCCAATTTAGTAGTCACAGAAGAGTCCGGAAGGGAGAGTTAAAATGAACGTTTTTTTGCCGAAGTTAACTGTCCCGCTGATGGGCCTCTGCCCCTCAGGGTGGGAGTCCGTACTCTATGAGGTTCATGGGGAGAGGAATCAGGTCGTCCCCATGGGTCTCGTAGGGGTCATAACAGGTAGTTAAGTTTTATTATGTGGTACCTTGAGCTAAACTTTGTTTGAATGTTGTTTATGCTACATTTGGAGCACTCTGTGCAGTTCTGGTCACCGGTTCATAGAAAGGTAATTGAGGCTGTGGAGAATATTTACAAGGACGATACCAGAAATTCAATGTTTTACTTTAACTTTCAGGACAGAAGTAACAGCCATTGTCATATTTCTTTTGAAAAGAGAAGCCTGAGGGGTGATCTAATAGAGGTCTTTAAAATTACCAAGTTTTTCATGACGTGGATAAAGAGAGACTGCCTGTAACTTCTGGCTTGGCCTTGAGTCGGTTTGCCACCCTACTCCTAGTTTCTTACCTTAAAATGAAGCAGTTCCTATCTCACCGACCTCCCTTCTAACTCGGGCTGGGCAAGATCACTCCAGTGCAGCGGGTTCCTGAGGTCTACAGTCAAGGACAGCTTGGTCAAAGGTTGAGTTAGCCATGCCGGCTGGCCTAAAAAGGGGATGGTTGATCGGCTGGGGGGGGGGCGGCAATGAGCCCCCAACTAGGCTGATCACCTGGAATGTTCGCGGGTTAAATGCCGGTCAAAAGGGCACATGTGTTCGCGCATCTTAGGGGATTGAAGGCGGACGTGGTAATGTTGCAGGAGATGCACCTTAGAGTTATGGACCAGTTAGACTGAGGAAAGGCTGGGTCAGTCAGGTCTTTCACTCGGGACTAGATTCATAGACTAGAGGGGTCGCGATCCTGATCAATAAGCGGGTGGTGTTTGAGGCGGGTAGAATAGTCTCGGATGTGGGAGATCGGTACATTATTGTTAGTGGGAATCTAGAGAGGATGCAGGTGGTATTAGTAAATGTGTATGCACCAAATTGGGATGATGTGGATGTCATGATATGCAGACACACACAGAATGGTATACAGACAAGCAGCAAATGGACACAGAGAACAGGACATGACCAATAAGCAGGCAGGACACTCAGGGGTGGGATCTGACTGTAAAAGACATGCGGCACAAACACTCCGCCTCTTTCCACTGATGAACATCTAGAGAGTCAGTCAAGGGTGTTGTTACAATCTCACACCTCCACCACGTGGCTAAGAGCTAGTCTGGTTCAGTCAGACAGAGTAACCACATTTAAGTTAGAAGAGAGTCGTACTCAGAGAGAACTGTGCTAACTGTGCTATTAGTTCAATAAACCTCATTGAACTAACTTCAAGATCTGGAGTATCTTTCTTTTCTAAGCTGCATCCAGTTGCAGCCAGTGTTAGACCAGTTTACCTAACACGACATGATACCAGGAGACTACTAATTTAAGGTGGCTTACCTCAGTCCGTTCCGTGACGACCAGCAAATGTATCCCGGCACAATGGAGAAGATTCAGGCTCCTCACCGTCTCAGGACCTCCGGCAATCTCAGTGCCAACTGGCGGATATTCAAGCAAAAGTTTCTGCTGTGCATCGAAGCTTCAGACCTCGAGGGTGCGTCCGATGCAAGAAAGATTGTGCTTCTCCTCTCAACAGCGGGTGATCAAGCCATCCAACTCTTCTACTCGTTTAACTTCACCAAAGGCCAGGACAGGACAAAGTTTAAGACCATCCTGGACAAGTTCGATAGTCACTGTGAAGTGGAAATCTTCGAGCGCTACATATTCAAACGACGTCTTCAAACAACAGGTGCTTTAAGGTAAAGGTGAATCTTTCAATGCCTTCTTAACTAGCCTCCGCCTGCTAGCGCTGTCCTGCAACTTTGGTAATATTGCTGACTTCATGATCAGAGACCAAATCGTGTTTGGAGTTCACTCTGATCCTCTGAGAGAGCAGCTCTTAAAAATCAAGTTATGACCCTGCCAGTCGCGATTGAAACATGTACAGTGCATGAGCATGCAAAAAATCGGTATTCCCAATACAAAATCAGCTGAAAATGAGAAACTTGCCTCCCACGAGGCAGTGAGTGTACAGGCCATCTCCCGGGTGCAGCGCCTCAGCATTGAAGACAGCGGCCATCTTGCGCGCTTTTCCCAGAGCCCCACACATACGGGATGCGAACGGAATAACGAAGCGGCCGACACCCACACTGCGCAGGTGCAGACATCTGCCGACCACACTGCGCATGTGCGACGACGTACACTGCGTCACGATGCAGTCATCATGACGTGCCCCAACTGTGGCAACGCCCACTTAAAGGGACGCTGCCCTGCAAGAGGCAGGCGATGTTTAAACTGCGGGAAGCCTGTACACTATGCAGCCTTGTGCAGGTCTGCACCACCAGTCAGAGGCCAGCGCTCCCAATTCCGGTGACGGTACGTCCAGGATGTGCAACGACGAATACAGGATTCTGATCCTGGCAGTACAACGGATCCAGAGGACGAGTGCCTGGAGTCCGCCTACCGAGTGGGCATCATTACCACACGTGAACATGCCACACCTAACTCATCTCGCATTCGGTCCATCCTCGCTGTGGATTCGGAGGACGAATGGCGTGCGGTGATGCAGATCAACCTCTGCTCCATCCAGTTCAAGCTGGACACAGGTGCTTCTGCCAACCTCCTCTCACAGGCAGATTTCAAACACATCAAGATGCCCCCCCAAGGTCCTTCCAGCAGCCTGCCAGCTCCTGGACTATAACGGTAATGCCATCACGGCACTGGGGTCCTGTCATCTACTCATCTCCAACCAGAGTACCCATGCACGGCTAAGGTTTGAAATTGTCAAGCCGGACAGGGCATCCCTACTGGGCGCGCATGCCTGCAAAAAGCTAAACCTGGTGCAGCGGGTTTATTCAACAACATCCTCCAACGTGGATCTTCAAGCTGGCATTGACAACATCTCGCTCAGTATCCAGATGTGTTTGACGGGATGGGCACTTTGCCATATCAGTACAAGGTCCTACTGCAACCTGATACCAAGCCAGTGGTCCATGTACCACGCCGGGTCCCGGCTCCGCTGAAGGAGCGCCTGAAGGAACAGCTCAAGGAGCTGCAGCAGCAGGGGATCATTTCCAGGGTAACCAAACTGACTTGACTGGGTCAGCTCGATGGTGGTGGTTAAAAAACCCTCGGGAGACCTGCACATCTGCATTGATCCCAAGGATCTCAACCAGAATATAATGCGTGAACACTACCCCATCCCGAAGCAGGAGGAACTCACCAGTGAGATGGCACATGCACAGTTTTTCACGAAGTTAGATGCGTCACATGGATTCTGGCAAATCCAGCTGGATGAGTCCAGCAGAAGGCTCTGCACCTTCAACACATTGTTTGTCAGGTACTGCTATAACCGTATGCCGTTCGGCATCGTCTCGGCATCGGAGATATTTCATCGCATCATGGAGCAGATGACGGAGGGCATCGAAGGGGTTCGTGTGCACGTGGACGACGTCATCATATGGTCCACGACCCCTGAGGAGCATGTTTCCCGTCTCCAGCAGGTATTCCGCCGTGTCCATGCCAATGGCCTGAAGCTGAACAGGGCCAAATGTTGCTTTGGCATGACGACACTCGAGTTCCTAGGAGACCAGATCTCTCAGTGGGGCGTTGCACCGACACAGACAAGGTCAAGGCCATCGTAGTCATGAAGGTCCCTGAAGACAAGAAGGCAGTATTGCGCTTCCTGGGCATGGTCAATTTTCTGGGCAAGTTCATTCCAAACATGGCCTCACATACCACGGCCCTACGAAACCTAGTGAAGAAGTCCACTGCCTACGAGTGGAAAGCGGCCCATCAAGCAGAGTGATTGGAGCTGAAAGCCAAGCTCACCACTGCACCCGTATTGGCATTTTTCGACCCAGACAGGGAAACGAAAATCTCGACAGATGCGAGCCAGGATGGCATCGGTGCGGTCCTGCTGCAACGCGATGACACTTCATCCTGGGCACCAGTTGCCTCCGCATCAAGGGCAATGACGCCCACCGAACAAAGGTATGCACAAATCGAGAAGGAATACCTGTACCTTCTCACTGGCATTCTCAAGTTTCACGACTATGTCTACAGCCTGCCGACATTCACAGTCGAGACGGATCACAATCCCCTGGTCCACATTATCCACAAGGACCTTAATGACATGACGCCTCGGTTGCAGCGCATCCTCCTCAAACTCAGAAGGTACGACTTTGACCTGGTCTACACACCTGGCAAGGAGCTCATCATTGCCGATACACTGCCCCGCTCCATCACCGTGCCTAGTGAATCACTGAACGTCATCCGGCAAATTGAGTCATAGGTTGAGTCACAGGTGCAGCTGTGTGCTAGCACCCTCCCGGCATCTGATGATAAGGTGATTTGTATCCATGAGGAGACAGCCAAAGACCCCCTCTTGCAGCGTGTTATGCAGCACCTAGCCAATGACTGGCAAAAAGGCCAGTGCCCTCAAATTTTCAATGTAAAGGACAACCTGACGGTGGTTGATGGTATCCTCCTCAAACTGGACCGGATGGTAATTCCACACAGTCTCCAGAGCTTGTGCTCCGTCAAATCCATGAGAGCCACCAGGGTGTGGAAAAGTGCAGACGCAGAGCCAGGCAGGCTGTCTACTGGCCCGGCATCAGCCAGGACATCACAAACATGGTCCTTAACTGTGCGACCTGTCAACGCCTCAAGCCAGCGCAGAGTAAGGAGACACTTCAGCAGCATGAAATCGAAACCTCTCTGTGGTCCAAGGTTGGAATCGACCTCTTTCATGCAAATGGTCGTGATTACGTGCTAATCATTGATTACTTTTCCAATTACCCAGAAGTCGTGAAGCTCTCAGACCTCACATCTCGGACCGTCATCAAGGCCTGTAAGGAGGCGTTCTCCAGGCATGGTATCCCACTCACTGTCATGAGTGACAATGGCCAGTGCTTCAGCAGCCATGAATGGTCTCTGTTTGCCCAGTCATATCAGTTCAAACACGTCACTTCCAGCCCACACTATCCGCAGTCAAACGGAAAAGTTGAGAAAGGGGTGCACATAGTGAAGCAGCTCATCTGCAAGGCCGTGGATTCTGCACCTGGCATTCACCTTGCGCTACTTGCGTACAGGGCGACCCCACTGTCCACTTGCATGTCGCCTGCTCAACTCCTGATGTACAGGGACCTGCGAACGACACTTCCAGCCATACACGTGCCCAACCTGGATCACCTCCCGGTGCTGCAGAACGTGCAGCAACTCCAAGACCGGCAAAAACAGGCTATGATGCTCATGCCACTGATCTTCCCATTTTATCCCCGTCAGACACTGTTCGGGTCAAGATCCCTGTTGGAGGCTGGTCAGCTCCAGCTGTCGTTGTTCGACAGGCTGCCCCCCGCTCGTCTGTTGTGCGTCTGGCTGATGGTTCTGTTGTGCGACGAAACAGATGGGCAAAGTTGCCTGCCCGCAACCACATTCTTCTCCGTTTCCTTCTGTTGTTTTGCCACCTCCTGATACCTTGACTCACGAGGCCACCAGTCAGGCTTCAATCCCGCCCATCAAGGCGCTGGCGTCCCCACCACCACCTCTCCGGCGGTCGACCAGGATCAGACGCAAGCCACAGAGACTGGACTTATGAACATTAGTTCTGTTTGCTATGTTCTGTGTTCTCGCATTAGACGGCTGTTTTTACATGTACATATGTTCACATCCACTGCATGTATATATGTTAATATTGGCCTATTCTTGTAAATACGTTCACATATGTCATCCAAACATAAAAAAGGGGCGATGTCATGAGATGCAGACACACACACAATGATATACAGACAAGCAGCTAATGGACACAGAGAACAGGACATGACCAATAAGCAGACAGGACACTCGGGTGGGATCTGACTATAAAAGACACGGGGCACTCACACTCTGCCTCTTTCCACTGATGAACATCTGGAGAGTCAGTCAAGGGTGTTGTTACAATCTCACACCTCCACCACGTGGCTAAGAGCTAGTCTGGTTCAGTCAGACAGAGTAACCACACTTAAGTTAGCAGAGAGTCGAACTCAGAGAGAACTGTGTTATTAGTTCAATAAACCTCATTGAACTAACTTCAAGGTCTGGAGTATCTTTCTCGTCTAAGCTGCATCCAGTTGCAGCCAGTGTTAGACCAGTGTACCTAACATGACAGTGGAGTTTATAAAGAGGATGCTGGGGACCTGGACTTGCACAGGTTGTTCATGGGAGGGGACTTCAACACAAGTTATGGACCCTGGCTTGGACCGGTCAAGCTCGAAAATGGGCAGGGTGCCAGCAATGGCAAAGGAACTAAGAGGGTTCATGGAGCTGATGGGGGGGGGGGGGGGGGGGGGGGGTGGAGGATCCAATGAGATTTGGGCAGCTGAGGGAGTTCTCCTTCTACTCACACGTGCATAAAGTGTATTCCCGGATTTATTTCTTTATTTTGAGCAGGGCCTTGCTGGCTGGGGTGGTGGACACGGGTAGTCGGCGATTACAATCTCAGACCATGCTCCACACTAGGTTGACCTGCAGGTTAGTAAAGACAGTAACCAGCGCCCGCACTGGAGGTTAGATGTGGAACTTTTGGCGGATGAAGGGGTGTGCGAGCGGCTGAGGAAATGTATTCAGAGCTACCTGCAGGTCAATGACACGGGGGAAATTTCAGCAGCGGTGGGCTGGGAAGCACTGAAGGTGGTGGTCAGGGGGGAGCTGATTTCGATCCGGGCCCTTAGGGAGAAGGTGGACAGGGTGGAGACAGACCGACTGGTAAAGGAGTTACTACAGATTGATAGGAGGTATGCGGAGACCCCAGAGATGGTGGTTACAGGCGGAGTTTAGCTTGCTGACCACAGGGAAGGCGGGGGGGCAGCTGAGAAAGGCGAGGGGGGCGATGTATGAACATGGAGAGAAGGCCAGCAGAATGCTTGCACAGCAGCTTAGGAAGAGGGAGGCAGCTAGGGAGATAGGGAAAGTAAAGGATGGCGATGGGAACCTGGTTGGCGATTCAATAGGGGTGAATAAGGCGGTTAGGGATTTCTGCAGCAGGCTGTACAGGTCGGAACCCCCTACGGGGCCGGAGGGAATGAGGCACTTCTTGGAGGGGCTGAATTTCCCAAAGGTGGACGGGGAGCAGGTAGAAGGGCTGGAGGAAATAGTGGAGGGCTTGAAGGCCATGCAGGCAGGTAAGGCCCCGGGTCCGGACGGGTACCCAGTGGAGTTTTATAAAACGTTCTCGGGGATCTTGGGGCCGGTGTTGTTGAGGATGTTCAATAAGGCAAGGTAAAGAGGGGTGTTGCCCCCGCCGATGTCACAGGCAACAATTTCGCTGATTCTTAAACGGGACAAGAACCCAGAGCTGTGTGGGTCCTACAGGCCGATCTCCCCGTTGAATGTAGATGCCAAGTTGCTGGCCAAAATCTTGTCCTCCAGGATGGAGGATTGTGTTCCGGACATTATTGGGGAGGACCAGACGGGGTTTGTTAAGGGCAGGCAGTTGGTGGCCAATGTAAGAAGGCTGTTAAATGTGATCATGATGCCCCCGGAAGGCAGCGAGGTGGAGGTAGTGATCGCAATGGATGCAGAAAAGGCTTTTGATCGGGTAGAATGGGACTATCTGTGGGAGATACTGGGACGGTTCGGATTTGGGCGGGGCTTTATTGACTGGGTCAGGTTGCTGCATCAGGCTCCTGTGGCAAGTGTATGGACGAATAGACAACATCGGACTATTTTAGACTGCACCGGGAGACGAGACAGGGATGCCCCCTCTCCCCACTGTTGTTTGCGCTAGCTATAGAGCAGTTGGAATTTCTCGGAGTGCCTCGAGGGGCTGGAGAGGACTGGTCCGGGGGGGTTAGTAAAGGGAAGCTTTTGGTACCTAGGCATCCAAGTGGTGCGGGAATGGGACCGGCTGCATAAATTAAATCTGGCCTGGCTGGTGGACCAAATGAAGGACGATTTTCGGAGATGGGATGCGCTTCTGTTGTCTCCGGCTGGGAGGGTGCAAACGGTGAAGATGACGGTACTCCCGAGATTCCTATTTGTACTTCAATGTCTCCCCATCTTTATTCCGCGGTCCTATTTTAAGCGGATCAACAGAGTGATCATGGGCTTCATCTGGGCGGGCAAGACCCCGCGAGTAAGGAAGGCAATGCTTGAGCGGAGTCGGGGAGAGGGCGGGCTGGCGCTGCGAAATTTGAGCAACTATTACTGAGCGGCTAATATCGCCATGATCAGGACGTGGGTGGTGGGGGAGGGGTCGGCATGGGTGCGTATGGAGGTGGCTTCATGTAAGGGCACCAGTTTGAAAGCGTTGGTAACTGCGCCTCTGCCGTTCCCGCCGGCACGGTATTCCAGTGGTGGTGGCGGCCCTGAGAGTTTGGGGCCAGTGGAGGCGGCATGTGGGAGCAGTGGGAGCATCGGTCTGGGCCCCAATCTGTGATAATCACCGTTTGTCCTGGGGAGTATGGATGGGGAGTTCCGGTTATGTCAGAGAGCGGGGATTGAGAGGATGGGGGATATGTTCACAGAGGGGAGCTTTCCGAGTATGAGGGCATTGGAGGAACGGTTTGGGTTGGCGAGGGGAAACAAATTCAGCTATCTGCAGGTGCGGGACTTCCTTCATAAACAGGTGTCAACCTTCCTACTCCTACAGCTAGGGGGGATTCAGGACAGGGTAGTTTCCAGAGGGTGGGTAGGAGAAGGGAGCGTCTCGGACATTTATAAGGAGCTTATGGGGTCGGGGGAGACGCAGACCGAGGAGCTGAAGCGCAAGTGGGAGGAGGAGCTGGGAAGTGAGATAGAGGATGGTCTATGGGCAGACGCGTTGAGTAGAGTCAACGCGTCCGCAACATGTGCCAGGCTCAGCCTGATACAATTTAAGGTTGTTCACCGGGCTCACATGACAGTGGCCCGGATGAGCAGATTCTTTGGGGTGGAGGACAGGTGAGCAAATTGTGCAGGAGGACCAGCGAACCATGTCCACATGTTTTGGACATGTCCAAAGCTTAGGGGATTCTGGCAGGGGTTTGCGGATGTCATGTCCATGGTGTTAAAAACAAGGGTGGCGCTGAGTCCAAAGGTGGCGATTTTCGGGGTGTCAGAAGACCTGGGAATCCAGGAGGAGAAAGAGGCAGATGTTCTTGCCTTTGCTTCCCTGGTAGCCCGGAGATGGACACTATTAGCATGGAGGGACTCAAAGCCCCCGAAGTCGAAGACCTGGCTATTGGACATGGCTAGCTTTCTCTGTTTGGAGAAAATCAAGTTCGCCTTGAGGGGGTCACTGTTAGGATTCACCCAGAGGTGACAACTGTTCGTCGACTTCTTTGCGGGAAATTAATCGTCAGCAAATGGGGGTGGGTGGGGGGGGGAGAGAGTTTAGATTAGAGTAGGAGGTCAATAAGGGTGGGACCTGTGCACGAGGTAAATGGCTTTTGCACTATGTTTATGGTTTCATTTTGTTGTTGTCACTATACCAAAAATACCTCAATAAAATGTTTATTAAAGAGAAAAGTTAGCCATGCCCTCTTTTTCATGGCATTAGCTACTAAAGACCAGGTAAGTTGGGTGGCGCAGTAGTACAGTGGTTAGCACTGTTTCTTCACAGCACCAGGGACCCAGGTTCGATTCCTGGCCTGGGTCACTGTCTGTGCGGAGTCTGCACGTTCTCCATGTCTGCGTGGGTTTCCCCTGGTGTTCCAGTTTCTTCCCACTGTCCCAAAAGATGTGTTTGTTCAGTGAATTGGACATTCTGAATTCTCCCTCAGTGGACCCGAACAGGCGCCAGAGTGTGGCGACTACAGTAACTTCATTGCACTGTTAATGTAAGCCTACTTGTAACACTAATAAAGATTATTATTATTATTTAAAGGTCCAGCCACCTTGACAAGCCAGTGAGAAGGTAAGTGGATAGGATTTGGAGTGGGATGTGTGGGGTCAGGTCAGATTGGATTGGGCCCTGGGGTGGGGTGGGGGTGGGCACAAATTTTGGTGAGGGGGGTGCGGGTCAGTTGAAAGGGGGGGGGCGGCGGGAGAAGTTACTCTGAGATAGTAAGGGGTCAGCAGGAAACTTGTGAGGTGTTGGGGGAGTGCGGAGGAGTTCAGGCAGGTAGTTAGGTGGAGTTTTGTGAGGGGTCAGGTGGGGTATTTCGGGGTTGGAGGGGTGGGGAGGGGGCGAGTTCCGTGGTCAGGGTTGGCCAATGCTACTGTTTTCAGGAAGCTGGAAGTGGATTTAATTCGGAACCATCTGAAGTTTGCAATTTAAATTGCATTATTGGATGATTTCCAGTGCACAGCAATTACCAAAACCCCTCTGTAGGATAAGTACACCCAGAAACAGCTATCCATGAAACTCTGTCTCACAGATGCAATGCAGACATGCCAGCTGCTGCCCAAACCCTGAAATGTGGAGCTTGAGCTGCTCCAGTTGACAATTCTTCCTGCTCACACAGTTGTCCAAAAACAATAAGCATCTTAGAGCTCCCACGTGGAACAGGAAATATACTCTACAGGACTGAGATGCACTGTTATGCCTCCATTTATTAGACACGTCACTGACTTAGCTGGAATGAATTCAGAACTGAAATAAATAACTCACCAATTCGCTGTTTCCCTTGTGCTAAGGTGGATGGAAGTAATATTTTTGCCCCTGGTTGCTAGTTTCTTTATCTGTAAGCAATATATCGCAAAAGCTAATTGCCCTATTTAAATGAAACCTGTTAAGATTTCATTGGAACCTGGTAGACAGATAGGATATGTTCCAAGGAATAACTGATTCGTTTTTGGTGAAGGTGCAGATCCTGATACAGATCCTAGGATTTTTTTTAAAGGATCCATTAACACTGGGAGAAAGGATGAATTGACTTATTTTTAAGAATGCTATGTGTTTATTTAGAATATTGTTGATTGCTCATATTTTGACAGCTGTGATGGATTCCACTTGATGTGGAGTGGCACCCCTCAAGCTATAAGTTTCTGGCGATAGACTAGTGAGTTGCTTCTGGAATAATTAGCTATGGAAATAGATTAAAGACTACCTTACTGCATCACTTGGCATTCTAAAACAGAGTTTTTAGACCAGATTATTGGATGTGAATTGGCTTGAAGCTTCCTCCGGTAGATCGGAACTCTTAATAAAAAAACACCTTTTTCAGCTTTGTAGTTACAGGGCACCAATGAAGCAGGGAAAAACCTGAAGGAGGAGCTGCATAATTGTAATAAAGATGAGTTAACACTCGTGGAGGTATACACTCAATTGTGTGTCCACTTCACTTTTCATCTATAAAACCCAGATATAATGTACTGGAAAACTCAGACCCTTTAGTGTTACTCACGCACAAAGACACATGCAGGATAATGAGTCAATATATTTAAACACTGTGTGGAGTTTCACCACCTCCAGCCTAGGAATGCCAGAGACCATTGCAGCAGCTTTACCACCAGCCCAGCTAAGACCAGCTCACCTCAGTGCAGGTGGGAATCTAACCTAGGGATCTCCTGGTTGGTATGATTCAGATTCCGCTCTTCACAAATACAATTATCAACCAATCATTGCGGCAATGAATAAACATTTTAGAAATAAATATCAATTATATTGTGCAAACCTAAATCAGTGCAAATTAAGATCTTTTAATAATAGCTGTACTTTTTAGGAAGTTAACATTTAACATTCCTTAAATAAGGCTGTGATTGTAAAATAATAACACAGCAATTACAACATTATTCACAGCAATACTTTTGCTATCACCCACCATTTAATCTTAATTACAAGTTATTCATTCATAATTGCAATGAAAGTATATCGAATAACCAAGGAATTACTACCAATTAGTATTTTAATTATAAAGCTATGACTTGATAATTAGAATTGCTTTTAACCATCCGAAAGGCAAATTATTAAGCACATGATTTTCTCAATTGGTCTTTTTACTCCAGTTATTTTCCTTTCTTTCCTGATGGCACTCATTCTTTGCTGCAATATTAAATTGCACAGCATTCCTCACTTTCTGCTATCGTATCCAAGCCGTCATTCTTGGTAACTCTAGGAGCAGTGACTGCCAGCAGATTATTCGGTAGGTAAGGCATCACAGTTAAGCCTGATTGGCACGCTGTCGGTCAAAGGTCACTGGAAAGCCATCAAAGGAGTACATCGCTGGACGGTTACCCCTGGCTTCTCCCCTGCACCCCACCCCCAACCGGATGAAGGTTTCCCATTATAATACCCTACCCAAGGTCAGCACTGATTGAGAATCAAACCTCGGACCCTCTGACACAAATGGCACTGGTGGTGCCATTATCCTATGCGGCAGCCTACCTAGCTTTTGAGATTTGTCAATCCCATTGTGAAATCAGTTGCTAATAATTATGTAACAATAACTGCCTCCTAGCTCCTTTCCTCATGCCATTCCCTTATCACCACCACCTACAATGGGGCAGCTGAGATTGGTGACTCTGCCAAAGGAGGAACACAAGCCTCAAGTTATAACCCACCACGGCCAATCTAATCCCCTAGATCCCCGTGGGGTGTGAAATGTTTCCACTGACCAGTGACGAGTTGTCTTTTCTGTGTTCCTTCAACTTTTTCGCCAGACGCTTTTTCTTCTTGTGAAGGGGCTTGGACTCCAGAATCATTTCCTCGAGTTCAAACGTGGGGTCACAATTTAATTGTCCTTTCTACAAATAAAGCAAAATAAATATGTCAGAGAAATGCAGGCTGGCAGGTCAATGGGCACATAAAGCTTATAAAACATGTCACGGGGCAGCACGGTAGCCTTGTGGATAGCACAATTGCTTCACAGCTCCAGGGTCCCAGGTTCGATTCTGGCTTGGGTCACTGTCTGTGCGGAGTCTGCACATCCTCCCAGTGTGTGCGTGGGTTTCCTCCGGGTGCTCCGGTTTCCTCCCACAGTCCAAAGATGTGCGGCTTAGGTGGATTGGCCATGATAAATTGCCCTTGGTGTCCAAAATTACCCTTAGTGTTGGGTGGGGTTACTGGGTTATGGGGATAGGGTGGCGGTGTTGACCTTGGGTAGGGTGCTCTTTCCAAGAGCCGGTGCAGACTCGATGGGCTGAATGGCCTCCTTCTGCTCTGTAAATTCTATGATGTCTGCATTTCCCCCCAGTTTTCACTACCTCCCCTTAAATTCAGACTTGTTCTGGAATTTGTCCCAGAGGGATGTGGTCCAAGTTAATATTCATCAAACAAACAATAATGGATAATACAATTCTGATGCCATCTGCATCATAACTTACACCCCCCACCTCACTCGAAAGTCATGGAAATTCCCAGGAGCTGTGAATAATGTTAAGCACCCCGCTGATGTGAGGGTATCCTAAAACCCAGAAGGGTAACTTGGAACATTGGTCCTCAGTGGTGTATATTTTCAATCTGGTATATGGTTGGAAAAGATATGCAAACCAGGGAGGAATAGTCCCGTTGTTTTATAAGCAATCAATTAGGAATATTTATTAACATAAAAGAAAAAACACGACAAGAAGGACTATAATACACTACAACAGTACGCTTAACTACCTAGATGGCTATACACTCACAATATGACATTACTCTCCTTTGTTGCCAACTACCTACGTTTCCTGTACTCTGAGATGCTCCTTGCTCCCAGACAACATCCAATACCATATAACTCTTTTAGCTAAATCCAGCAGATAATTACCACGCACAGGTTATTTGTCCACGTTTAGGAAAACCATCTTCAGTTTCAGTGAAGGCGTAATCTTTTTGGAGCAGATGTACATTCGGAATGTTTAGGACAGATCATTCTGTTCGATGTAATGCATTATGTTGAATATACAGCACTAATCCACCGAAACTACATCGGTGTTTATGCTCCGCAGAAGCCTACTTCCACTTCTGACAGAAAGAGACCTTGCAAAATCCTTAAACACAGACATCTTGCAATTTAGGAGACCGCTTGATGGGTTTTTCTGTGATTTATTTTTTACAGTTGAATAACCTGCTCCATGTTCATGTCCATGTTCACACTGTAATCTGTGGAGCACCCTCTTCATAAAAACAATAGCCACTTCTTCAGTAGGGGAGAACAGGGGGGAAAAGATGTTTGTCAAGCAGAGAGCATATGTCTTCCTTTCTTTGAGGATATTCCTCTGTTTACAGTAATGCTCAGTCAGTAAAAAAGTGTACATTTTTTCAAACCTGGTCTAAAGCTTGTTACGACCGGGGTGGAATCAGTGCATGTGTTATCTAGCCCCACTACTCTGCAGATCATAAACATTCAATTTACTCACCAAAATGGCCAATTGATTACCTTCTCTATTGTTACCCAGAATAAAAGAGACTTGAACCAGACTACTATCAATACACTCAGAACAATTGTTTATTATAAAACCAAACTTTTTTAAAGTTGCACAAACTGGTTAACGCACAATTGTACTCTGGAAGTATAACTATCTATCTCCTCTTAAAATTCCTTCAGCAAAGACACAGAGACAAACAAAGGATCAATGGATAGAGCCCCTCTGCTGAGATGGGATTTAGAGGATAAGTGTTGTAAAAGAAAGGATAAAGTTTAGGAACAGACAGAGTTTTGAGACATGAGTCAAGTAGAAGGATGAGATTTGGGACAGATGACCAGAAGGAGATAGAGGCCAGGATATTTTGGATGGCGGGGTTTCCCGTCTGCACCATCTGAAGAGTCCGCTGGCTCTACTTGCCCCACAGCCATTTCACGCTCAAATGAGCATCAATTAGCTGCAGGAGAGTTTCCGCCCCTCACCTGGAAGTTCCGCCTTAAAAGGGCTGCCGACCAATCTGATTGGCAGGTGCTTTCTAGTCCCTGCAGTGATGGAAACTGCAATGGACACAAGAGGAACTTCATGAAGATGTCAGGGCAATGGCAGGTTTGCAGGTAGTAGGGCCCTGTGCTCAGCTTCATTTTTGCAGGAACTCTAAGAAAACATGTTGGC
The DNA here is from genome assembly GCF_047496885.1 of Scyliorhinus torazame. Taxonomy (NCBI): domain Eukaryota; kingdom Metazoa; phylum Chordata; class Chondrichthyes; order Carcharhiniformes; family Scyliorhinidae; genus Scyliorhinus; species Scyliorhinus torazame. The sequence continues at coordinate 187,803,748 of NC_092713.1, forward strand.
CATGTTATTTCACAATGCTTTATTATGTTGTTTTCCTATGGATTAACCATTGAGTCCCCAAACGTTGTAGAACTCTGCATATTAAGTGAAAAATATTAGTGCTGGTTGACATTTTATTCCAAACCATAGATCATTGAATCATTAGTCTTTAGCATAGCTAGAAATTCATTATGCAACAGTTTAATTCTGTAATTCAATCCTATTAAAACATGAGTTACGGAGCTATGAGATAAGGAACAAAACTAGGTAAATAGAGTTAAGATACAGATCAGCCGGACTTCCGATGGCATAATGTTGGGGGGGAAGACGTGCATGAGATGGCTCCTGCTGGAGACTTGAACCTTTTGTTGGCACCACAGGTAGTTTATGTCTGGGAAACCTATGTTCCCTCTTTTCTGAAATGCCCAGAAAAAGAACAAATATAAGAAAGCTTCGAGCAGGAACCCATCAATGGAGTCTGAAGCTTCTCGGGGCTCAACAGCAAGTAAGATGGCGGAGTCGGATTGTCTCTCTTAGACCACACCACTAATTGCCGAGATCATCACCAATATCTTGGCGATAGAGTTTGGGAAGCACCGACAAATTGTGTCGGAGGAGCTTAATTGATCAATAGGTGAGGCCATGGACCCCATTCGGGCGGCTCTGGGAAAAATTAATGAGGCCGTCGAAGTCCAAAGAATCATGATCAAGGATATGGAGGAGGCTTGATTGGCCCATAGTGATTGGTTGGTCGCACTGGAGTCTGATCTGACTTCGGTAGCTGATACGAACAAATCGCTGAATGACCTGGGAACAGGTCCAGGAGGCAGAATCTTTACAATAGTAATCTTTATTAGTGTTTCAAGTAGGCTTACAATAACACTGCAATGTTATTGCCACACTACAGCACCTGTTCGGATACACTGAGGGTGAATTCAGAATGTCCAATTCACCTAACGAGCCCATCTTTCAAGACGTGTGGGAGGAAACCGGAGCACCCGGAGGAAACCCACAGATAGGGGAGAACGTGCAGACTCTGGACAAACAGTGACCCAAGCCGGGAATCAGACCTGGGTCCCTGGCGCTGTGAAGCAACAGCGCTAATTGTGGGGTTGCCGGAGGGGATTGAGGGCCATACCCCCACGCAATATTCTCAGCATGTTCCTCAAGGTGGGGAGTGAGGGTGAATTCACATCCCCACCTGAATGGACCAGGTCCACCGCTCACATTGGCCGAAGCCTCACTGAAGATCCACTGCGCATGGTGATTGTGAGATTTCAGTTATAAGGAAAAAGAGAGGGTTCTGCGATGGGTGAGGGACCACCGCAATTTCAAGTGGGAAGGCCACTCCATTATGGTTGTATCAGGACATGGGCACAGAGTTGGCGAAAAAAAGAGCCACGTTCTCCAAAGTGAAGTGTTTTAAAGTGGAGTCAGGTTCGGGCTGTGTTTCCAGCTTGTCTTCGAGTAAGATTTGAGGAAAGAGACTATATTTTTGATAGGCCAGGGATGCAGATGCTTTTGTTAAGAGGCACAAGTTGTGTGTGGTTTAATTTGGTGTAAGGCTCTGTCATCAGGCATATTGCATTGTTTGTATTTCTTGATCTTCTTTTTTTTCTTCATTGATCTTTTGGGGTTACGTTCATACTATTTTTGATTATATTTGAGATTCCCTACTATCTGGGGTTTTGTTCTTTATTCTAATATATGGTTTCCATTTAAAAAAAAAAAAAAGTTGTTTGGTGTGACGTTTAAGTCTCTGATGGACGAGCAAGGTACATGGGGTTTTGGTAGTCTTTTATTTTATCGATTTTTCCTTTTCTCTAGTGGGAGTCTCCCTGCTAACTAGGGAGTTAGTTAGTTAGTGAGAGTGGATTCGGAGGTTCGCTGCAGTTCAGTAGAGTGTTTTTTTCGAAAATGAGCTCAGCGTTTTTGTTTTGTTTTGTTTTGTTAAATGTAGGTTTCAGTTGTAGGGTAGCTTTTTGTTTGCCTATTTCTTACTTTTCGGTGTGGTCACACTCAATGGCGATGACATTGTTGGGGGTGGAGAGTTTATTGGGCTTTTGTGTCCAGTCTTTTGACTTGGTTTGGTGGCCATCTTGGGTGGATCTTTTTGCTTTACCTTTTCAGTGCCCCTTGATTAATCTCTCTTCGTGGGGCTGGCTATCTCCAGATTAAGGGGGGTGCTGCTGGGGGAGACCGCCAATCCATTGGGCCTCCAATCCATTGGGCCCCTTCTTACTGATGGGGTTTGGAACAAGGCCCTTCACAGGGTTAACTCCACAACATCATGTGCTCAGCTGAACCGGATTCAGTTTACTTTGTTACACAGGGAGCACTTGGCTAAGACAAAGATGAGTGGGGTTTTCCCAAATGTAGAGGTTAGGTGTGATCGATGTTCTCTTGGTCCAGCTAGCCTTAAGCATATGTCCTGGTCTTGCCTCAAACACGCAGGTTTCTGGACTTCATTCTTCAATACCATGTCGGAGATACTGCATGTGGATTTAGAGCTGTGTCCACTGGTGGCCATATTTGGTATGTCGGATTCGCCAGTGATTCAGTTTGTGGTAGAGGCGGATAGCCCGGAGGCGAATACTGCTTGGTTGGAGGTCTCCCACTCCGCCCAGTGCCTCTGCTTGGTTGGGTGACTTGATGTTATTCCTGCATTTGGAGAAGGCCGAGTTCACCATCAGGGGGTCGGTGGAGAGGTTCTATCTAAGATAGCAGTCATTTATTTAATTTTTAAGGAGTTAGCCACCGTCAATTGTTAGTGGACTTAAGTCCTATTTGAGTTAATTATGGGGCGTTTGTTTTGGGTTTATTTTCATATTTGATTGTGATTTTCTTTTTCTTTGTTCTGGTTTGTATTGATTGTTACGAAAAAAAATAAGAATAAATATATTTAAAAAGATACAGATCAGCCATAATGGGAAAACAAGCTCAAGGATCTGAATGGACTCCTCTTGTTTCTATCTAGATATCAATGGGACTTGGCACATGTGAGCAAGTATTTATGCGTCAAGCTCTTTCTCCAGACAATTCAAAATAATTCAGGTCGCAAAGGATTAGCCATATAAGTTAATGGGTAACATAGAACCTCACAGCCACATCTGATACCGAAACATTCAATCTTTCCATTTGTTTATGTCATAATATACACCAGTATATCATGGTGCAGACACACACTGATGGACACACAGTGGGACCAATCAACACACACAACACTGCAGCCAATCACCAGTTAGAGCACACGCACTGTAAAGACAGGGGGCATTAGAGTTCCCGCTCATTCGAGCTGCAGCTAGCTAGGAGGACAGAGCTCACAGCCTGCAGCACAGACATTCACCATGTGCTGAGTGCATCGACTGGTTAGGACAAGGCAAAGGTCTTTAGTTAAAGCTAGTATCGTGTTAACCCACAGTCAGAGTATGTTACAACAGTTAATGATTCAATAAAATACTGTTGCACTATTTCAAGTTTTGGTGACCTGTATGTGTTCCACGGATCCAGAGCACCCAACACAACATGATACCAGGAGTTGAGGGATATTAGCACTTCTTAGACCAACTTGCAAGTGATCTGCCTTCCGCCAGCATTCCGTCATCCTGCAACATGGACAACATCAGCCCGCCGCCGCCGCTCCGCATCGCCGGCAACCTAGGGGCCAACTGGAAGATATTCAAACAACGCTTCCAGCTCTTCCTTGAGGCCACAGACAGGGAGGACACCTCGGATACCAGGAAGATTGCTCTCCTCCTCTCCACGGCTGGAGACCATGCCATCCACATTTTCAATTCTCTTACCTTTGCGGATGATGAAGATAAAACAAAGTTCAAGACGGTCCTCCTCAAGTTTGACACTCACTGCAGCATAGAGGTGAATGAAAGTTTTGAGCGCTACGTGTTCCAACAGCGTTTGCAGGGTAAAGATGAACCTTTCCAATCCTTTCTCACCCACCTCCGCATCCTTGCGCAGTCTTGCAGCTACGGGCCCACCTCCGACTCCATGATACGCGACAAGACTGTTTTCGGCGTTCAGTCGGTCCCCCTACGACAGCAGCTCCTCAAAGTAAAGCAGCTCACCCTAGCGACCGCCATTGAGACCTGTGTCTTACACGAAAACGCCACGAGTCGGTATTCCCACATCCAAGCGGCTGAAATGGCGCAGCAAGGTCCCCACGAGGCGGAACGGGTCCAAGCGATTGAGCAACTTCAGGGCCTCAGCCTGGATGAGGGCGGCCATTTTGCGCGCTTTTCGCGGACTCCCGCACCTGTGCACACCAAACGAGGGGACGGCGACGTCGAAGAACGTAATGCGCAGGCGCGCACCACACACGACCGCACTGCGCATGCGCGGTGGCGCAGCAAATGTGCTGACGCTACGACGTGCGGCAACTGTGGCTCCGCCCATTTAAAGCGGCAATGCCCTTCAAAATCTCGACAATACCTAAGATGTGGCAGACTTGGCCACTATGCTGCCTTCTGCCGAGCAGCTCAGCCTGCCAATTCTTATCGCTTCAGCCAGCCTCGCAGGAATGTCCGGGCAATTCAAGCCACGGTCATCGAGTCCGATGCGGACCTCCCACACAGCAGTGACACCGAGGACCCGAAGGTACCTTTTCGAGTCGGTGTTGTGACAAAAAACAGGCTGTCCCCGAAGCAAAGACACCAGCCGCTGTTGGTATACAGCATCGATCCAGATGATGAGTGGTGTGTCACCCTGACGGTCAACCGGTCCCAAATACGATTCCTCCGCCTGGACACTAGTTGCTCCGCCAATCTGACTTCCAAGCCTTTGTGTCAGACCAGCCATCCTTTAATCAGCCTGCCAGCTAATGGATTACAATGGCAATGTCATTGCTGCTAGCGGCGCGTGCCAACTTGAAGTGACGCACAGGTCACGCAAATCCATCCTTCCTTTTGAAGTTGTGGGCTTCTCGAAAGCCTCCCTGCTTGGCGCGCAGGCATGCAAGCTGTTGAACCTAGTTCAGAGAGTTCACTCTCTCTCTCTCTCCTGATGACACGTCTGCCTTTCAGGACACTGACTTCAGGGCGCAACTCGATGCCATCTTTGACCAGCACCACAACGTCTTCGAAGGCATGGGCACGCTCCCATATACCTACAAGATCTTATTGAAGCAGAATGCCATGCCTGTGGTGCACGCACCTCGCAGAGTCCCAGCACCCCTTAAGGACCGCCTCAAGCAGCAGCTGCAGGACCTCCTGGACCAAGGAGTGATGTCCAGAGTCATGGAACCAACCGACTGGGTCAGTTCCATGGTATGTGTGAAAAAGCCTTCTGGCGAATTGAGAATTTGCATTGATCCCAAGAATCTAAATCGCAATATCATGAGGGAGCACTATCCAATTCCCAAGCGCGAAGAGATCACATGCGAAATGGCTCGCGCCAAGCTCTTCACCAAACTCTATATGCCTCAAAAGGATTCTGGCAAATCCAGCTCGCCAAATCCAGCAGGAAACTGGACATTCAATACCCCCTTTGGCACATATTGTTACAACAGGATGCCGTTTGGGATCATATCTGCTTCAGAAGTGTTCCATAGGATCATGGAACAAATGATGGAAGGCATAGAAGGTGTTCGCGTCTATGTCGACGACATAATCATTTGGTCCACCATCCCGCAGGAGCATGTCAGCCGCCTCCAGCGCGTGTTCAAACGCATACGTGAGCAGGGCCTACGCCTCAACAGGGCCAAATGCTCTTTTGGTCAGACGGAACTCGAAGTTCCTCGGGGACCACATCTCCCAGTTGGGTGTGCGGCCGGATGCGGACAAGGTGGCTGCTATCACAGCCATGAAAACGCCAGAGGACAAGAAGGCGGTCCTCCGATTTCTGGGCATGGTCAACTTTTTAGGGATGTTCATCCCGAACCTCGCCTCTCATACCACGGCTCTCAGGAACCTGGTCAGGAAGACGACAGACTTCCAATGGCTCTCTGTCCATGAGCGCGAATGGAGAGAACTCAAAACAAAACTCACCACGGCCCCGGTCTTAGCTTTCTTTGATCCAGCAAAAGAGACCAAAATTTTGACAAATGCCAGCCAATCCGGCATTGGGGCAGTGCTACTGCAACGCGATGAGGCCTCATCATGGGCCCCCGTTGCATATGCATCACGTGCCATGACCCCCATGGAACAGCGCTACGCGCAGATGGAAAAGGAGTGCCTGGGCCTTCTGACCGGTGTGGTTAAGTTTCACAATTATGTGTACGGACTTCCTCAATTCACCGTCGAGACCGACCATCGGCTGCTGGTCAATATAATACAGAAAGACTTGAACGATATGATGCCTCGCTTCCAGCGCATTCTGCTCAAACTCCGGCAATATGACTTCCAGCTGGTATACACCCCAGGCAAAGACCTCATCATTGCCGATGCTCTCTCCAGGGCAGTCAACACTCCGTGTGACCCAACGGGATTCGTCTGCCAGGTTGACGCCCATGTGGCCTGCGTGGCCTCCAATCTGCCTGCCACGGATGAACGCCTCATCCAAATTGGCCGCGAGACGGCGGCTGACCCTTTGCTGCAGCGTGTCATGTGCCTCCTAACAGACGGGTGGCTCAAGGGCCAATGCCCTTAATTCTATAATGTCAGAGATGATCTGCCGGTAGTAGACGGGGTTCTTCTGAAACTGGACCGCATTGTCATCCCGCATAGCACAGACATCCTCGTCCTGGAACAGCTACACGTGGACCAACTTGGCATGGAAAAGTGCCGCCGACAAGCCCGAGAGGCAGTGTACTGGTCCAGCATTAATGACGACATAGCCAACACAGTGCTCAACTGCCCCACTTGTCAGCGCTTCCAGCCGGCCCAACCACGTGAGACCCTGCAGCCCCATGAGTTGGTCACGTCACCTTGGACCAAGGTGGGCATCGACCTGTTCCACACGCTGGGTAGAGACTATGTCCTGATTGTGGACTACTTTTCAAATTACCCAGAGGTGATACGGTTGCACGATATCACATCGTCTGCAGTCATTCGTGCCTGCAAGGACACCTTTGCTCGACACGGCATCCCACTCACGGTGATGTCGGACAATGGCCCCTGCTTCGCAAGCCAGGAATGGTCCAACTTTGCCAGGCGGTACAATCATGCTGATCACCCTGCTCTGGCTCCAGATGACAACGTTCGCATCCATCTTCCGGATGGTGGCTGGTCTGCAACCGCTGTTGTCCTTCGGCAGGTGGCCCCCCGCTCGTTCCTGGTTCGTCTACCGGATGGCTCCATTTTACGCTGCAATCGGCACGCCCTTCGTCTCGTTCCGTGCTCGCTACGTGATCCTCCACTATCGCCTCGTCCTTCTGCTGACCCTGTCATGGACTATGCAGAGATCCCGGTCACTCTGCATCCTCCTCACTCTAACGCAGTCCAGCCCGCTCCTCAGCCGGCGGCTCTCGACCCACCCTTGAGCACACGGTCAACCAGAATTCGTCGCCCACCTCAGAGACTTAATTTGTGAACTTTGTGGACTTATGGACTTTCTGATTTGTTCTGTTCTTCCGTTTGATCGTTTACATGGTTTGTATATAGTGTTCATCTCGATATTCTTGTGACATACTATTTTTCTACACCAGGCACCTTCCCATGTAAATAGCTTAGTTCTCATGTATATAGTCCTGTAAATATTTTGCACACACGTAGTCAGGGACATTCTCACCATACACTTATATATTGCCACACAGGTACATTCTTTGATAAAAGGGGGGATGTCATAATATACACCAGTATATCATGGTGCAGACACACACTGATGGACACACAGTGGGACCAATCAACACACACAACACCGCAGCCAATCACCAGTTAGAGCACACGCAATATAAAGACAGGGGTCATCAGAGTTCCCGCTCATTCGAGCTGCAGCTAGCTAGGAGGGCAGAGCTCACAGCCTGCAGCACAGACATTCACCATGTGCTGAGTGCATCGACTGGTTAGGACAAGGTAAAGGTCTTTAGTTAAAGCTAGTATCATGTTAACCCACAGTCAGAGTATGTTACAACAGTTAATGATTCAATAAAATAGTGTTGCACTATTTCAAGTGTTGGTGACCTGTATGTATGTGTTCCACGGATCCAGAGCACCCAACACAACAGTTGATACTTTGTGAAACATTCATTTTTGAGGCTACTTTCCCTATGTAACATATACTCCCCTATTTATGAAATGGACATGACAAGACTTTCTGACTACATATGTAAACAACTTTATTTTCCTTCTCTCTAACTTATTTCCATCAACCAGCATCCATTTTTTATCTCCATTTTTTAAACCTTTCTTTACACTGGAAAATTGAACCCATTCTTACAGCAGGTACCAAGTTGTCTGCAGCAATAACTTTCTCGACAAAATTAAACCTGATGATCCGCTGACTATTGATATGAATTGAGGCGTTGTTAGGACATGCAATGTCCCCACTGGAAACCGTGGCATGAGTAGAATTCATTTATAATTTTTTAAAAAGTACCCAATTCTTTTTTTTTCCAATTAATGGGCAATTTAGCGTGGTCAATCCATCTACGCTGCACATCTTTGGGTTGTGGGAGTGAGACCCAAGTAGACACGGGAAAAATGTGCAAACTCCACACGGACAGTGACCCGGTGCTGGGGGAATAGAATTTATAAGTTTCATATCTGAAATTCAAAAATAAAGAAGCATGGGAAATAGGACAATATGGATAGTTTGGTGCAGTGACAGTGGGCCAAGTAGCTTCCTTCTGTGCTGTGAAATTCTATGGTCCCACATGGAAATCGGTTATCATCTCAGGATAACTAAAATCCATTACTTCCCAACATATTGAATAAGGAAGAAATTCTTGCCTGCACCCTCAACTATCTTTTCCCTGCCATGCTACTGAATAAGGTTACACGTGCTTATTTCTGACTGCAGCCCCCCCTTCCCCCCCAACGGCTGATGGTGACCAGCTCTTTAAAGAACAGAATAAAATTAAAGGCCACAATCTTTTATAAATCCCCTCAATTGCGCCCCTTATCGTGAACTTAATCTTCTCAGGATGCAAAAACTCCATAAGATTCCCCAGCCATACCGAGGCATCAGGTGGAGAAGCTGACCTCCGCCTGCGAGCGATCAGTGAGACGAAGACTAAGACATCCACCCCTGCACTCATCTGTAGCTCCGGCAGGTCTGACACCCCAAGTATGGCCACCAGGGGACTCTGCTCCAATTCCATCTGTATTATGGGCAGCATGGCAGCACAGTGGATAGCACAGTTGCTTCACAGGTCCAGGGCCCCAGGTTCGATTCCCAGCTTGGGTCACTGTCTGTGTGGAGTCTGCACGTTCTGCCTGTGTCTGCGTGAGTTTCCTCCGGGTGCTCCGGTTTCCTCCCACAAATCCCAAAAGACGTGCTGTTAGGTAATGTGGATATTCTGAATTCTCCCTCAATGTACCCGAACAGGTGACGGAGTGTGGCGACTAGGGGCTTTTCACAGTATCTTCATTGCAGTGTTAATGTAAGCCTACTTCTGACAATACAGATTGTTAAAAGATCGCCAACATGGTGCTGAAGATGGAAAACCAAAATCTCACCAGCTAAGGACATGCCCAGAACATATGCACATGATTTGCCGAGCCCCTCCCACAATGCTCACACTTATCTTCCACCCCTTTTAACAACCGACTCATCCTAGCCCAAGTTAAGTGCACCCGGTGCATCACCTTCAACTGTATCAGCCCCAATCTTGCGAATGACAAAGCAGCGTTCACACTACGCAAAGCCTCACACCACACACCCTCCTCCTCCCACTTGGCCTTAATCCCCACCGGGGATGCAGCCTCCCGTAAATTCCTCAGGTACTACCCTCTTCCATCCCAGCGAGCGACAGAACCTTTTCTAACAATGAGGCTGGCGGAAGACCTTTCACGTTAAGTCCCTCACCTATAGATGCTTTCGAACTGTGAAAGCCCAAATGTCTCTGATACTCCTTTGGGCTTGCGAACCACCCCTCCAGAAATCAGCCCCCTATGCCTTCCACCCCCTTGTCCACCCAGCCTCGAAACCTGGCACCCAATCTTGCCTGCTCAAACATGTGGTTATCACAAATTGGCGCAAACTTCGACACCGCTACTAATTTAAAGTGCTGCTGGAAATGCTGCCATATTTTCCTGGAGAAATTGGAAGCAAGGCAGTCGCCATTGCCCAACCCCCTAAATGAACCCGATTCCCTCCTCACCCAAACTGCCTCATGGTCCCCACACCACCCCAATACCTTCTTCGCCGCCAATAATAAAAGATCAGGCTCGGCAGCATCAAACCCCCTGATTGCCGGTCCCACTGCTCCCAGTGGCCCAGTAAACATTCATCCCTCAATCACCATCACTAAAATGGATTAACCGGCCATTATATTTTTAATGTTTGTGGGATCTTGCTGTGCGTAATGTGGCTGTTGCGTTTCTGATATTACAACAGTAACTATACTTCAAAAAAATTGGCTACAAAATGTTTGGAGTTGCGTGTAGGTAACAAAACGTGATATAAATGCAAGTTCTTACAGATGCGCTTTAGATCTTAGTAAGTGGACAGCTACAAGGATGATTGTTTAAAACAGTAACCAGCAATTAGCAAGAGAAGAAAACATGGAAAGATCCTCTGACATAATAGTACGTCACACATGTTTAGACAACCAGCTAAGGTGTAAATGAAGATGTCTTACATTGGGAATAAAACCTGCTGTGAGCTTCTTCTCCAATACAGCATCCCAGTTGATGTCTGCCACGTAAGGAGAACCTTGCATATCAGCCAGGCTGGAGAGGCGCTGGGTTGAGCTAACCGTAAGCAGCTGAAAAGAATCAATAAAAATTACAAATGGAAGGAGGACTATCCAACAAAATAGATTCATACAATACGTTCATATCAGATTCACACAATGCTTTCTTTTTTCATTCATGAGATGTGAGCGTTGTCCATCCCTGATCGCACTTGTTCTTTGGCCATTTAAGGGTCAATTACATTGCTTTGCATCTGGAGTCACATGTAGGCCAGAGCTGGCAAGGACAGCAGATTTCATTCCCTAAAGGACATCAATGAGTCAGATAGGTTTTATAAAATCGACATGGTCATCATTAGACTTTTAATTCCAGAGGTTTTTTTTATTGAATTCAAATTTCACCATGTGCCAAAGTAGGATTTGAACCCAGGTGCTCAGAGAATTACCCTGGGTCTCTGGTACTGGTCCAATGACAATACCACTATGCCACCCCCTCCCCGGATTTCTGTCATCTATCTATTCCACTAGTATGTGTTGACTGTTCATGTATCCAATAAGCTATGTTGATACTTTTGAGAGATTTACCAGGGTGCTTTCTTTTGGATCATTGTGTAACAAAGTCATTGGTCCATTCAAAAAATGCACAGAGGTCATGATAACACCTAGAAGAACAAGGGAAGCAAGTACATGAAAGCATCCTCACTTTCAAGTTCCACTCCCAAATCATTCCAACCCAAGTCATAAATTGCCATTCCTTCATGGTTGTTGGCTTAAATTCCTGGGACCCCTCCTCAACAGCACTGAGGAAGCACCTCGTCCTCACTTACTGCAACAGCCCATATCGGAGAAAGAATTAAAAAAGTAACATTGATGCTTCCTGCACCTGAAAGGCTGGGATCCTGAGTGAAGTTTCAGCAGGGATAGATGCACAGCCAAAATTAGAAGACATGAAGTGAGTAAGGAAGGCATAGAATGTCTAGACTAGTTAAGTCAAAAGGGAGTTTGACAAGATTGGATGGTATTTATTTTAACGCAAAGAGTCTGACAAGCAAGGCAGATGAATTGAAAAATTAAAACATGAGGGTACAAGATTATTGCTGTCACTGAAACTTAATTTTCGGGAATGAAGCCGGGCAAGTGGTTGAAGTTTCAACGGGGGAGCATTTTGCACACAGTGATCATAACTCTGTTAGATTCAAGATTGTTATGGAAAAGGACAAGGATGGGCCTAAGATTAAAGATCTAAACTGGGGGAGGCTGATTTGAATAGATCAGAAATGATTTGGCCAGAGTAGACGGGGAGCAGACACATTTAGATAAATCTATGAGAGAACAGTGGGACGCATTCAAGAAAGAAATAGGGAGAGTACAGGGCCAACATGTTCCAGTCAAGAAAAAGGGTGGTCCAACAAACTCAGTGAACCCTGGATATCGAGGGCTATACAGCATTGGATAAGAAGAAAAAGGGAGACTTATGGCAGATAAAGGGCATGAAAGGATACTGAAAGGAAATTCCTAAGTTGTTTTACAAGTACTTCAAGGGTAAAAGAATAACTAGGGAAAGAGTAGGGCCCATTAAGGATCACACTGGTCCCATCGGTAGGTGGGGGGGGGGGGGGGGGGGGGGGGCGGGCAAAGGCGTTGGCTGGGCTAATGGTGGAAATGGGAGGGGTGGACCCTGGGGGGTTTCTGCACCTGAGGGAACGGGAGTATTCGTTTTTCTCAGCAGTCCATAAGGTATACTCGCGGATTGACTTTTTTGTGGTGGGGAAGGCTTTGCTCGCTGGGGTTAAGGGGCCAGAATACTCGGCAATTGCAGTGTCAGATCATGCTCCGCATTGGGTGGATATGGTACTGGAGAAGGGGGTAGTGCAGAGGCCGGGGTGGAAATTAGATGTGGGATTTTTGGGGAACCAAGTGTCTGTGACAAATTGAAAAGGTAATTAAAGAGTATGTAGGTTTCAACTGTACGGGTGAGGTGTTGAAGGCAGTGGTCTGGGAGGCTCTGAAGCCTGTGGTGAGGGGTGAGGTGATTTTGTAAGGCCAGGGTGGACAAAGAGGAGAGGTTGGAGCGTCAGAGGGTAATAGATGAGATGTTGGAGGCAGATAGGAGTTATGCAGAAGATGGGGACCCAGCGAAGCTGGAAAAGAGGAAGGAACGACAGGTGAGCTTTGACCGGCTATCCACCAGGAAGGCGGTGCGCCAACCGAGACGAGCAAGGAGTGCAGGTTACGAACATGGAGATAAGGTTATGTTAGCAGGTCCACTCCAGCGGGAAGCAGTGGCAAGGGAAATTGTTCAGGTGAGGGATAGGGCGGGGAAGTTGGTGGTGGCTGATTAACAAGGTTTTTGAGGAATTTTATGAGAGGTTGGAGAGGTCAGAGCCACCTGGGGGAGACCGTGAGATGCAGGAATTTCTAGATGGATTGGAGTATCCGAGGCTAGGGGAGGGGGACAGGGCTACATTAGAAGGAGCGATAGTGGAGCAGGAGATAAAGGATGCGATTGGGAGGATGCAGTCGGGGAAGGTGGCAGGACCGGATGTGTTTCCGGTGGAATATTATAAAAAATTCAAGGATAAGCTGGTACCACTGATGGTGGGGATGTTTGAAGAGGCGATAGGGAAGGGGGTGTTGCCACAAACCTTGGGGCAGGCATCGATTTCCCTGCTGCTAAAAAAAGATAAGGATCCGTGTGGGTCGTATAGGCTCATATCGCTTCTGAATGTGGACGCAAAAGTATTGGCGAAGGTACTGGCGGGTAGGCTGGAGGAGTGCCTCCCGAAGGTGATAGGTGAAATCAGACGGGGTTTGTGAGAGGGAGGCAGCTCTTTTCAAACATTAGAAGGGTATTGAACGTTGTTATGGCGACGGCATAGGGGAAGGAAATGGAGATGTTTGTGGCATTGGACGCTGAGAAGGCGTTTGACCGGGTAGAATGGGGGTACCTGATGGCAGTTCTGGAGCAGTTTGGGATTGGACCAAGATTTATGAACTGGGTAAAGCTACTATATAAGGAGCCGAGGGCGAGTGTCCGCATAAACAACATCAGCTTGAGATACTTTTCTCCCCACCATGGGACTAGGCAGGGATGTCCTATGTCCCCCCTGCTGTTTGCACTCGCGATTGAGACTTTGGCCATCGCATTAAGAAGTTTGGGGGTATGGAAAGGAATAGTGCGGGGGGGGGGGGGGGGTGGGATAGAGCATAGGGTATCCTTATATGCCGATGACTTGCTGTTATACGTGTCGGAACCGAGTGTGTCGATAGGGGGAATATTGGAGCTGCTTCAAGTGTTTGGGTCTTTCTCGGGGTACAAACTAAATCTCGACAAGCGTGAGTATTTTGTGGTGTCTCGGCCAGGGGTGGGGGCAGGTTTGGGCGGGCTGCCTATCCGTAGGGCAGGGACTCACTTTAGGTACCTGAGGGAGCAGGTTGCCCGGGAGTGGGTGGGGCTCCGCAGGTACAATATTTCTAGTTTGGTGGGGAGAGTGAAAACTGATCTGGCAAGGTGGGATGGTCTCCCTCTGTCACTGGCGGGTCGGGGGCAGGCAATTAAAATGAATGTGTCGCCGCGGTTTCAGTTTATTTTTCAATGCCTGCTGATTTTCCTGCCAAAGGCTTTTTTCAGAGAGATTGAGGGAAGGAGTACTTCGTTCATATGGGAGGGAAGATGGCCAGAGTTAGAAAGGTGCTGCTACAGAGGGGAAGGCAGGCAGGGGGTTTGAGTCTTCTGAACCTGATGTATTATTACTGGGCGGCGAATGTGGAGAAGGTACGGAGCTGGGTCAGAGGGGTTGATTCCCAGTGGGTCAAGATAGAGGAGAGTTTGTGCAGGGGATCGGGATTGAAAGCACTCGCAACAGCGCCGCTCCCGATAGCCCCGGGGAAATACTCAGGGAGTTCGCTAATAATAGCTTCATTGAGAATTTGGAGGCAGTTTCGCCAACACTTCGGGTTGGGGGCAGGGTCAAGGGAAATGCCGATTCGGGGGAACCACAGATTTGAGCCAGGGAGGTGGGATGGAAATTTTCGGAAATGGGAGGAGAAGGGGATTAAGACACTAAAAGTTTGTTTCTTAGGGGTCGGTTTGCAGGTCTGAAGGAGCTGGAAGCGAAGCATGGGCTGGAGCAGGGGGAAATGTTTAGATACATGCAGGTTCGAGATTTTGCCAGAAAGGAGATACAGAGCTTCCCGGTGGAGCCGGCCTCCACATTGCTGGAGGTGCTGATGACAGGGAGACTGGAGAAGGGGGTAGTGTCAGCGGTTTACTGAGCTATTTTGGAAGAGGACAAGGCACCACTGGAAGGGATCAAAGGAAAGTGGGAGGAAGAGTTGGAAGAGGATATGGAGGAGGAGTTCTGGTGTGAGGTGCTCTGGAGAGTTAATGTCTCCACCTCGTGCACGAGGTTGGGGTTGATACAGCTGAAGGTGGTATACAGAACACACCTCACGATGGCGAGGATGGGCCGATTCTTTGAAGGAGTAAAAGGTGTGTGTGAGTGTTGCGGGGGGATGGGGCGCGAATCACGTTCATATGTTTTGGTCCTGTCCAAAGCTAAAGGTTTACTGGAAGGAAGTTTTTAGGGTAATTTCTAAAGTGGTGCAAGTGAAACTGGACCCGGACTCCCGGGAGGCCATATTCGGGGTGTCGGACCAGCCAGTGTTGGAAACGAGTGCAAAGGCAGATGTTGTAGCCTTCGTCTCGTTGATTGCCCGAAGCCGGATCCTGATGGGTTGGAGAGCAACCTCCCCAACCTGTGACCTGGCGTGGTGGGGGGGACCTGTTGGAATTCTTGACTTTTGAGAAGGTTAAGTTTGAACTGAGGGGAAGGATGGAGGGGTTCTAAAATTAATGGACATTATTCATCATGCACTTTTAAGAACTGGATACCATTGAACATTTGTTGGGGTGGGTGGGTTGGGGGGAGGGGGGTGGTGTGTGTTAATGGCGACTATGGGTGATTCCTGATTCCTTTCTGTCATTTGTTTTGTGGACATGCGGGCTAATGTTTGGGATTTGGTGGGAGGATGGGATCGTTGTTATTGATATGGGGATTGACATATTTGTTACTGATTATTGTTTATTGTTGGTGGATGTAAATTTGGGAGAAAATGTGAAAACAAGGAGAATAAAAAGTATTTTTTTTCAAAAAAGGATCAAAGTGGTAATTTGTGTGTGAAGGTGGAGGACATAGGTAGGGTTTTAAATGAATACTTTGTGTCGGTGTTCACTCATGAGAGGGTTGGTGTAGGTATAGAAATCAGGGAGAAGGACTGCGATAAAGTTAAAGAAATTAACATAGGCAAAGATGAGGTTCTGAGTGGTCTGGCATGCTTAAAATTAGGCAAATTTCCAGGGCCAGAAGAAATGTATCCCAGGCAGATGAGTGAGGCAAGGGATTAAATCACAGGGGCGCTGGTATAATTTTCAATTCCTCTCTGGCCACAAGAGAGGTGCCAGAGGACTGGACGGTAGCCAATGTGGTACTATTATTCAAGAAGGGAGGGAGGGATAAACCAGGAAACTACAGACCATTCAGTCTAACCTCAGCAGTGGGGAAACTATTGGAAGCAATTCTGAGAGACAGAATTAATCCACATTTGGAGAGGCAGGGATTAATCGAGAACAATCAGCATAATTTAAAAAATATATATATTTTTATTCATGTTTTACATTTTTACACAGTACATTCGTTAAAGGTAGATGAGATGGTTACAATTCACAAGTTGCTCTTTTTCGATATCACTCCCATCCCTCTACCCCCCCCCTTGAGAGCAGAGTCTCTGTGCTCTCTTCTTCCTCTTTGGATTTCCTTCCAGCCTCCTGCCTTTCGGAGGGTAGTCGCCAGCGAACAAAAATGGGGACAGCGGACATCCCTGCCTTGTGCCTCTGTCCAGCTGGAAGTATTCAGAGCTGGTGGTGTTGGTCCGAATGCTCACCTTGGGGATGTTGTACAGGAGTTTCATAATAATAATCTTTATTAGTGTCACAAGTAGGCTTACATTAACACTGCATTGAAGTAAGTTACTGTGAAAAGCCCCTAGTCGCCACATTCCAGCACCTGTTCGGGTATGAGTGAGAATTCAGAATGTCCAAATTACCTAACAGCACGTCTTTCAGGACCATGAGGTGAACCCTGTTCCTAACGCAAACCACTCTAGTACCTCGATGAGGTATTTCCACTCGACTGCATTGAAGGCCTTCTCGGTGTCCAGGGAGACGATCACCTCTGGTGTTCTCTCCCCGGATGGGGTCAGTATCACATTCAGCAGCCGTCTGATGTTCGCAGTTAGCTGCCTACCTTTGACAAAGCCTGTCTGGTCCTCTGCGACCACCTCTGGTGCGCAGCTCTCCAGTCTCTTGGCCAGGACTTTTGCGAGTATTTTTGTGTCCACATTGAGCAGCAAATTGGGTCTGTATGATCCGCATCCGTTTGTCTTTTTTGGGTATCATCAATATGATGGCTTGTGTTAGTGTTAGAGTCAGGGTGCCCCTCGCTAGTGAATCTGCGAACATCTCCTGCAGGTGCAGGGTGAGTGCCAACCCAATTTCTTTGTAAAAGGCCACCGGAGCCTTCCCTGCCTGCATGGAGTTGATGTTCTTCATGACCTCTCCCAGTCCTATTGGTGCTTCCAGCTCCCTCCACCTATCGTCTCCCACGACTGGCACGTCCAGTCTATCGAGGAACCGTTTCAGCCCCGAATCCCCATTGTGGGGCTCAGATGTACAGTCACCAATCAAAGGCCTCGAATGCTTCGTTTATCTTTTATGGTTCGGCCAACAGTCTGCCTCTGCTATCCTTCACCTGCACTATTTCCCTTGTAGCTGCCTGCTTTCTCAGCTGGTGAGCCAGCAGGAGGCGAGCTTTGTCTCCATGCTCAGAAAAGGTCCCCCATGCCTGGCAAAGTTGTTACACTGCTTTCCTGGTGGAAAGCAGGTTAAAGTCCATTTGTAGCTTTTTCCTCTCCGCCAGCAGCTCTATGGTCGGGGTTTGGAGTACCGTCTGTTGACCTCCAGTATGGAGTCGATCAGTTGATGCCTAGCCGCCCTCTCTTCCCTATCTCTACGAGCTTTGTAGGCTATAGTTTCTCCCCTAATCACAGCCTTCGGTGCCTCCCAGAAGGTGGAAGGTGAGATTTCCCCGTTACGGTTGTTCGTAACGCACTCATCTATGGCCTGTGATGTTTTCTGGCAGAAGACCTTGATGGTCGTGGGCAACCTCTATATGGGGCATTGGGTACGATCTGTCTCCAACTTCACATACATATAATGTGGAGCGTGGTCAGAGATTACGATCGCTGTGACTATCTCTGGAAGCACCGATTTCCCCACTACAAAGAAGTCAATGTGGGTGCAGACCTTGTGTACTGGTGAAAAGAATGAGAATTCCTTCGCGACTGGGTGTGTGAACTGCCATGGTGCGGCCGCATTTGGAGTATTGCGTGCAATTCTGGTCGCCGCATTATAGGAAGGATGTGGAAGCATTGGAAAGGGTGCAGAGGAGATTTACCAGAAAGTTGCCTGGTATGGAGGGAAGATCTTATGAGGAAAGGCTGAGGGACTGGAGGCTGTTTTTGTTGGAGAGAAGAAGGTTAAGAGGTGACTTAATTGAGGCATACAAGATGATCAGAGGATTGGATAGGGTGGACAGTGAGAGCCTTTTTCCTCAGAGTCGGTTGGATCTCTGCTCTCAATTCCCTCTGACAGGCCCACAATTTTGTTGCCTAGATCGGATCTCTTGGTCCTCGACCTACCCTTTCAGGCTTCCCTGGGTCACCACCAACCTCTTTATCTCGGCCTCCAGGGCAACGATCCGGTCGCTCTGGTTCGTCGATGCCTTTTTGAGTTCTTGGATCGTTTTCTCTTGGGCTTCCAGCCTCCTCTCATCCCGTCAAGCGCCGTCTGCATGGTTTGGATCCCTGCCTTGATCTTGTCCTTCATTGTGGTCAGTTCCTTAGTTAGGAACGTCTTCCAACCATCTCCAGGTGGGGGAGGGAGGGGCTGGAGGGGGGGGAGGTGCTGTCCAGGTTGCCAGTCCCCTCTCTTGTGGGTGGCCAGGGACCCCTCGCCTCGTTGGCCCGCTGGCCCGCTTGCTGCTGCTCTTGCCCTTTTCCGCAGCTTTTGGCTTCCCTGCGGCCTCTCGAGCTACAGTTTGTTGGTATTCTTTCCTCTCTGTTGTCTTTGTGGGTGAGGGGTTGAATGAGTCCAATTTTCTGGGCTAAATGCGGCCAAAAGGGCCTATATTGCTGTGTTCTGGAGGAGAAGCACCTGGTGTGCGACTACTCAGCACATCCTCATCACTGGAGGTCTCAGCATGGTTTTGTTAAGGGGAGGTCATGCCTAACCAACTTTTTTTGAAGAGTTGACCAAGTGTGTAGGTGAGGGCAATGCATCTGACGTAGTTTATTTGGACTTCAGCAAGGCTTTTGATAAGGTCCCACATGGGAGACTGATAGTGAAGGTTAGAGCCCATGGGATTCAAGGAAATTTGGCAAATTGGATCCAGAATTAGCTGAGTGGCAAGAAGCAGAGGATGCTGGTCGACTGGTATTTTTCTGACTTGAAGCCTGTGTACAGTGTCCTGCAGGGATCAGTGTTGGGGCCCTTGCTGTTTGTGATTTATATAAATGAATTAGACATGAATGTAGGAGGGCCGATCAGTAAATTCCCAGATGATACAAAAATTGGTGGGGTGGTAAATAGTGAGGAGGATAGCCTTAGATTACAAGAGGACATAGACAGGCTGGTCAGGTGGGCTGATCAGTGGCAAATGGCATTCAATCCAGATAAGTGTGAGGTGATGCACTTGGGCAGGACAAGGGAATACATGATAAACGGCAGGACCCTGGGAAGCACAGAGGATCAGAGGGACCTTAGTGTGCATGCACACTAGTCCCACAAGGAAGCAGAGCAGGTGGATACACTGGTTAAGAAGGCGTATGGTACAGTTTAAGAGCAGGGAGGTTATCCTGGAATTGTAAAAACGTTGGTTAGGCTACAACTACTAGAGTATTGTGTGCAGTTCTGGAATCCACAATATAGGAGGGATGTGATAGCACTGGAAAGGATGCAAAGGAGGTTTACCAAGATGTTGCCTGGGTTGGAGACTTTTAGGTTTGAAGAGAGATTGGACAGACTGGGGTTATTTTCCTTGCAGCAGAGGGAGACTATGGGGGACATGATTGAGAAAAAAAACAAAACAAATGATTACAAAATGGGATGGATTTAAGGTTAAAAATAACAATGAGACTGAAAGCAATCACTATTATTAATGTATAAATTGGACATCCACTTTCAGCAACTCCACATGAGCAGTTAAAGTAGTCAATCAGGAGTTTGTTGTCCGGGATAACTCGCTGCGCCAGAAGCCGGGTGATAATTGTATCTCCGTGAGAGACTCGTCATTCAAGTGTGTTGAATGACATGAAGTGACTGTATCTAACTGACATATGCCCACTAAACCCATGAGAAAACATCAAGGGCTGCCTGTTCCAGTGCAAGTACCCTTTTAATAATGTGATAAGTCTTAATTGCTATCAAACAAACTCTGGTACTGCAAATTAACTTTAATAATAGTTGAGTTTCATTCCTTCAGCTTTTACGGATGGAAATACTAAAAGATTCAAATAATTTTTTAAACCTTTTCTTTCAGTCCCTTTTGTCTCTCCCTCTTAATTCAGCTTTTTAAAATTTTCCTTTCTTTACATTTCTGTCCAAATCTGATTTGATATTCAATTCAATGTACTAGCTGACACTCGTTGCTTTAAACTCTGCACTGCTCATTAACAATTCTTTAATTTTGATTGGTTAAGCAGATACGCTGTTGCTTGCTCTTGTTCACACAGGCCTCAGATACCTTGCAGAAGACATTGCACTGTTTGAATGTTTGGCTGACAGTAATTTTAAGTGAAAGAAGCCCATTAAATGTCAACGCATGTATTTGTTGCTGACTTCAAAATCTGGCCCACTATTTTTTCTGTGTATTCAACTTCAACAGGGAAATGAACAAAGGCACAACTGTCATGCCCCCCTTGTCTTCCTCATTAGTTGGATGTTAAAAATCACATGGCACCATTTGAAGTGAGCAGTGGAAAACATTGCCAAGAAACAAAGAATGAAACAATCTTCATCACATTCAGCTTCTCTTCCTCTTGTCCCCCTCCCCACGTCTTCCATATTCCCTCCCCCCAAGTCTTCCATATTCCCTCCCTCCATGTTATTTCAAGTTTAATTTGACTGAAATCTACATAATTCAACATTATTATGATCTTGAAGTTTACTGTCTTCTTATTCATCGAAGGTAGCTATTCAAAGGCAAGAGAAAAAGATCAGAGGAAAATCCTGCAACTATCAGAATGAAAGGCTATTGAACTGCCCTTAGCTGAAATAAAGGAGACCTTCATTGTGGTGGTTGTCCATACCTCCCACCAGAGGGAGCAGCAGTCTTCCCTCATCCAGAGTTACCAGACCTCTGAGCTTTTCCTACTGTACGAATATAATTTGACTTTATGGGCAGCACGGTAGCACTGTGGTTAGCACTGTTGCTGCACAACACCAGGGACCGGTGTTCGATTCCTGGCTGGGTCGCTGTCTGTGCGGAGTCTGCACATTCTCCCTGTGTCTGCGTGGGTTTCCTCCGGGTGCTCCGGTTTCCTCCCACAAGTCCCGAAAGACGCGCTTGTTTGGTGAATTGAACATTCTGCTTCTCCCTCAGGTTACCTGAACAGGTGCTGTAGTGTGACGATTAGGGGATTTTCCCAGTAACTTCATTGCAGTGTTAATGTAAGCCTACTTGTGACATTGATAAAAATCATTACTGTCAATCTTCAAGGAGTGAGGAGATGATGGCATAGTGATAATGTCCCAGAAGCTTAGACTAATGCTCTGGGGCAGCCAGTGGAATTTGAATTCCGTTAATAAATCTGGAATATAGCCTCCATAATGGAGGCCATGAAGCTATAATCGATTTTTTTTTTCTTAAAGAAAATATATTATTGAAGCATTTGTAATTTTCACAGTTTAACACATTAACATTTCTTAAACGACTGCGTGGGCCGACACACGCAAAACACCTAAAAAAACAAAAACGTCCCCTACTATCCCCGCCCTATTCCCTAATTACCCGTATACCAAGTTCCCTGTCCTTATCTAACATTGCCATGCCTCCTGTTTTCCTCCCCCCTCTTTTCCCCTCCCCCCTTACTGCTGACGTTCAGTTTTCCTTGAAGAAATCGATGAACAGCCGCCATCTCTGGGCGAACCCCTGAATTGATCCTCTCGAAGCGAACTTGATTTTTTTCCAGGCTGAGAAACCCTGCCATGTCGCTGACCCACACTCCTGCCTTCAGGGGCTCCGAGTCCCTCCATACCAGCAAAATCCATCTCTGGGCCATCAGGGAGAAGAAGACCAGGACATCGGCCAGGATATTGGCCTCCCTCCCCCACTTGGCTCCGGATCTTCCGATACCCCAAATATTGCCAGTTCCAGACTCTGAGTTACCCTCCCTTCCAGGACTTCTGACATAACATCCGCAAATCCCTGCCAGAATCCCCATAACTTCGGACATGCCCAGAACATATGTACATGGTTCTCCGGGCTACCCCTACACCGCCCACATCTATCCTCCACCTCCTCAAAGAACCTGCTCATCCGGGCTACCGTCATGTGGGCCCTGTGGACCACCTTGAACTGGATCAGGCTAAGTCTGGCACACGACGAGGATGAATTGACTCTCTTCAAGGCTTTTTCCCCACAGTTCAATTTCCAGCTTTCCAGGTCTCCTCCCAGTTTCTCTTCCCATTTCCTCTTCACCTCCCTGATAGGGGCCCCTTCCCACTCCATCAACTCCTTGTATATCTCCGAAACCCTCCCCTCTCTAACCCCTGTTTTTGACATCACCTTGTCCTGTAATCCCCTCGGGGGGAGGCGAGGAAAACCAGGAACCTGCCCCCGTACAAAGTCCTGCACCTGAAGGTACCGAAACCCGTTCCCACCCGGCAGCTTGAACTCCTCCTTGAATGCATCCAAGGTTGAAAAGCCCTCCTGGATGAATAGGTCCCCAAATCTCTCAATCCCTGTCCGCTGCCATCTCTTAAAGCCCCCATCCAGCCCCTCCGGGGCAAATTGGTGGTTGTCACAGATCGGTGACACACTGACGCCCCTCCAGTCCCATGGACAAAGGGATTGATTAAGAAGGGGAAAGTACAGTACGAAAGGAAGCTTGCAGGGAACATAAAGACTGACACTAAGAGTTTCTACAGAAGAGAAAGAGATTGGTAAAGAGAAATGTAGGCCCACTACAGACAGAAGCAAGGGAATGCATAATAAGGGACAAAGAAATGGCTGAGCAATTAAATACATACTTTGGTTCTGTCTTCACAAATGAGGACACAAATCAGATCCCAGAAATGTTGGAGAATGAAAGGTTTAGTGAGAGGGAGGAACTGAGATAGATCAACATTAGTAGAGAAATGGTGCTGGGAAAACTGATGGGATTGAAGGTGGATAAATCCCCAGGGCCTGAGAATCTGCATCCCAGAGTGGAAATAGTCATTGGTGGTCATCTTCTGGTATTCTATAGACTCTGGAACTGTCCCTGCAGATTGGAGGGTAGCTCACGTCACTCCAATATTCAAAAAGGGAGGTAGAGAGAAAGCAGGGAATTATAGACCAATAAGCCTAACATCGATCGTGGGGAAAATGCTTGAATCCATTATCAAGGACTTTATAGCGGAACATTTAGAAAGCAGTGGCAGGATCAGTCAGAGTCAGCATGGATTTATGAAGGGAAAATCATGCTTGACAAATCTGTTGGAATTCTTTGAAGAGGTAACCAGTACAGTCGACAAGGATCTTTCAGAAGGCGTTTGACAAAGAAGAGATTATTGTGCAAAATTAAAGCGCATGGGATTGGGGGAAATGTATCGAGGAGGATAGAAAACTGGTTGGCAGAGAGGAAACAAAGAGTAGGGATTAATGGGTCCTTTTCAAATTAGCAGGCAGTAACCAGTGTTACCACAGGGATCGGTGCTGGGACACCAGCTATTCACAATATCTATTAATGATTTGGATGAGGGAACAAAATGTAACATCTCAAAGTTTGCAGATGATACCAAATTAGGTGGGAGGGTGAATTGTGACGAGGATGCAGGAATCCTAAAGCAAGATCTGGACAGGTTGGGCGAGTGGGCAAACCAATGGCAGATGCAGTATAATTTGGATAAGTGTGAGGCTATTCATTTTGGAAGCAAAAACAGGAAAGCAGATTACTACCTGAATGGTTGTAAATTGGGAGAGGGGAGTGTGCAGCAGGACCTGGATGTCCTTGTGCACCATTCGCTGAAGGTAAACATGCAGGTGCAGCAGGCGGTAAAGAAGGCTAATGGTATGTTGGCCTTCATTGCAAGAGGTTTCGAGTATAGAAGCAGGGATATGTTGCTGCAATTGTACAGGGCCTTGGTGAGGCCATACTTGGAGTATTGCGTGCAGTTTTGGTCTCCTTCTCTGAGGAAGGATGTTCTTGCTCTCGAGGGAGTGCAGCAATGGTTTATCAGACTGATTCCAGGGATGACGGGACTGTCATATGAGGAGAGATTGACTAGGTTGGGATTGTTCTCTCTGGAGTTCAGAAGAATGAGGGAGGATCTCATAGAGACTTATAAAATTCTAACAGGACTAGACAGGGTAGATGTAGGGAAGATGTTACCAATGATGGGTGTGTCCAGAACCAGGGGTCACAGCCTGAGGATTCAGGGTAAACCATTTCGGACAGAGATAAGGAGAAGAGTGGTGAGCCTGTGGAATTCATTACCACAGGAAGTAGTTGATGCTAAAACTTTGAATATATTCAAGAGGCGGCTGTATATAGCACTTGGGGAGAATGGGATCAAAGGCTATGGGGAGAAAGGAGGATTAGGCTATTGAGCTGGATGATCAGCCATGATCGTGATGAATGGCGGAGCAGGCTCGAAGGGCCAAAAGGCCTCCTCCTGCTCCTATCTTCTATGTATCTATATGTGCTGCCTCCATTGCCCCACACCCTTAGGGCTGCCACCACCACAAAGTTTGGAGAGTACCGAGCTGGCGAGAACGGCAGGGGCGCTGTCAATAAAGCCTCCAAGCTTGTACCCTTGCAGGATGCTGCTTCCACTCGCACCCAAACCGACCCCTCCCCCACTACCCACGTCCTTACATCGATTTGTTGGCCGCCCAGTAATAGTTAATAAATCTCGGGAGGGCCAAGCCCCCCTCTCCGCGACCCTGTTCCAGGAGTGTCTTCTTCACCCTCGGGGTTTTACCATTTAGCACAGGGCTAAATCGCTGGCTTTGAAAGCAGACCAACGAAGGCCAGCAGCACGGTTCAATTCCCGTAACAGCCTACCCGAACAGGCGCCGGAATGTGGCGACTAGGGGCTTTTCACAGTAACTTCATTTGAAGCCTACTTGTGACAATAAGCGGTTTTCATTTCATTTCATTTCAGAACCCGAGATCGCCGCGTTCATTTTCCTGAAAAAAGCCTTTGGGACAAAAATCGGGAGACATTGAAAAAAGAGCAGTCTCGGAAGGGTCGTCATCTTTACCGTCTGGACCCTCCCCGCCAGCGTCAGCGGGAGCATGTCCCATCTGCGGAAGTTCCTTTTCATTTGATCGACCGTTTTGCCCAGATTTAACTTGTGAAGCTGCCCCCAATCCTTAGCCATGTGAATCCCCAGATATCGAAAACTCCTCTCAACCACTCTGAACGGCAACTCCTTCAGTCTCTTTTCCTGCCCCCCTGCCTGGATCACAAACTTCTCGCTCTTTCCCATATTTAACTTGTAGCCTGAAAATCGGCCAAATTCTCCTAGTACCTCCATGATTTTGGCCCCCCCCCCCCCCAAAATCGGGTCTGTGACATAGAGCAGCAAATAGTCGCATAGAGAGAGAGGCCCTGTGCTTCACCCGCACCCCCCTCACTATCCCCGGCAGGCATTCGATGAACTAAGGGCCATCGCTAAGGGCTCTATGGCCAGGGCAAACAGTAATGGGGAGAGCGGGCAACTCTGCCTCATCCCCCTACAGAGACCGAAGCATTCTGACCGGACTCGGTTTGTTCTTCCATTCGCCACCGGCGCCTGATATAACAGCCGGGCCCAATCCACAAATCCCTGCCCAAAACCAAACCTGCCTAAAATACTTCCACTCCACCCGGTCGAAAGCTTTCTCCGCGTCCAAGGCTACTACCACTTCAACCTCGCGCCCCTCCGCTGGCATTAAGAAGCCATCTAATATTGGGCGTCAGGTGCCTGCCCTTCACAAATCTCGTCTGATCCTCCCCGATTACCTCCGGGACACAATCCTCTATTCAAGTGGCCAAGATCTTTGGCAGTAATTTAGTATCTACATGCAAAAGGGAAATTGGCCTGTACAATCCATAGCTCTCCGGGTCCTTGTCTCGCTTCAGGATGAGAGAAATTGATGCCTGTGCTAGTGTTGGGGGAAGCACTCCCAGCTCCTTGGACTCGTTAAAAGCCTTAACCAAAAGCGGCCCCAGTAACCCAGAAACTTTTTTTTTAAATTCCACTGGGAATCCGTCAGATCCCGGGGCCTTACCCGATTGCATCGCCCCCAATCCGTCTATCACCAATAGGGCCCCCCAGGACTTCCACCGGCTCCTCATCTACCTTTGGGAACGCTAGCCTCTCCAGGAATTGATTCATACCCTCCTCACCAACCGGGGGTTCCGACTCATATAGTCGACTATAGAATTCATGGAACACATCATTAACTGCCCCCGGGTCCATCACTACCTTCCCCCTCATATCCTTTATTTTCCCTATTTCTCTTGCCGCCTCCTGCTTCCTCAGCTGGTGTGCCAAAATCCTGCTAGCTTTCTCCCCATATTCATATATTGCCCTTTACCCTCCTCAGATGTCCCTCCGCCTTCCCTGTGGAAAGGAGCCCAAATTCTATTTGGAGTCTCTGACGCTCCTTCAGGAGCTCCTCATCCGGAGATTCCGCATGTCTCCTGACCACTTGTAAAATTTCTCCCACCAACCTGTCCAGCTCCGCCTGTTTGGTCTTCTCCCTGTGGGCCTGAATCGAAATACATTCTCCTCTAATAACCGCCTTCAATGCCTCCCACACCACTCCAGCTGCGGTCTCTCCCATTTCGTTGTTCTTTATATACCCCCGAATGGCCTCTCTCACTCGCTCACAGCTCTCGTCGTCCGCTAACAGCCCTGCATCTAATCTCCACTGGGGGCTCTGGGACTTTCCCTTGCTTACCCATAGGTCTATCCAATGTGGCACGTGGCCTGACACCACAATTGTTGAGTACTCCGTGCCCTCCACCCCCGCTAACAGTGTTTTATCCAGTACGGGAAATCTATCCTGGAGTATACCTTGTGTACATGGGAGTAGAATGAATATTCCTCGTTCCTTGGCCTCCTGAATTTCCACGGATCAACCCCTCCCATGCGCTCCATAAACCCCCGCTGTTCTTTCACCATTGCTGATACTTTCCCTGACCTAGCACTCGGCCGGTCCAGTCTCAGATCCAGGACTGTGTTGAAGTCACCCGCCATAACCAACAGGCGCAAGTCAAGGTCATGGATCTTTCCCAGCACCTTCCTGACAAACGCGACATCATCCCAGTTGGCATATATATATTTACCAACATCACCGCCATTCCCTCCAGTTTCCCTTCTTCAGTCTAACCTGGTCTCCCAACTTCAAGTGTGTCTCTTGTAAAATGGCCACGTCCGCTTTTAGCTGTCTCAAGTGTGTGAACTGGCGGGTGAAAACAGAACTAGGGGGCATAGCCTCAAAATAAGGGGAAGTAGATTTAGGACTGAGTTTAGGAGGAACGTCTTCACCCAAAGGGTTGTGAGTCTATGGAATCCCTTGCCCAGTGAAGCAGTTGAGGCTCCTTCATTAAATGTTTTTAAGATAAAGATAGATAGTTTTTTGAAGAATAAAGGGATTGAGGGTTATGGTGTTCGGGCCGGAAGTGGAGCTGAGTTCACAAAAGATCAGTCATGATCTTATTGAATAGCGGAGTAGGCTCGAGGGGCCAGATGGCCTATTCCTGCTCCTGCTCCTTGTTCTTATGTTCGTATGAACACACGGGCCCTTTTGACCGGCCCATTCAGTCCACGAATATTCCATGTAACCTGCTGGATTCCCTTACCCACACTCTTAACATAAGTTCTCAAAACAATAACATCAAACACAGAAAGCAAACAAACAATCCTCCAAGGTCTGGGAGCAGAGGCCCATCCCTCCTCCCTTTACAACATTTTATCAGTCCCATCACCTTCAAACAGAGCCAAAAACAAGAGAAGAAAAATCAAACAGGAGAAGAAAAGATTTTCCATGCAGAAACTCAAACTTTTCTTTTTGTTCCCTAGAACATCTCAACTTAGAAACTTTTTTCCTGTATCTCGGTACATATAACAAATCAAAATCAAATCAATCAGAGACATTCTTCTTTTCCCGATCAATACAACTTAAGATACAGTGAAAGGTTGAGATTCTATAAATATAAAGCAACACAAAATTTTTAACTCAACCCACTACCATCTAGATTTTAAAGTCATTATGCCTCTGCTAAATTATTGTCCTTCATGAAGGCCGCCACTTCTTCTGGTGAGCCAAAATACAGTTCCCGGTTCTCGTAGGTCACCCAAAGACGGGCCGGGTAGAGCAGTCCGAATTTTATGTCCTTCGCATACAGGGCCGCCTTGACCTTATTAAAACTCGCCCTCCTCTTTGCGAGTTTTGCTCACAAGTCTTGACCTACCCAGACCTCTGCCTCTTCCCACATGAACCGCTTTGTCTGCCTGGCCCACTTCATAATGTGTTCCTTGGCCAGGAACAGATGCAGCCTCACCACCATCGCCCTTGGGGGCTCACGACCCTGGGGCTTACGCTTGGGCACCCTGTGAGCCCGGTCCACCTCTAACGGCCTGTCAAACGCATCTTCCCCACATACGCACCGGCATCCGATCCCTCCTTTCCCTCTGGCAGCCCGACGATCCAGATATTCTGCCTGCGAGAACGATTCTCCAGGTCCTCCACCTTCTCCAACAACCATTTCTGCCGATCCTGTAAAATATTACTTTCCAATGATATCGCAGTGGACTGCTTCTCTTGTTCCCCCGCCAGCTCCTACAACCTTTGGATAGTCTGTCCCTGGGTCGTCACTTTCTCCTCCACCCAGTCGACCACCTCCTTAATCGAGGCCACCACACCGGGTCAGGTCCTCCGCACACTCCTTACGATGCCGGGCGAACTTCTCATCCAAGTATTTAACCCACTGATCCATTGTCCATTGAGCTGGTGTGGTCGAACTTTGCTTCTCTGCCATTGCATCCACCCAACTCTGCACTTCACTGCCAACCAACTTTTGATTTCTTCTTCTCCTCTCGCTGTTATCCACTTATGTTGCAAAATTCCCACAGAAATCCTGTTTAAAAGCCATTAAAAAACCACTAAGAGCGGGAGCTGCTAGATGTGTGACCGTTCACTCCATGGTCGCCACCGCAAGTCTCTATAATCGATTGTTGTAAGAACACATCTGGTTCATTAATGCCCCTTTAGGGAAGGAAATCTGCCATCCTTACCTGGTCTGGCCTACATGTGACTCCAGACCCACAGCAATGTTAACCACTCTCTGAAATGGCCTTGCAAGCCACTCATCTCAAGGACAATTAGGGATTGGCAACACATGCTGGCCCAGTGACACCCACGCCCCCTGACAGAATAAAGAAGGTATCTCCAGGAACTAATCGCATAAAGTTGCTGTGAGCAAATGAGAGGAAAATCAAAGGACATTAAAATTTGTTCTTTTCCCCCATTTTCTTTGAAGACTTTTGGTTGTTCGTTGTAAAAATATTGGTGAAGAGCAAAAAGGCTGTGTGGTTGACAGTCTGTACCAATGGCATGTGTATCAGCGGGAGGGAGGCAAGGTGGTGAGAGAAAGTGTTGAAACTCATCACAACACATCCAATTAGAGTCGGCGACCCTACATTTGCTGCTGAATTTTGCCTTACCTTCCGAAGCAGTGACACCAATCCACTGGACCAACCAGAGGAATAATTAATGCTGGCAGAATTGAATATGTGAAGGGCTTCATTAACCGAAGTGCTGGAACGAATTTCATATGGCCTCTGTGAAAAGACACAAACATCGTCTATGTATGTAGCACTGAATCTTAGGATTCACTACTGAGCAAGAGTTTGCTTTCACTGTCTGAATAACAACATCGTGACTTAGTCAATATAATTATTTCATTATATTTTGAATTTCAAAATTTCTTTTCCTTTCACTTCCATAGCCGAAACAATCCGAGAAAGATAAAAAAGAAAAATTTCTGATAAAGCAATCGATTAGAGGGTTCTGTCATTTCGTTAACATGGCAACAAGGGACTTTGTGGTGGCTCAATGGGTAATGCACCATTGGATCTCTCTTGGTAACGAGATTAGAATGGCAGTTTGGATAATAATCAAGTGTGAATAGTTTATGGACAAGAAACAGATTATAGATGATTGGGAAGGTCCCTGAGATATATGTTTGTCAATGTATAGTCAAGAAGGTTGATGGGGGCAGACAGCTGAATACACAGAAGGCATAATCAAAGAACAACAAAGGTATAATTGACCAGTCCCTCAGAGGAAAGAGAGGCAGTTACCATCTAGCAGTCTCAGAAAGTGGACAGGCCAGTTTCCAGCCACCAAGCCTGAAGGCTAAGTTTACACCAAATAAGCTTATTATGCAGAAAACCTTTGTAACCAGGAAAAGACTGTTCCCAGATTTGACTGTTGTCCCTGTACTGTGTGGTAACTATAGCTGGTTACTCAATTTGGATGTTGATTGGGGAACAGGGTAAGCATTACAGAGTTCAGGTATTGTAGATATATTTGGTAACAAGGGATAGGTTCTGCACAAACTGTGTGTGTTTAGTAATTCATATATCATAATTGCATGAGTAGAATAGTCCTGTTTTTATGTATTTGTCTTTTCTTTATTTTAATAAATAGTCTTTAATAATTGTTACACGATGACTGGAATAGTTATTGTCACTGGGGTTTCACTTGTCTCCTCACACCAAAACAAAACAAAACTATACACCCCCATGAACTGGTGTTCCAAGTTGGGATACCCTCACAGATAACATCAGCGTGCTTCATGACACTGTGAAGCCAATAACCTGACAGCACTTGTAGCCACAGCTCATTGATGAATTATGATACCAAGGAGTAACTGGCAGCGTAAAACCTTACCCAGTAAGGTAACAAGGCCTTGGGAGGGAAGAGGTGCAAATTAGCAAGGGATGAGAAATGATGAAGTCATCAGACCCTTAGACTTGGTGCTAGTTTGTGCTGAATATGGTATGTATGAGTGCACTGAGAGTAATAGATAGCTCTCTGTACCTGTCCTTTGAGGAGCTCATAGGCGGTGATTCCTAGAGACCACCAGTCCACAGCAAAGAGATAGCCGGTACGCCCATTTACAAAGGGATGAAATATTTCCGGAGCTGGGGAAAAATGTACAATTAATATTGCAGTTTGCATGATAATTAATATTCCTTATTCATGAGCACAGTTAGGAACTAGGCACAGGTTTCAACCCATGTCTGGAAATCTCAGATAAAGGAATCGATTGGAGGGCTCTACATGGTAAAGAGGGACTTTGTGGTGGCTCAGTGGGTAATGCACCATTGGGTGTGGGATTACACCATAACAATTCCACCCATACTGGAAATTATTTTCAGAGGGAAAATGCCAAAAGGAGCAACGTGAAGAGTTTAAACTCTTTACATTTCCAGCCATAATAATTGCTTCTTCAGCTTGTCTGGAAAGATCTGAGGATCTTTCAGTCAGACAGTCAGATAGCATTGAGGGAGTGTGAGCAGACAGACAGATAGCATTGAGGGAGTGTGAGCAGACAGACAGATAGCACTGAGGGAGTGTGAGCAGACAGATAGATAGCACTGAGGGAGTGTGAGCAGACAGACAGATAGCACTGAGGAAGTGTGAGCAGACAGACAGATAGCATTGAGAAAGTGTGAGCAGACAGATAGCATTGAGGGAGTGTGAGCAGAGAGACAGATAGCACTGAGGGACTGTGAGCAGACAGACAGATAGCACTGAGGGAGTGTGAGCAGACAGACAGATAGCACTGAGGGAGTGTGAGCAGACAGACAGATAGCCTTGAGGGAGTGTGAGCAGACAGACAGATAGCACTGAGGGAGTGTGAGCAGACAGATAGCACTGAGATAGTGTGAGCAGACAGACAGATAGCATTGAGGAAGTGTGAGCAGACAGACAGATAGCACTGAGGCAGTGTGAGCAGACAGACAGATAGCACTGAGGGAGTGTGAGCAGACAGGCAGATAGCACTGCGGGAGTGTGAGCAGACAGACAGATAGCACTGAGGGAGTGTGAGCAGACAGATAGATAGCATTGAGGGAGTGTGAGCAGACAAATAGCACTGAGGAAGTGTGAGCAGACGGACAGATAGCACTGAGGGACTGTAAGCAGACGGACAGATAGCACCGAGGGAGTGTAAGCAGACAAATAGCACTGAGGAAGTGTGAGCAGACGGACAGATAGCACTGAGGGAGTGTGAGCAGACAGACAGATAGCACAGAGGGAGTGTGAGCAGACAGACAGGTAGCATTGAGGGAGTGTGAGCAGACAGACAGATAGCACTGAGGGAGTGTGAGCAGACAGACAGATAGCACTGAGGGAGTGTGAGCAGACAGAGAGATAGCACTGAGGGAGTGTGAGCAGACAGACAGATAGCACTGAGGGAGTGTGAGCAGACAGACAGATAGCACTGAGGGAGTGTGAGCAGACAGACAGATAGCACTGAGGGACTGTGAGCAGACAGACAGATAGCACTGAGGGACTGTGAGCAGACAGACAGATAGCATTGAGGGAGTGTGAGCAGACAGACAGATAGCACTGAGAGAGTGTGAACAGACAGATAGCACTGAGGGACGTGTGAGCAGACAGACAGATAACATTGAGGGAGTGTGAGCAGACAGACAGATAGCACTGAGGGAGTGTGAGCAGAGAGACAGATAGCATTGAGGGAGTGTGAGCAGACAGAAAGCACTGAGGGAGTGTGAACAGACAGACAGATAGCACTGAGGAAGTGTGAGCAGACAGACAGATAGCACTGAGGGGAGTGTGAGCAGACAGACAGATAGCCTTGAGGGAGTGTGAGCAGACAGACAGATAGCATTGAGGGAGTGTGAGCAGACAGACAGATAGCACTGAGGGGACTGTGAGCAGACGGACAGATAGCACCGAGGGAGTGTGAGCAGACAAATAACACTGAGGAAGTGTGAGCAGACAGATAGATTGCATTGAGGAAGTGTGAGCAGACAAATAGCACTGAGGAAGTGTGAGCAGACGGACAGATAGCACTGAGGGACTGTGAGCAGACGGACAGATAGCACCGAGGGAGTGTGAGCAGACAAATAGCACTGAGGAAGTGTGAGCAGACGGACAGATAGCACTGAGGGAGTGTGAGCAGACAGACAGATAGCACAGAGGGAGTGTGAGCAGACAGACAGGTAGCATTGAGGGAGTGTGAGCAGACAGACAGATAGCACTGAGGGAGTGTGAGCAGACAGACAGATAGCACTGAGGGAGTGTGAGCAGACAGAGAGATAGCACTGAGGGAGTGTGAGCAGACAGACAGATAGCACTGAGGGTGTGTGAGCAGACAGACAGATAGCACTGAGGGACTGTGAGCAGACAGACAGATAGCACTGAGGGAGTGTGAGCAGACAGACAGATAGCACTGAGGGAGTGTGAACAGACAGATAGCACTGAGGGACGTGTGAGCAGACAGACAGATAACATTGAGGGAGTGTGAGCAGACAGACAGATAGCACTGAGGGAGTGTGAGCAGAGAGACAGATAGCATTGAGGGAGTGTGAGCAGACAGAAAGCACTGAGGGAGTGTGAACAGACAGACAGATAGCACTGAGGAAGTGTGAGCAGACAGACAGATAGCACTGAGGGGAGTGTGAGCAGACAGACAGATAGCCTTGAGGGAGTGTGAGCAGACAGACAGATAGCATTGAGGGAGTGTGAGCAGACAGACAGATAGCACTGAGGGGAGTGTGAGCAGACAGACAGATAGCATTGAGGGAGTGTGAGCAGACAGACAGAAAGCACCGAGGAAGTGTGAACAGACAGACAGATAGCATTGAGGGAGTGTGAGCAGACAGACAGATAGCACTGAGGGGAGTGTGAGCAGACAGACAGATAGCATTGAGGATGTGTGAGCAGACAGACAGATAGCATTGAGGGAGTGTGAGCAGACAGACAGATAGCACTGAGGGGAGTGTGAGCAGACAGACAGATAGCATTGAGGAAGTGTGAGCAGACAGACATGTAGCACTGAGGGAGTGTGAACAGACAGACAGATTGCAATGAGGAAGTGTGAGCAGACAGACAGATAGCACTGAGGGAGTGTGAGCAGACAGACAGATAGCATGAGGGAGTGTGAGCGGACACACAGTAGCACTGAGGGAGTGTGAGCAGATAGACAGATAGCACTGAGGGAGTGTGAGCAGACAGACAGATAGAACTGAGGGACGTGTGAGCAGACAGACAGATAGCATTGAGGGAGTGTGAGCGGACAGACAGATAGCACTGAGGGAGTGTGAGCAGACAGACAGATAGCACTGAGGGAGTGTGAGCAGACAGACAGATAGCACTGAGGGAGTGTGAGCAGACAGACAGATAGCACTGAGGAAGTGTGAGCAGACAGACAGATAGCACTGAGGGAGTGTGAGCTGACAGACAGATAGCATTGGGGGACGTGTGAGCAGACAGACAGACAGCACTGAGGGAAGCGTGAGCAGACAGATAGCAGTGAGGGAGTATGAGCAGACAGACAGATTGCACTGAGGGCAGTGTGAGCAGACAGACAGATAACACTGAAGACGTGTGAGCAGACAGACAGATAACACTGAGGACGTGTGAGCAGACAGACAGATAGCACTGAGGGAGTGTGAGCAGACAGACAGGTAGCACTGAGGGAGTGTGAGCAGACAGACAGATAGCACTGGGGGACGTGTGAGCAGACAGACAGACAGCACGGAGGGAAGTGTGAGCAGACAGACAGATAGCACTGAGGAAGTGTGAGCAGGCAGAAAGATAGCATTGAGGAAGTGTGAGCAGACAGATAGCACTGAGGGACTTGTGAGCAGACAGACAGATAACACTGAGGGAGTGTGAGCAGACAGACAGATAGCACCGAGGGAGTGTGAGCAGACAGATAGCACTGAGGGAGTGTGAGCAGACAGATAGCACTGAGGGAGTGTGAGCAGACAGACAGCAAGCACTGAGGGAGTGTGAGCAGACAGATAGCACTGAGGGAGTGTGAGCAGACAGACAGATAGCATTGAGGAAGTGTGAGCAGACAGACAGATAGCACTGAGGGAGTGTGAGCAGACAGTCAGATAGCATTGAGGAAGTGTGAGCAGACAGACAGATAGCACTGAGGCAGTGTGAGCAGACAGACAGATAGCACTGAGGGAGTGTGAGCAGACAGACAGATAGCACTGAGGGAGTGTGAGCAGACAGGCAGATAGCACTGAGGGAGTGTGAGCAGACAGACAGATAGCACTGAGAGAGTGTGAGCAGACAGGCAGATAGCACTGAGGGAGTGTGAGCAGACAAATAGCACTGAGGAAGTGTGAGCAGACGGACAGATAGCACTGAGGGAGTGTGGGCAGGCGGACAGATAGCACCGAGGGAGTGTGAGCAGACAAATAGCACTGAGGAAGTGTGAGCAGACGGACAGATAGCACTGAGGGAGTGTGAGCAGACAGACAGATAGCACAGAGGGAGTGTGAGCAGACAGACAGGTAGCACTGAGGGAGTGTGAGCAGACAGACAGATAGCACTGAGGGAGTGTGAGCAGACAGACAGATAGCACTGAGGGAGTGTGAGCAGACAGAGAGATAGCACTGAGGGAGTGTGAGCAGACAGACAGATAGCACTGAGGGAGTGTGAGCAGACAGACAGATAGCACTGAGGGAGTGTGAGCAGACAGACAGATAGCACTGAGGGAGTGTGAGCAGACACACAGTAGCACTGAGGGAGTGTGAGCAAACAGACAGATAGAACTGAGGGACGTGTGAGCAGACAGACAGATAGAACTGAGGGAGTGTGAGCGGACAGACAGATAGCACTGAGGGAGTGTGAGCAGACAGACAGATAGGACTGAGGGAGTGTGAGCAGACAGACAGATAGCACTGAGGGAGTATGAGCAGACAGACAGATAGCACTGAGGGAGTGTGAGCAGACAGACAGATAGCACTGAGGGAGTGTGAACAGACAGACAGCACTGAGGGACGTGTGAGCAGACAGACAGATAACATTGAGGGAGTGTGAGCAGACAGACAGATAGCACTGAGGGAGTGTGAGCGAGACAGATAGCATTGAGGGAGTGTGAGCAGACAGAAAGCACTGAGGGAGTGTGAACAGACAGACAGATAGCACTGAGGAAGTGTGAGCAGACAGACAGATAGCACTGAGGGGAGTGTGAGCAGACCGACAGATAGCCTTGAGGGAGTGTGAGCAGACAGACAGATAGCATTGAGGGAGTGTGAGCAGACAGACAGATAGCACTGAGGGGAGTGTGAGCATACAGACAGATAGCACTGAGGGAGTGTGAGCAGACAGACAGATAGCATTGAGGGAGTGTGAGCAGACAGACAGAAAGCACTGAGGAAGTGTGAACAGACAGACAGATAGCACTGAGGAAGTGTGAGCAGACAGACAGATAGCACTGAGGGGAGTGTGAGCAGACAGACAGATAGCATTGAGGGAGTGTGAGCAGACAGACAGATAGCACTGAGGGGAGTGTGAGCAGACAGACAGATAGCATTGAGGATGTGTGAGCAGACAGACAGACAGCATTGAGGGAGTGTGAGCAGACAGACAGATAGCACTGAGGGGAGTGTGAGCAGACAGACAGATAGCATTGAGGAAGTGTGAGCAGACAGACATATAGCACTGAGGGAGTGTCAGCAGACAGACAGATAGCATTGCGGGAGTGTGAGCAGACAGACATATAGCACTGAGGGAGTGTGAGCAGACAGACATATAGCACTGAGGGAGTGTGAGCAGACAGACATATAGCACTGAGGGAGTGTGAGCAGACAGACACATAGCATTGAGGGAGTGTGAGCAGACAGACAGATAGCACTGAGGGGAGTGTGAGCAGACAGACAGATAGCACTGAGGGAGTGTGAGCAGACAGACAGATAGCACTGAGGGACTGTGAGCAGACAGACAGATAGCACTGAGGGAGTGTGAGCAGACAGACAGATAGCACTGAGGGAGTGTGAACAGACAGATAGCACTGAGGGACGTGTGAGCAGACAGACAGATAACATTGAGGGAGTGTGAGCAGACAGACAGATAGCACTGAGGGAGTGTGAGCAGACAGACAGATAGCACTGAGGGACTGTGAGCAGACAGACAGATAGCACTGAGGGAGTGTGAGCAGACAGACAGATAGCACTGAGGGAGTGTGAACAGACAGATAGCACTGAGGGACGTGTGAGCAGACAGACAGATAACATTGAGGGAGTGTGAGCAGACAGACAGATAGCACTGAGGGAGTGTGAGCAGAGAGACAGATAGCATTGAGGGAGTGTGAGCAGACAGAAAGCACTGAGGGAGTGTGAACAGACAGACAGATAGCACTGAGGAAGTGTGAGCAGACAGACAGATAGCACTGAGGGGAGTGTGAGCAGACAGACAGATAGCCTTGAGGGAGTGTGAGCAGACAGACAGATAGCATTGAGGGAGTGTGAGCAGACAGACAGATAGCACTGAGGGGAGTGTGAGCATACAGAGAGATAGCACTGAGGGAGTGTGAGCAGACAGACAGATAGCATTGAGGGAGTGTGAGCAGACAGACAGAAAGCACTGAGGAAGTGTGAACAGACAGACAGATAGCACTGAGGAAGTGTGAGCAGACAGACTGATAGCACTGAGGGGAGTGTGAGCAGACAGACAGATAGCATTGAGGGAGTGTGAGCAGACAGACAGATAGCACTGAGGGGAGTGTGAGCAGACAGACAGATAGCATTGAGGATGTGTGAGCAGACAGACAGATAGCATTGAGGAAGTGTGAGCAGACAGACAGATAGCACTGAGGGAGTGTGAGCAGACAGCCATATAGCACTGAGGGAGTGTGAGCAGACAGACAGATAGCATTGAGGGAGTGTGAGCAGACAGACATATAGCACTGAGGGAGTGTGAGCAGACAGACATATAGCACTGAGGGAGTGTGAGCAGACAGACACATAGCATTGAGGGAGTGTGAGCAGACAGACAGATAGCACTGAGGGGAGTGTGAGCAGACAGACAGATAGCATTGAGGAAGTGTGTGCAGGCAGACAGATGGCACTGAGGGGAATGTGAGCAGAGAGACAGAGAAGAACAATTGGCACAATTAAATATGAGGAGTTCCATTGGAGCATTGGATAAAACAGGAGGAGGCAATTTGAAAGTTTCCCAGTAGTTTGGGGAAGAGCAGAAGCAGTCACCAATACAACAATGGAAGCAATCCTCACAGCAATGGAAAAGTTGAATCATGCATCCAGAGCATCAAAGCTGTCAGCCATCAGAAGAGAAGTAACATGAAGTAGTGGATGTCTGGGCACAGACAGCAACTATTGTGACAAAACGTTGGTGCTCGTCTTGCATTCAGCATTGCTCCCTTGCTGGTGCAATAAAGAGGTTTGCCTCCCGCGCCGGCGGAAGCATGTAAAATTGGCAATTGCATGCATTTAAATGTAATTAGTGAGTGGGACACAGTACGCTTTGCCCATCCGCAATGCTCTGCTCCTCTCAGGTCAATGTCTCATGGGCGCGAAGTACTACAAGTATTTTCAAACGTGGA
Source organism: Scyliorhinus torazame (assembly GCF_047496885.1). Lineage (NCBI taxonomy): Eukaryota > Metazoa > Chordata > Chondrichthyes > Carcharhiniformes > Scyliorhinidae > Scyliorhinus > Scyliorhinus torazame. Next base: position 187,842,411 of record NC_092713.1, read on the forward strand.
CTTGCCACCTTGGCTGCAGAGGGGGAGTGGGAGGCTAAAAAACATTGAAAACTGTCAGGCTTGCTGGGGGATGATTGCCCGCACCAGGGGCAGAATCAGATAGTGACTTGGTGCCTTGTCCATGGACTTAAGGTGTCCCCCTCAGATCGGGGTGGCCTCCTCAGACCGACATTCCTGCCGTCTGTCACCTCCGGGTGAACCCTAACATTGACCCTCTTAAGGCGAACTTTATCTTCGAGGCTGAGAAACCCAGCCATGTCACTAACCCAGGTCTCCGCATTCGGGGGCTTCGAGTCCCTCCATATTCATAAGATTCGTCTCCGGGCTACCAGGTAGGCAAAGGCCAAAACGTCGGCCTCTTTTGCCTCCTGGACTCACGGCTTTTCCGACACTCCAAAGATCGCCACATCTGGACTCAGGACCATGTTTTGAGTGCCGTGGACATCACCTTAGCAAAACCCTGCCAAAACCCTCTAAGCTTCGGGCATGCCCAAAACATGTGGACATGATTTGCTGGGTTTCCCGCGCACACCTGTCCTCGACCCCAAAAAACGTTCTCATCTGGGCCACCGTCATGTGTGCCCGGTGGACTACCTTGAACTGCATCAGGCTAAGCCTGGCACATGATGAGGATGTGTTAACCCTGCTTAGGGCATCTGCCCACAGACCCGCCTCTATCTCTCCCCCTAGCTCGTCTTCCCACTTGCCCTTGAGCTCCTCCACCGGAGTTTCCTCCGATTCCAAAAGTTCCTGCTAGATATCTGATACCTTCTCCTTTCCCACCCATGTACTGGAGACTACTCTATCCTGTATCCCCCGTGGCGGCAGCAGCAGAAAGGACGGATCCTGCCTTCTCAAGAAGTCCCGTACCCGCAGATACCTAAACCCATTCCCTGCTGGCAGTTCAAATTTATCCTCCAAGGCTTTCAAGCTGGGGAAGCTCCCATTTATAAATAGATCCCCCATCCCCCTAATTCCTGCCCTTTGCCATCTCCGGAACCCACCATCCAGACAACCCGGTACAAACCGATGGTTATTATAAATCGGGGTCCAAACCGATGCTCCCTCCACTCTCTTATATCTCCTCCACTGCCCCCAGATTCTCAGAACCGCCACCACTACCGGACTTGTGGAGTATCGGGCTGGTGAAAACAGAAGAGGGGCCGTTATCAGTGCTCCCAAACTTGTGTCTTTGCATGACGCCTCCTCCATTCGCTCCCACACCAACCCCAATACCCACTTCCTAATCATGGCTATATTAGCCGCCCAGTAGTAATTACAAAAGTTCGGCAGCGCCAACCCACCCTCCCCCGGCTGTGCTCCAGCAAAACTTTCTTCACTCGCGGGGTTTTACCCGTCCACAGAAAGCCCGAAATAACCTTATTTACCCGTTTAAAAAAGGCCCTCGGGATGATGATGGGGAGGCACTGAAAGACAAACAGAAATCTGGGGAGGACCGTCATTTTCACGGTCTGTACCCTCCCCGCCAGTGATAGCGGGAGCATGTCCCATCTCTTAAAGTCCCCTTCCATTTGTTCTACGAACTGGGATAGGTTTAACTTGTGCAGTGCCCCCCATTCCCGGGCCACCTGGATTCCCAGATACCGAAAGCTCCTTCCTACCATTGTAAACGGCAGCTCGCCCAGTCTCTTCTCCTGTCCTCTCGCCTGTATCATCTCACTTTTCCCCACGTTCAATTTATATCCTGAAAAATTACCAAACTCCCCTAGGATCTGCATAACTTCCCCCATCCCCTCCAACGGGTCTGAAATATACAAGAGCAGGTCATCTGAGTAAAGCACCAGAAACCCAACCCCCCCATATCAAGCTCAAGCTTATCTCCTGCTCGCCTCCCACTGTGCTTCCATGAGTCAGCTGACCAAGCTGACCTGATAGATCCCACCCACGGCACCAAACAGACTGTCTCCCGGTTGTTCTCTCACCTCTCCCCCACTTGAACATACCTATTCAAAGCATTACATTCCCCAGTCAACAAACAGCAGAAAAATCAGTGGAAAAACCACAGAAAAAACAACCACAGAAACCAACCCCCCTTCACCCAGCTCCCAGTGAGACAAAGTTAACTTTAGCCATCGAAACAGCCCCTTATTGCACATAACACTACTTATTCAAACCAGCACAAAAGTGATTGTCAACAAATCACCATTGCATTACTCTCCCCAAGGATCCAGTGTCTTTAGTTCACATCCAGTCTTTTTTCCCCTGATGAAAGTCAATCGTCTGGTGTTTCAAAGTAAAATTCCCGGTCCTCATATGTGACCCACAGGCATGCTGGGTACAACATCCCGAACTTCACCCCCTTCTTAAAGAGGGCTGATTTTGCCCGGTTAAACCCGGCTCGCCTCTTGGCCAAATCCCATCCAGATCTTGATAAATGCGCAATTCTCCCACCTGCTGCTCCGTTCTTTCTTGGCCCACCGCAGAATGTGTTCCTTGTCCAGAAATCGGTGCATACGTACCACCATCGCCCTCGGCGGCTCATTCACTCGGGGCTTCTTCGCTCGGGCTCTGTGCGCTCTATCGACTTCCAGGGGCCAAGGGAACGCCTCAGCCCCCATCAACTTCTCCAGCATGTTCATCACATAGGTCCTCACATCCGATCCCTCACTGCCCTCAGGGAGGCCGACCATTCTCAGGTTCTGCCTCCTGGACCTGTTCTCCAAGTCCTCCAGCTTCTCCTGCATTCTAGGGCAGCACGATAGCACAAGTGGATAGCACTGTAGCTTCACAGCGCCAGGGTCCCAGGTTCGATTCCCGGCTGGGTCACTGTCTGTGCGGAGTCTGCACGTTCTCCCTGTGTCTGCGTGGGTTTCCTCCGGGTACTTCGGTTTCCTCCCATAGTCCAAATATGTGTAGATTAGGTGGATTGGCCATGATAAATTGCCCTTAGTGACCAAAAAAGGTTAGGAGGGGTTAGTGGGTTACCGGGATAGGATGGGCGATGGCTTAAGTGGGTCGGTGCAGATTCGATGGGCCGAATGGCCTCCTTCTGCACTGTATGTTCTATGTTCTCTATGTTTCTGGTGGTCATTCATCATCTCCACCTTGGTCTCCAGCATGGTTAGGTTTTCCTCGTGCTCGGACACCTTTTTCTCCACCTCCTGGATCGCACGTCGGTGGATGTCTTGATTCCGCACAACCTGATCAATCGAAGACTTGATTGGGTCCAGCCAGACCTTCTTGAGCTTGGCGAAGCAATCTTCAAAAAACTTCACCAGCTGTTCCGTTAACCACTGTGCTGTCTCCCCGCGGCCCTGCTTCGCCGCCACGCTTTCCCGCGTTGCCAGCTCTGCTCGCATCTTTTTTATAGGACTTTGTCTTCTTACACGGCCACTTCTGATCCAATTCTCCGTACACTGGAGGGGGATTTCTCCTCACTGTCTCACTCTCCACTGATTCATCCAATAAGATCCGGGGAAAAATGGGAGAAAAAGGGTCCAAAAGCCCGTCACGGACAGGAGCTTCAAATGTGCGACCTACTCCTCCATGGCCGCCACCGGAAGTCCCGTCTGTCTTTTAAACGCACCCTTTGGTGCTACTTACAGATTGCTGGCTGCTCACCCCGCCGAGTGCTGCTTTTGTCCTTTAAATGCTCAGACGGCATCTGATCATCTGTGAACGCACCAAGCCACTCCTCTGGACCCCTCATACCCCAGTTGCATCATCAAGGCAAAGCTTAATCAGGAGACCCTCAGGTGTAGGCACTCCTCAGAAGCGGTGCCCCATTACAGAGGACACCTGCACCGTGGTCCAAGGAACCCTCCCTGGTTCTCTGCCCCTCACAGGGCAGAGGTCTCACCAGTGATCCCCAACCCTCAGGATCACCAGCTGTGTCCTCCTGGTGAGACTGACAGCACTGACTGCCTCTGTCAGCACCCCAGACAATGTTCATGAGGACAGGTTTCAGTCTAGGTCGGTGCTCTTTCAGAGGTCCAGTGCAGACTTGATGGGCCGATTGGCCTCCTTCTGCACTGTGGGAGTTCTATTCTCATAGAATCATAGAATCTCTACAGTGAAGGAAGATATTTGGCCCTTCGATTCTGCACCGGCCCCCTACCTAGGTCCATTCTCCTGCCCTATCTCTGTAACCCCACCTAAACTGTACACCCCTGACACTAATGGGCAATTTTATCATGGCCAATCCACCTAAACTTTGGACTGTGGGAGGAAACTGGAGCACCCAGAGAAAACCCACACAGACATGGGGAGAACGTGCAAACTCCACACAGATAGTGACCCAAGGCCGGAATTGAACCCAGGTCCCTGGTGCTGTGAGGCAGCTGCTCGAACTAGTGTGCCACCCTGCCGCCCCATATATTCTATATCCGAATGTTTATCCTTAACATACCTTCTGATTGCTGCAACAAAATAGTGGTAATTTTCCTACAAAACGATAAGTTCCAAACTAAATTGTCATAAAGTGTGTCAACAGGGGTAATTTGAGTGTGGGTGCAAGAATGCTTAGCGTGCCTTAAAATTTGAATTTGATTGGAAGCAAAACTTCAAACATAATTTCTCCATTGAAGCTCACTGGTCACATCACAGTTAGGTGAGTGACTTGCTGAATTGTGTACCCTCTTGCAGTTCAGCGGGTAGCACTCTCGTCTCTGAGTCATGAGGTTGTGGGTTTGAGTTCCACTTCATAGACCTGAGCACATGATTCAGGTTGACACCTCAGGGCAGCACTGAGGAGGTGCCACCTTTTTGTTAAGGCATTAAACAAAGTCTCGGTCTTCCCACTCAAGTTGATGTGAAAGATCACATGAAGCTATTTTGAAGAAGGATAGCAATGCTCTACCCAGTGTTCCTGTTAATGCTTATCCCTCTGCCAACAACACACAAAAGAGATTATGTGGGCATTATCACATTGCTGTGTGTGGGAGTTCGCAAATTAGTTGCGTTGCTTCCTACAACATGGAAGTGATGAGATTTCAATCGTATTGTATTGACTGTATACTCAGATTCATCTCCTTCAGGTTGAAAGAAGGCTTGGAGGGAGATGCAGTGGTTTTTGTCGAGGCTTATCTGGAGCAGCTCTGTGATGCAGGACTCTGCTCCGCAGGCTGTTCCCAGGGTTGCACACCGAGATAAACATCAACTACAGCTGGAGGTTCATCAACTCAGTGAAACATAATCTTTGGTTTGCCTGAAACTTGGTCTCCCAGTGCAAAGAATCCCCAACCGAGTGTTGCAGATTGGCACTTTCCAAGGCCGAGGAATAGGTGCTGACGGACGCACTAAAGTTTGGGGTGTAGCTGTTGCAGAGGTCAATGTCCAAGTCCACTCCCGCCATAGTACACTGTGGGATGGAAGATTTGTAGAACCCTTCAGGCTTATATCTGACATTGGATAGATGTGAACATTGAGAGTATTGAAATTGTCGTGAACACACTATGAAGCAACATGGAATTCTATTGCACTTTCTGTGATTTTTCAATTTGAAATGTTTTTCTCCTTGGGGTTATGCCAGACATGGAATGTATTTATCAGGAGAATTATAACTGCAACTGGAATGGAATATCCTGTATGGAGGCAAGCCCAATTTAAGGCACTTTCTGTAATGGTCTGGTTGATTTTGTTTACTAATGTACTTTTACAAATTGTATGAATAAAGTATATTCACACCAAGATTGTGAAATATCTGCCCACCCTCAAATCCCCACACTTACCCATGTATGGTTTTGTGCCTGCAATTGAGGTGGCTTGCTTTTCCTCGTTCACCAATGCTGCAATGTTGAAGTCAGTAATGTGCACATGCCCTAAAATGGTCCAGATAAAAGAAAGAAATACAGAAGATTAAGATGCCTGAAAACTACTGGTGATAAATCTCTGATGCCAGCAATTTCACTGTCGCTAGGACTATTTGTGCAATTGTGCAGTCGTCGGGTAACTAATCAAGCTTGTGAGTTTGACACAACGAGAGATGGCGCACTGTGGCAAATTATTTTCTCTGACTGATCAGCAGCACAACATGCACACAGCTATTCCCCTTCCCCGTAGCTGTGGCATCGTGGGCAACACTCTCATCTCTGAGCCAGTGAGGTTCAAGTCACACTCTGGAGACCTTTTTAAAAAAATCTATATATTTTATTCAAGTTTTTTGGCCAAACATAACAATACGTAGTGTTTCTTTTACACAACAATAAAGCAATATAAATAACCGTGGCCAGTTTTAAACAAATAAATAAGTAATATATAAACAAAAACAAAACTAAATGGCAACTGCCTTGTCCAAAATAAATATTCTCCAAAAATACAATCCAACAATCCAATATACAATTACATATACCAAATACTTATACATATACAATAACATCCCTGAGAGTCCGTCCGATTCCTCCCCCCCGCCCTTCCCCCCCCCCTGGGTTGCTGCTGTTGTCTACTTCTTTTCCATTCCCTCTATCTTTCTGTGAGGTAGTCGACGAACGGTTGCCACTGCCTGGTGAACCCGAGCCGAACCCCTTAACACGAACTTAATCCGTTCTAACTTTATAAACCCTGCCATATCATTTATCCAGGTCTCCACACCCGGGGGTTTGGCTTCCTTCCACATTAACAACATCCTGCGCCGGGCTACAAGGGACGCAAAGGCCAACACGTCAGCCTCTCTCGCCTCCTGCACTCCCGGCTCTTCTGCAACCCCAAATATAGCCAACCCCCAGCTTGGTTCGACCCGGACCCCCACCACCTTCGAAAGCATCTTTGCCACCCCCACCCAGAACCCCTGTAGTGCCGGGCATGACCAGAACATGTGGGTGTGATTCGCTGGGCCTCTCGAGCATCTTGCACACCTATCCTCGACCCCCAAAAAGTTACTAAGCCGTGCTCCAGTCATATGCGCCCTGTGTAGCACCTTAAATTGTGTCAGGCTTAGCCTGGCACACGAGGACGATGAGTTTACCCTAGGTAGGGCATCAGCCCACAGCCCCTCCTCAATCTCCTCCCCCAGTTCTTCTTCCCATTTCCCTTTCAGCTCATCTACCATAATCTCCCCCTCGTCCCTCATCTCCCTGTATATGTCCGCCACCTTACCGTCCCCCACCCATGTCTCTGAGATCACTCTATCCTGCACTTCCTGCGTCGGGAGCTGCGGGAATTCCCTCACCTGTTGCCTCGCAAAAGCCCTCACTTGCATATACCGAAATGCATTCCCTTGGGGCAACCCATATTTCTCCGTCAGCGCTCCCAGACTCGCAAACGTCCCATCTACAAATAGATCTCTTAGTTGTACTACTCCAGCTCTTTGCCATGCTCCAAATCCCCCATCCATTCTCCCCGGAACGAACCTATGATTGTTTCTTATCGGGGACCGCACCGAAGCTCCCGTCCCTCCCCTATGCCGTCTCCACTGCCCCCAAATTCTCAATGTAGCCACCACCACCGGGCTTGTGGTGTATTTCTTTGGTGAGAACGGCAACGGCGCCGTCACCATTGCTTGCAGGCTAGTCCCCCTGCAGGACGCCCTCTCCAATCTCTTCCACGCCGCTCCCTCCCCTTCTCCCATCCACTTACACACCATTGAAACATTGGCGGCCCAGTAGTACTCACTTAGGTTCGGTAGTGCCAGCCCCCCCCCCTGTCCCTACTACGCTGCAAGAATCCCCGCCTCACTCTCGGGGTCTTCCCAGCCCACACAAAACTCATAATGCTCTTCTCAATTCTTTTGAAAAAAGCCTTCGTGATCACCACCGGGAGGCACTGGAACACAAAAAGGAATCTCGGGAGGACCACCATTTTAACCGCCTGCACCCTACCTGCCAATGACAGGGACACCATGTCCCATCTCTTGAAATCCTCCTCCATCTGTTCCACCAACCGTGTTAAATTAAGCCTATGTAATGTACCCCAATTCTTGGCTATCTGGATCCCCAGGTACCGGAAGTCCCTTGTTACCTTCCTCAACGGTAAATCCTCTATCTCTCTGCTCTGCTCCCCCGGATGCACCACAAATAACTCACTTTTCCCCATGTTCAGTTTATACCCTGAAAAATCCCCAAACTCCCCAAGTATCCGCATTATCTCTGGCATCCCCTCCGTCGGGTCCGCCACATATAGCAACAAATCATCCGCATACAGAGATACCCGATGTTCTTCTCCCCCCCTAAGTACTCCCCTCCACTTCCTGGAACCCCTCAGTGCTATGGCCAGGGGTTCAATCGCCAGTGCAAACAATAACGGGGACAGAGGACATCCCTGCCTCGTCCCTCTATGGAGCCGAAAATAGTCAGACCCTCGTCCATTCGTAACCACGCTCGCCATCGGGGCCCTATACAGCAACTGTACCCACCTGATATACCCGTCCCCAAAGCCAAATCTCCTCAACACCTCCCACAAATAATCCCACTCCACTCTATCAAATGCTTTCTCGGCATCCATCGCCACCACTATCTCCGCTTCCCCCTCTGGTGGGGGCATCATCATTACCCCTAGCAGCCTCCGTATATTTGTATTTAGCTGTCTCCCCTTCACAAACCCTGTTTGGTCCTCATGAACCACCTCCGGGACACAATCCTCTATCCTCATTGCCATTACCTTGGCCAGAATCTTGGCATCCACATTCAGGAGGGAAATGGGCCTGTATGACCCGCATTGCAGCGGTTCTTTTTCCTTCTTTAGGAGGAGCGATATCGTTGCCTCTGACATAGTCGGGGGCAGCTGCCCCCTTTCCCTCGCCTCATTAAAGGTTCTCATCAGTAGCGGGGCCAGCAAGTCCAAATATTTCTTATAGAATTCAACTGGGAATCCGTCTGGTCCCGGGGCCTTCCCCGCCTGCATGCTCCCAATCCCTTTCACTACTTCCTCCGTCTCTATCTGTGCTCCCAGCCCCACTCTCTCCTGCTCCTCCACTTTTGTTTCGGTGCAACATCGTGGGCCGAAGGGCCTGTACTGCGCTGTATTGTTCTATGTTCTATGTTCTATGTTCCACCTTAGGAAATTCTAGCTGATCCAGAAAGCACATCATTCTCTCCTTCTCGTCCGGGGGCTGAGCTTCATATAGTCTTTCGTAAAATGCCTTGAACACTCCATTTACTCTCTCCGCTCCCCGCTCCATCTCTCCCTCCTCATCTCTCACCCCCCCTATCTCCCTCGCTGCTCCCCTTTTCCTCAGTTGGTGGGCCAACAACCTACTTGCCTTCTCCCCATATTCGCACTGTACACCCTGTGCCTTCCTCCATTGTGCCTCTGCATTACCCGTAGTCAACAAGTCAAATTCTACATGTAGCCTTTGCCTTTCCCTGTACAGTCCCTCCTCCGGTGCCTCCGCGTATTGTCTGTCCACCCTCAGAAGTTCTTTCAACAACCGCTCCCTTTCCCTACCCTCCTGCTTTCCTTTATGTGCCCTAATAGATATCAGCTCCCCTCTAACCACTGCCTTCAGCGCCTCCCAGACCACTCCCACCTGTACCTCCCCATTATCATTAAGTTCCAAGTACCTTTCAATACACCCCCTCACCCTTAAACACACCCCCTCATCTGCCAATAATCCCATGTCCATTCTCCAGGGTGGAAGCTGTTGTTTTTCTTCCCCTATCTCCAGGTCCACCCAGTGTGGAGCATGATCCGAGATGGCTATAGCCGTGTACTCCGTCCCAGTCACCTTTGGGATCAGTGCCCTTCCCAAAACAAAAAAATCTATTCGTGAAAGTACTTTGTGTACACAGGAGAAAAACGAAAACTCCTTACTCCTAGGTCTACTAAATCTCCAGGGATCTACTCCTCCCACCTGCTCCATAAAATCCTTAAGCACCCTAGCTGCAGCCGGCCTCCTTCCGGTCCTGGACCTCGATCTGTCCAGCCCTGGGTCCAGCACCGTATTAAAGTCTCCACCCATTACCAACTTCCCCACTTCTAGGTCCGGGATTCGTCCTAACATACGCCTCATAAAATTGGCATCATCCCAGTTCGGGGCATACACGTTCACTAATACCACCGCCTCCCTGTGCAGTTTGCCACTCACCATCACGTATCTGCCCCCACTATCCGCCACTATAGTCTTTGCCTCAAACATTACCCGCTTCCCCACTAGTATGGCCACCCCCCTGTTTTTTGCGTCTAGCCCCGAATGAAACACCTGCCCCACTCATCCTTTGCGTAGTCTAACCTGGTCTATCAGCTTCAGATGCGTCTCCTGAAGCATAACCACATCTGCCTTAAGTTTCTTTAGGTGTGCGAGTACCCGTGCCCTCTTAATCGGCCCATTCAGCCCTCTCACATTCCACGTGATCAACCGGGTTGGGGGGCTCTTTACCACCCCCCCCCCGCCCCCTTGACGACTAGCCATTTCCTTTTTCAATCCAGCTGCTCACCCGGTTCCCACGTAGCTGTATCCCCCCCAGGCGGCGCCCCCCCGCCCCGACCCCTCCCTCCCATACCAGCTCCCCATTCTCCCCATCAGCAGCAACCCAGTTAACCCCCCCCCCCCGCTAGATCCCAAGCTAGCGTAATTGCACCCCCCATGTTGCTCCCAGAAGTCAGCAAACTCTGGCCGACCTCGGCTTCCCCCCGTGACCTCGGCTCACACTGTGCGAGGCCCCCTCCTTCCTGCTTCCCTGTTCCCGCCATGATTACCATAGCGCGGGAACAAAGCCCGCGCTTCCCTTTTGGCCCCGCCCCCAATGGCCGGCACCCTCAGCTCCTCATCCTCCCTCACCCCCTCCCCCACGTCATGGGGAAGAGAGAGAAGTTACAGGGTCACAGGTTTAACAACTTGGGAAGTCATCTCTTCCCCCTTGTCCCCCCTTCATCCCAAATATTCACCCCCCCCACTTTTGTCCCAAACGTTCTTTTTCTGGCCCGCTCACTCCAGCTTCTCCTCGACAATAAATGTCCATGCCTCATCTGCCGTTTCGAAGTAGTGGTGTTTCCCTTGATGTGTGACCCACAGTCTTGCCGGTTGCAGCATTCTGAATTTGACCTTCCTTTTATGCAACACCGCCTTGGCCCGATTAAAGCTTGCCCTCCTTCTCGCCACTTCCGCACTCCAATCTTGATATACGCGGATCACCGTGTTCTCCCACCTACTGCTCCGAGTTTTCTTTGCCCATCTGAGGACCATCTCTCTGTCCTTGTATCGGAGAAATCTCACCACTATTGCTCGAGGAATTTTTCCAGCCCTCGGTCTTCGCGCCATAACCCGATAGGCTCCCTCCACCTCCAGCGGACCCGTCGGGGCCTCCGATCCCATTAACGAGTGCAGCATCGTGCTCCCATATGCCCCGACGTCCGCCCCTTCTGCACCTTCGGGAAGACCAAGAATCCTTAGGTTCTTCCTCCTCGCATTATTCTCCAGCACCTCCAGCCTTTCCACGCATCTTTTGTGTTGTGCCTCGTGGATCTCCGTTTTCACCACCAGGCCCTGTATGTCGTCCTCATTCTCAGCAGCCTTTGCCTTCACGACCCGAAGCTCCTGCTCCTGAGTCTTTTGCTCCTCCCTTAGCCCCTCAATCGCTTGTAATATCGGGGCCAACAGCTCCTTCTTCATCTCCTTTTTGAGTTCATCTACGCAACGCCGCAGGAACTCTTGTTGGTCAGGGCCCCATATTAAACTGCCTCCTTCCGACGCCATCTTGCTTTGTACCTGCCTTCCTGGCCGCTGCTCTAGAGGATCCACCGCAATCCGGCCACTTTCCTCTCCCCTTTCCATCCGTGTCCAGGGGGGATTCCCCTCCGGATTACCGCACAGCGTTATTTGCCGTTAAAATTGCCGATGGGGCTCCTATTAAGAGCCCAAAAGTCCGTTCCACCGGGAGCTGCCGAAACGTGCGACTTAGCTGGTCATCGCCGCAACCGGAAGTCACACTCTAGAGACCTGAGCACAGAAGCCAATTCAATGCTCGACAGAGGGAGTGCTGCACTGTCAGAAATGCCGCCTTTGGATGAGATGCTAATCCAAGGTTCCGCCTGTTCTTTCAGTGGATGTAGACGATCACATGGCACTGTTCAGAGAAGAACAGGGGTGTTTGGACCTCAATCAGCATCACGAATAACAGATGATCTGGCCATTATCGCATTTGTTTGTGGGATCTTGCTGTGTAAAAAAGCAGTTGTGTTTCCCAAATTACAGCAGTCACTACGCTTTGAGTTATCTTGGGCTCATGCAAAGTACGGCAGAAATGAAAGTCCTTTCTTTCAGGCCTGGTGGTAAAAAGTTTTTTTTTCATATGTTTATTGAAAATTTTTCATATTAAACAAAACCACCGGAAATAATCAAACATAAATATACTATGGGTGGGATTTAACAAAATGGGAACAAGTCCCATAGCGACCTCCTTTAGCCGCATGTTTCCCGGCACTCACCCCCCCCCACCCCCCCCACCCAACCCCCCCACCCCCCCACCCAACCCCCCCACCCCCCCACCCATCCCACCCACCCCCCACCCCAGTACTGAACGGCGCTTGCCTGAGGTTTCCAAGGTGAAGGGGAACACCTAGGGTACCTCGAGACACTGTATATTAAAGTGAGACTAGCTGTCTCGCCTTAATATGCAGGTTCTCCAAAAAGTGGTCACGACCACAATGGTTTACATCGCAATGTCCAGTGAGATCGGGTTAGATCTCGCGAGGCATTGCAAGTCAGGTAGATCCCGAGAGCGGCGTTTCCCTGCTTTTATTGGCCACACTGCGCCCGAAAAGCAGCTCACTGTTCGATTGTGCCCTCTAGAAGAGAAATAAAGAAAAAAAAACACACATTGACTTTAACACAAAACTAAACTAAACCCCCTAACAGCTGCCAGTGACTAACTCTTTAAAAAAGGAAATGAATGGTTGACATCTTAGATAGAATCTGTCCTCCAAACCCCTGATGGTGTATTTGGCTTTTTCCAAATGTGAAAAAGACATGAGGTGACCCAGCCAAGCCGAGGCACTAGGCGGCAGAGGAGACCTCCACCCAAGCAGAATTTGCCTCCGGGCTACCAACGAGGCAAAGGTGAGAACATCCACCTTCACCCGTCTGCAGCACCGGTGAATCAGACACCCCAAATATGGCCACCAGTGGACATGGATCCAAATCTTCACGCCACTAGTGGACATGGATCCAAATCTTCACGGGGTATTTCCGACATGGTGTTAAAGAAACAGGCCCAAAAGCTTAATAACTTGGGACAGGACTGGAACATATGTTTATGATTAACCGGCCCCAAGAGCAGCACTCACACGTATCCTCAACCCCGAGAAGCGCTCACCCTAGCTCTGGTCAGGTTCATCCTGTGCAAGACCTTAAACTGAATCGCTCTGCTGTGCACATGAAGACATGTAGTTGACTCTATGGATGGCCTCACTCTACACCTCACCATTAAATATACGACCCAAATGGCCCTCCCATTCCATACTCACCTCACACAATGGGGCAGAATCCCTAGAAAGGATATTGCCCTATATGCCAAATTAGACCCTCCCCTCGGGCCTAGCCAGGGACAGAGTCGTCTTCAACAGGGAAGAGGGTGGCGCCAAAGTCATGAATTTGAAATTACCTGACCAAGTTAGCTGGAATTTCTTAGCCAACTCTTTAAAACTAGTAAACCTCCCCTCCACAACCATGTCCCCAAAACTCTCCAAACCCTTCCCCTCCCAAGACTTAAATGGCGAGTCCAAACCAGCCAGCCAGAAAAGCTGGGTTACTGCAGATGGGGGCTCATGAAGACAGGGAGTGGAGCTTGAAATGCAGCCTGAATTACTTCCATACCCACAGGGTGGAGATGGATTAGAGGAAACTCTGTTGGTACAAAGTTATCGAGTCCTCAAAATCGCTGAGCAGGGATGGGTGCACCCATTTGAATGTTGAGTGAGAACCGGATCAGGAGTTAAACTGGCACCAGCACTCCCCCCCCCGGTTGGAGACTTGGGTAGAGAGCTGGCAGATGGAGTTTAATCCGGACTAATGTGAGGTAATGTATTTTGGAAGGTCTAATACAGATGGGAAATATACAGTAAATGGCAGAACCCTTAAGAGTATTGATAGGCAGAGGGATCTGGTTGTACACAGGTCACTGAAAGTGGCAACGCAGGTGGAGAAGGTAGTCAAGAAGGCATACAGTATGCTTGCCTTCATTGGCCGGGGCATTGAGTTTAAAAATTGGCAAGTAGTGTTCAATTATGGTCACCACACTACCAGAAAGATGTGGAGGCTTTGGAGAGGGTACAGAAAAGATTTACCAGGATGCTGCCTGGTATGGAGGGCATTAGCTATGGGGAGAAGTTGGAGAAATTTGGTTTGTTCTCACTGGAACAACGGAGGTTGAGGGGCGACCTGATAGAAGTCTACAAGATTATGAGGGGCATGGACAGAGTGGATAGTCAGAAACTTTTTCCCAGGGTGGAAGAGCCAATTACTTGGGGACATAGGTTTAAGGTGCGAGGGGCAGGTTTAAAGCAGATGTACGAAGCAAGGTTTTTACACAGAGGGTAGTGGGTGCCTGGAACAGTGGGTAGTGGAAGCAGGGACGATAGTGACTTTTAAGGGGCATCTTGACAAATACATGAATAGGATGGGAATAGAGGGATATGGTCCCTGGAAGGGTAGAGTGTTTTAGTTCAGACGGGCAGCATGGTCGGTGCAGGCTTGGACGGCCGAATGGCTTACTCCTGTGCTGTAATTTTCTTTGTTCTTTGTAAGGTGCTACATAATTCTAGGTTGTTGTTGTTTAAAGCGCAGAACAAATGAAACAATAAAGTGTAAACAGTTGTCAGCTTCAACTGCTCTCAGCGGATGTGGGAAGTGTTGAAACAAAATTAAAATCACCAAAATAAAAGGTTACAATAATGCTGATGCTCTGATTCCAATAACACTGCTGAAAACATTCCAACATTAATATTACAGTTTGATCATCTTTTTGCATACTCATAACTCCAATTGATTAGTTTAAAAGAAATTATATGTGCCCAGAGGCACTCAAAACCACTCAGGTGTGCCTCTAATGGCGCTGTCTGTAAAACAAATTCACATTACAGCCCCTGCTTCGACTATATGACCTACCTTACTTACCCTGAAAACCGCATGCTGTTATAGAATTACATAGTTACCCCTCACCAATTTGCCCAGCAAAAGTAAGGTTCGTTGAGTCTCTTGGTCATGAGATGATGAAATTAATTTTGCTTCTTTTATTTAAATATTTTGAGCAAGTGAGAGGAGCAAAGTAGCTGATACAGCCACCTGGAGTGCATGGACTAGCTGACGTACATGCCAATTATGAGATTGTATGCAAGTTTTTTTCTCTCTGTCATGTCTATTGACAAACATAAATTAGTTGTGAGGCTCTCCTACCACGCCGGGGTTTGACCCGGGTCCTGTTGAGGTAGAAAGATAGATGTGGTGCAATGTTATTCCATCATGTAGTTAGTGCAATGGGAACCTTACTCTTCGACAGCCCTGCAGCTGCAGTTCAAATCTGATCCAACTAACACAACCAAGTAAAATTGGCCCTCACCAATAACCACAAATCAAAGTAAGCCATAAGGTGTTCTCACATGACAACAATAATTACACTTCAAAGATCCGTTCATTGGCTTTAAAGTGTTTTAGGATGTCCTGTGGGTATGAAAAGTGCTATATAAATGCATCTTACTTAAAGGGGCCAGGTTAGGCTCGTTGCTACCTTAGCCCTCAAATGAGCTGTCCCTGTACAATTCAGCTGCTTAGACTAGGAAGAATGCAGCTTCGATCCTTCATCTACTCTGAGAGAATTAATCTCAACTGGGGCAGCAATTGCGACAAAGAAAGCAAAATTATCCAGTCCAATTCAATATTGGAATGTGGACACCTGGGCAGGCATCACTGTGGAACCCTCCCTGATAGACTAGTCTTCCAATACGCATTGTTTAGACACCCAAAGAAAAAAGGGGCACTGGGGGAGATATGGGGGAGAGACCAGTGCACGAGGCACAACCAATTAGAGTCTTGGAGCTACAACCCTACTCAGCAAAGCAAATACCCTTGGACCATGACCCTGAGAATTCTTTACTATCAGAATGGAACACAGTCAACTATAACCCTGAACTCATGACCCCACATGACTAAGAATAGCATAGCATAGAAAGCATAGCATAGCATAGAATTTACAGTGCAGAAAGAGGCCATTCGGCCCATTGAGTCTGCACTAGACCTTGGAAAGAGCACACCATTTAAGCCCACACTTCGAACCTATCCCCGTAACCTCACCTAACCTATTTTGGACCAATCCACCTAACCTGCACATCTTTAGACTGTGGGAGGAAACTGGAACACCCGGGGGAAACCCACGCAGACACGGGGAGAACGTGCAGACTCCGCACAGACAGTGACCCAAGCCGGGAATCGAACCTAGGAGTCTGGAGCTGTGAAACAACTGTGCTACCGTGCTGCCCATAACCTTGAACTAGAACCTGACACAAGTATATAATCAACACATTCATGAAGATCAATTTTTAAAGCTGCAATTTCTTGCTCGGTTTGTTGACTGGCCTCCTGATATAAAATGGTTAAGAAATAATTTGTATTTTACAGAGGATTGTTCATATTCCAAGGACATCCTGAAGGATTTTACAACTAATGAATTATTTCTGAAGTCTAGTCAATATTGTATAGTGGGCAGATACAGCAGTGAATGTAGGAACAGGAAGATTCCATAGAGTCAGCCCTGGCTCATGGAGGCATTCTCATCTCTGTGCCAGAAGGTTATGGGTTCAAGTTCCACTCGAAAGACTTGAGCACAAAAATTTAGACTGACATTCTAGAACATGTCATACTGAGAGAATGTTGCACCGTTGAAGATGCTGTCTTTCAGATGAGATAATAAACCTAGCTCTCAGCTGGTTGGAAAATATGGCCTAGCAGTATTTTGAAGAAGAGCAGGGAAGTTCTCCCCAGTTCCCTGGCCAATAATTACTCTTCACCCAAGATCACCAAAATATATTATCTGATCATTCTTACTTTGCTGTTTGTGAACACGGACCGCTGCGTTTCCAATATTACAACAGTTGTTACAAAGGGATATATATCTGTGGTTGTGAAAGGTGATATATAAATACAGCCTTACTTTCCTCAACCAACATTGAGATGAAAGGCTCGGAAAGATAGGGGCCAGGATTCTCCGAGCTGAAATCACGCTCGGCGCGCGGGCGGAGAATGGGGAGGCAGACCCGCAATCGGGTCCGGCCCCTTCCCGCGATTGTCCGCAAACCGGAGAATTGCCGCCAGTCGCGTGAGCGCAGTCGACGCGGCGCCGGTTGGGGGCCATTGAAAGAGGCCGCCGCAGTGATTCTCCACCGGCAGCCGGCCGAGTTCCCGCCGGCGTGGTTCTCACATGATTCTACCCGGCGGACACCTGGAGTGGCAGGTGCCGCGGTCGCCATAGTTGGGGGTGGGGGGAATCCATCACCGGGGTGGTCCTCCAGGATGGCCAGGGTTCCGATCGGAGGCCACCAATCGGTGGGCGCATGCGATCCGGGGAGGGGCTTATATTGTTGGGGCCGGCTTGCTGTGTGGGTCCGCCATGTTGCGCCGGGCCGCCGCTGGAAGTGCAGTCCCCCGTATTGGCAGCGGGAGCTGTGCGGAGCACTCCGGCGTCCTGCTGGCCCCCTTCAGGTAAGTGAATCGCTGGGGGCAAGGGGTCCGTTAGCGTCGGCGTGAAACGATCCAGTGTTTACGCCGGCGTCAACATTTACCGCCGTTTCGGAGAATCCCGCCCAGGGCCTAAATTAATTTCTTATCCAACTATGCCCAAACAGCATGTGGTGATATGCATCACTGTAAATATATAAGGGGTTAATGTAAATACACTACGACTAAATAAACACTAGAGGGAGCACCAGGGACGTTATGACATGCAGACATACAGCTAATGAACACAGAGAATAGGACACGACCAATGGGCAGTCAAGACACCCAGAGGTGACACTACCATAAGGGGCAGCACGGTAGCCTTGTGGGTAGCACAATTGCTTCACAGCTCCAGGGTCCCAGGTTCGATTCCGGCTTGGGTCACTGTCTGTGCGGAGTCTGCACATCCTCCCCGTGTGTGCGTGGGTTTCCTCCGGGTGCTCCGGTTTCCTCCCACAGTCCAAAGATGTGCAGGTTAGGTGGATTGGCCATGATAAATTGCCCTTAGTGTCCAAAATTGCCCTTGGTGTTGGGTGGAGGTGTTGACTTTGGGTAGGGTGCTCTTTCCAAGAGCCGGTGCAGACTCGATGGGCTGAATGGCCTCCTTCTGCACTGTAAATTCTATGTAAATAAGGGGGGCGTTACACAACCCATATATAAGGACAGGGCACACATGCTCTGTCTCTTTCCACATGCAACACTTCGAGAGTAGGACAGGGGCAGATCAGAAGCATCACACCCACCACATGGCTTAGGGCAGATTGGTTAGTTGGACTGAGTTACTATAGCAAGATTAGCAGGAGAGTCGAACACAGAGAACTGTGCTAATGGTTCAATAAATCACATTGAACTTACTTCAAAATCCAGAGTATCTTTTGGTCAAAGCTGCATCGAGTTGCAGCCTGTGTTATCCCAGAGTACATAACACAACATGGTACCAGTAGAGCCTGTTGAATCTATATAGTTCAACTCAGCAAGATCCGTGACTACCAGCAACAGCACCCAGGCAAGATGATCAAGATTCCGGTTCCTCAGTAGCTCAGGCGTGCATTCAAGCAGAGATTTGAGATTTACATGGTAGCATCCGACCTAGATGGCGTGGCCGATGCTGAGAAGATAGATCTTCTACTCACCATTGCGGGTGAAAGTGAATCTTCAACTCCTTCAAGTACTCCAAAGGGCAGGAAAGAGAGACTTCCCGACAGTCCTGGACAAGTTTGAAAACTACTACGAGGTGAACACAACAGAAATCGGTAAAACTAGTGCCTATACTCGCCACAAGGCACAGGTAGGCTTGCAACAGAAGCAAACGGCAATTTTGATTGGCAGCCATCTTGCGCAAGGAGCCACACATGCGCAGTTCCCGAGAAGACGCGAACCGGCGAAACAGTGTTATACGCATGCGCGAGATGCTGCGCATGTGCAGTTGCGAAAAGAGCGCACAGTGAAGGAAAAGCGATCTGCGCATGCGCAATCCATTCCTACGCTCTACGTCACAGGCGCCATGACGTCAGAGGCCCCGGACCATGCCCACTTATAGGGGAAATGTCCGAAAATAGTGAAAAGAAATTTGAAAGCCAGAAAACACACTTCTTTCACCTGGAACGACAGCACAATGCCTGAACTTCGACCAGTAGCTGAAAGTAACCTCTGCAGAACCCTGCAACAAGCAGTTAGCGCCGACCTAAGAGATGATTTAGTCCTTGAAGACTACAACTCAGACGATGATTTCATCATTGGACATGGCGACCTCCGTACCAAATCCGAACCGCAATGAGATGTGCTGTACAGTGAAGCATCCAACACAGTCATGGCCGAGTTCTTCGGATTTGAGGATCCTCAGCCCAGCACAGACGACATCCCGACCCATGAGTACAGGATTCTGCTGCGGCCTGGCGCCAAGAGACAGAGAGCGGTACAAGCCCACAGAGAGTGGCCTGACGCCAAGAGAGTGATTCACGCACCACAAAGAGTCCCGATTCCACACAGAGAGTGGTCCACGCACCACGAAAAGTCCCCAACTCCGCACAGAAAGCGATGACAGATTCCACAGCGAGACCACTGCACGTCTCCACACAGAGAACACAGATCGACTCCACAGCGAGACCACTGCATGACTCCGTTGAGAGCGCACAGATCGACTCCACAGCGAGACCACTGCATGACTCCACACAGGGAACGATGCCAGACTCCACAGAGAGAACGGTACAAGCCTCCACAGCGAGCTTGTTGACAGACTCCACGATGGAAGCAACGCAAGACTCCAGAGCGCAGTCCTTGCATGAACAAGACTATGAAGGTCTAGCAACCTTATCTGAGCAACCAGCAGCAGACGATGCAAGTCTGCCACGCTCAAGTGCACAGCAAGATGACTAGGACAGTCTACCACGCTCACATGAACAACAAAAGGACAATGACAGTCTACCCAGATTATTTGAGCCACCAGAAGACGACTCTGACAGTCTACCTAGCTCATCTAACCGACAAGAAGACACTGAAGGTCTACCCACTGTATGTGCGACAAGTGACAAAGGGTTCACAATTCCCATACAAGATGTGCAACATCTCAGCGAGACTGACAGATCTCAGCTAGTATGTACAGAGGCACTCGACAATCAAAGTGAGGCTCCTAGCGATTCCAGTGACACCACGTTAATTCAAACCTCATCTACTCGAGCCTCTCCACAAGAACCTGAAATGACTCCAGACGGGGAACATCAAGAAACCAAAGGTGATTCAGGTGAACCAGAAAGGGATCGAGATGGGGAGCATCGACAAGCCGAAGATGATTCAAGTGAACCGGACATGACTCCAGACAGGAAGCGCCGAGGAATCAGAGACGGCACGCTCAATGAAACAGCAGATGCCACAAAGGACACTGACACAAGTAACTTTGTGAAGGACTCGAATTCTCCACTCGGTGTGGTCATTGAGCGCAACAAGCACAACAACAAAACCTACAAAAACAACAACAAAGACAACAACAAGAAGCGTATCAGAGGCAATAAACACAACAAGCACGACAAAAACAACAATGACAACAACAATATAACAACAACTGATACGACATGGTACAACTCTGCCCATGAAGGACAATGTTACTGCTCAGTTCAGAACAATGACGAGAGTGCAAACATACCATGGCATGTCAATGCATCTTACCAATTCACATTTGCTACGGACAAGCAAACCAGCTTTCAGGAAAGATGTCATCAAGAATTGCAACCAAATCATTAAAAAAAAGTCCACCTCAGACAATGAAGTGATTTGACCTCCTGATGACTTCTTGGTTACGTAAACACCAGGACACCGACGGCGTTCACAAGGGAATGACAACATCAACATCGACACTTCCATAACAGCACAAGAAAGCCACACGACCGTGTAAATTCATGAACTTTGGCCTCATAACAATTATTTGGTATTGTATAATCCTCAATGTCATCATAACTTGTACATGTCATCACTTATTTACCTGTTTTTGTTCAATTTTTCTTTAACACTGAACAGAAAATATGTAACACGAAAAAAGGGGGGATGTGATGATATGCATCACTGTCAATACACAAGGGGTTAATGTAAATACACTATGACTAAGTAAACACGAGAGGGTGCACTAGAGACGTCATGACATGCAGACATACAGCTAATGAACACATAGAATAGGACGCGACCAATGGGCAGTCAAGACACGGACGCAGCACGGTAGCATTGTGGATAGCACAATTGCTTCACAGCTCCAGGGTTCCAGGTTCGATTCCGGCTTGGGTCACTGTCTGTGCGGAGTCTGCACATCCTCCCCGTGTGTGCGTGGGTTTCCTCCGGGTGCTCCGGTTTCCTCCCACAGTCCAAAGATGTGCAGGTTAGGTGGATTGGCCATGCTAAATTGCCCTTAGTGTCCAAAATTGCCCTTAGTGTTGGGTGGGTTTACTGGGTTATGGGGATAGGGTGGAGATGTTGACCTTGGGTAAGGTGCTCTTTCCAAGAGCCGGTGCAGACTCGATGGGCCGAATGGCCTCCTTCTGCACTGTAAATTCTATGACACCCAGAGGTGACACTACCACAAGGGGGCATTACACAACCCATATACAAGGACAGGGCACACATGCTCTGTCTCTTTCCACAGGCGACACTTCGAGAGTAGGACAGGGGCAGATCAGAAGCATCACACCCATCACGTGGCTTAGAGCAGACTGGTTAGTTAGACTGAGTTACTATAGCAAGATTAGCAGGAGAGTTGAACTCATAGAGAACTGTGCTAATGGTTCAATAAATCACACTGAACTTACTTCAAATTCTGGAGTATCTTTTGGACAAAGCTGCATCGAGTTGCAGCCTGTGTTATCCCAGAGTACAAAACACAACACAGCACTGAGATAAATTACCGGAAAGTCTGGTTTTAGTCACATTAGCTAAAAGACAAATGTTCAGGACATCACTGGGAGAGGTCCCATGCTCCTCTTCAAACAGAATTACAGGATCCACCTGAGAACGCAGGCAAGCCTTGGTTTAGTATCTCATTTGAAAGGTAACACCTCTGACACTACAAGCACTCACTCGGTATTGCACTAAAATGGAAGCTTACATTAGGTGCTCTAAACCCTGGAGTGAATCTTGAACCCACAACCTCCCGGCACTCAAATCACAGAGTTAAGATTGACACCATTTACAAATATCTTATCACACGAGAACCCTCTATCCCAGCCCCATAATTTGTGGAGTGTGATCCGCCTGCAAATCTGGGGGTTAATTCGATCATTTTGATTTTCATGCCTCCCTTATTCTTGAACTGTGCTACTTCAACAGGAGTGTAAATATATGCCAGCTGGTAGTCAGTCTTTTCAGCTGACATGAGTGTTTCAAACTATGTGTCAACTTGTCAGCATTTCAGAAATAAAAGCGTCAGCGTTTCTCACTGGGCTTGGAGGTAATCAGTATGAAGCACCCCAATTGGTTGGAGGACAGAAACCGCAAGTTGTCGGAACCAATGAATTAAATACCTTTTCCTCCAACTTGCACAAAGATGTGATACAGATAAGCAACGATTTTCAAGAGTTGCAGTCAAAAGATGTGTTTATTTTTCATTTCCCGAAGGAGTGATATTGGTTGTGGTTGTGGAGGGTTGGGGTTTTTCAAACTGGAGGCCTGTGACCAGCGGTGTGCCTCAGGGATTGGTGCTGGGTCCACTGTTATTTGTTATATATATTAATGATTTGGATGAGAATGTCGGAGGCATGGTTAGTAAGTTTGCAGATGACACCAAGATTGGTGGCAGAGTGGATAGTGAAGAAGGTTATATAAGATTGCAACAGGATCTTGACCAATTGGACCAGGGGGCTGATGAATGGCAGATGGAGTTTAATTTGGATAAATGTGAGGTGGTGCATCTTGGTAGATCAAATCAGGGCAGGACCTACTCAGTTAATGGTAGGGGGTTGGGAAGAACAAAGAGATCTAGGGGTACAGGTTCATAGCACCTTGAAGGTGGAGTCGCAGTGGACAGGGTGGTGAAGAAGGCATTCGGCATGCTCGGTTTTATTGGTCAGAATATTGAGTACAGGAGTTGGGACGTATTTTGAAGTTGTACAAGACATTAGTAAGATCACACATGGAATACGCTGTTCAGTTCTGGTCACCCTATTATAGGAAGGATATTGTTAAACTAGAAAGAGTGCAGAAGAGATTTACGAGGATGCTACCAGGACTTGATTGTCTGAGTTATAAGGAGAGGCTGATAGGCTGGGACTTTTTTTCCCTGGAGCACAGGAGGCTTAGGGGTAATCTTATAGACGTTTATAAAATAATGAAGGGCATAGATAAGATAGTCAACATCTTTTCCCAAAGATAGAGGAGTCTAGAACTAGAGGGCATAGGTTTAAGGTGAGAAGGGAGAGATACAAAAGAGGCCAGAGGGGAAATTTCTTCACACAGTAGGTGGTGAGCATCTGGAACGTGCTGCCAGAGGCAGTGATAGAGGCGGCTACAATTTTTTCCTTTAAAAAACAGTTAGACAGTCACATGGGCAGGGTGGGTATAGAGGGATATGGGCCAAATGTGGGCAAGTGGGACTAGCTTAATGATAGAAACTGGGCGGCATGGACAAGCTGGGCCAAAGGGCATGTTTCCATCTATGACTCTATATAATCTGTAGTTTTTGATGATTTTTAGTTTCCTTGTCCTGAATACCAGTCGCAGACATTTTTTGAGAAAGGGAGGCTATTTCCTGGTGTTAGTATGTTTGATACACTTGGAACAGGAGTGGACCGTATAGCCTGTCGTGCTAATCAATTAGATCCTGGCTGATCCACAGTGACAGATTTTATTTGAACATCCTAATTCTTCCATTATGGAATTGGCTTGGGGATTAATAGAATTGGCAAAGCTCCGAGTGTCACTTCATTTAAAAATAATTAAAACTAAATACCCAAATGTATGCTTTTAGCACAATATACAAGTGGGATGTATGTTGCAGAATGTTGAACTATTTGTGCAAGCTTTTACACCTTGCTTCAAATTTGAGAGATGTGACCCTTTGTATACTGGAGCCATCCGTATCTTTTTTATAAATAAACATTTTATTGACGTATTGCTTTGGCATTGTAACAGCAACAAAATCAACAATGTACATAACAAGAAAAATATATAAACATAGTGCAAATACCGCCTCCCACATGTCCTACCATTGCTTAACCCCCTAAACTACGCTAACCAAACCCACTCCCCCCCCCCCCCCCCCCTCTGCTGACGATTAGTTCTCTGCGAGGAAGTCGATGAATGGTTGCCACCTCGGGGCGAACCCTAACAGAGACCCTCTCATGGAGAACTTAATTTTCTCTAGGCAGAGGAAGCCTGCCATGTCCGAAAGCCAGGTCTCCGATTTCGGGGGCTTTGAGTCCCTCCAAGCCAGCAACATACGTGTCCGGGCTACCAGGGAAGCAAAGGCCAGAACGTCCGCCTCTCTCTCCTCCTGGATTCCCGGGTCCTGCGATACCCCAAAAATCGCCACCTCTGGACTCATTGCCACCCTCGTATTTAATACCTTGGACATGGCGTCGGCAAACCCCTGCCGAAACCCCCTCAGTTTTGGACATGCCCAGAACATGATTCGCTGGCCCCCCCGCGCACTTCGCACACCTGTCCTCCACCCCAAAGAATCTGCTCATCCGGGCCACTGTCATGTGAGCCCGGTGAACAACCTTAAATTGGATCAGGCTGAGCCTGGCACACATTGCGGTCGCGTTGACCCAACCCAACGCGTCCGCCCACAGGCCGTCCTCTATCTCTCCCCCCAGCTCCTCCTCCCACTTTTGCTTCAGCTCCTCGGTTTGCGACTCCTCCGATCCCATAAGCTCTCTATATATGTCCGAGACTCTCCCCTCTTCTATTCATCCTCTAGAAACCACCCTATCCTGAATCCCCCTCAGCGGCAGGAGTAGGAAGGTTGGTACCTGCTTCCGCAAAAAGTCCGGTACCTGTAAATATCGGAATTCATTTCCCCAGCCAATGCAAACTTCTCCTCCAGCGCCTTCGTACTCGGAAAACTTCCTTCTATGAACAAGTCCCCCATCCTCTCAATCCCCGCTTTCCGCCAAATTCGGACCCCCCCCATCCATCCTCCCCGGGACTATTGCAGATTGGGGACCACACCGATACCCCCTCTGCTCCCACATGTCTCCTCTGTCATGATATCCATATTAACGTATCATGGTTCAATCACACACACACACTGATGGACAGGTAGACGGACCAATCAACACACACACAACATCACAGCCAATCACCAGTGAGAGCACACGTACTATAAAACAGGGAACACCACAGTTCCCGCTCATTCTACCAGGAGATAGCTCAGAGCACAGAGCTCACAGCGCGCCACTCAGACATACACCATGTGCTGAGTGCCTCTCTAAGATAGTGCTAGGGCTGGGTCCACAGGTTAACTGGTGAAGTACGAATCACAGCCAGAAGTTAACAGTAGTAATTGTACAGAATAATAAAACAGAGTTGTACCATCTACAACCGTGGTGGTTCGTTTGTATATCGGAACACCCAACACGACATGATACCAGGCTTGGAAACTCGCCAGCAACTGTGAGACCTACCTGCACCTCTTCAGAGATCCACCATCCTGCGCCATGGACACCATCAGCCCGCCGCAGCCGCTCCAAACCGCTGGAAATCTCGGCGTCAACTGGAAGCTGTTTAAACAGCGCTTCCAGCTCTTCTGAGAAGCCACAGACAGAGAGAATGCACCGGACACCAGGAAGATCGCCCTCTTCCTCTCCATGGCGGGGCAACATGCCATCCACATCTACAACTCTCTGCCATTCGCGGAAGGCGAAGACAAGATGAAGTACAAGACGGTCCTTCTAAAATTTGAGCAACTCTTCAGTGTCGAAGTGAATGAGAGCTTCGAGAGGTACCTCTTCCAGCAGCGCCTGCAGGGTAAGGGTGAGCCTTTTCAATCTTTTTTGACACACCTCCATATCCTCGCGCAGTCCTGCGGCTATGAGGCCACCTCCGATTCCATGATTCTGGACCAGATACTTTTTGGGGTCACCTCGGACACCCTACGCCAGCAGCTCCTCAAAATAAAGCGCCTCACCCTAGCCACCACCATCGAAACCTGCGTCCTCCACGAAAACGCGACCAGCCGGTACTCCCAATTCCAGGGGGCCGAATCGGCACAGTAGGGGTCCTACGAGGCCGAGCGGGTCCAGTCGATCGAGTTCCTCCCGGCCCACGACCCGGACGAGGGCGGCCATTTCGCGCGCTTTCCGAGGCCTCCTGCGCTTGTATGCGCCAAAAGAGGGGACGTCGACGCAGAGGGACATGACGCGCAGGCACGCTCGACGCAGGACCGAACCGCGCATTGGCGCAGCGAACGCCATTTAACATAGAATTTAACATCGAATTTACAGTGCAAAAGGAGGCCATTCAGCCCATCGAGTCTGCACCGGCTCTTGGAAAGAGCACCCTACCCAAGGTCAACACCTCCACCCTATCCCCATAACCCAGTAACACCACCCAACACTAAGGGCAATTTTGGACACTAAGGGCAATTTATCATGGCCAATCCACCTAACCTGCACATCTTTGGACTGTGGGAGGAAACCGGAGCACCCGGAGGAAACCCACGCACACACGGGGAGGATGTGCAGACTCCGCACAGACAGTGACCCAAGCCGGAATCGAACCTGGAACCCTGGAGCTGTGAAGCAATTGTGCTATCCACAATGCTACCGTGCTGCCCACTACGATGTCACGACGTGCGGCAACTGTGGATCCGCACACTTAAAGCGGCAATGCCCAGCCAAAACTCGACAATGCCTCCGCTGTGGCAAGATGGGTACTACGCTGCCTGCTGTCGAGCAGCTCAACCTGCCAACGCTCCGCATTTCCGCCAGCCTCGCAGGGACGTGCGGGCCATTCAGCCTCCATACACCAAGTCATACCCTGATGACGTACAGACCGGTGATACCGACGACCGGGAACCCTTCCGCGTTGCGGTATTAGACAGAAATCGGATGTCCCCAAGTAGGACCCACCAGCCGATGCCAGTGCACAGCGTTAATCCGGGTGATGAATGGTGTGCCACCCTAACGGTCAACCAATCACATTCTGCTTAGACACTGGTGCCTCCGCCAATCTTATTGACCTTGAAGGTCAAACCACCGATTCGGCCATCCCACTGTCAGTTGGTCGATTACAACGGTAATGTTATCCCGGCCATGGGGTCTTGCCAGCTCGAAGTTGCACACAATTCATACACAGCCACACTGTCTTTTGAGATAGTTGGATCCTCGAAGGACTCTCTGCTAGGTGCACATGCGTGCAAGATCCTCCACCTCATTCAGCGGGTACACACTCTGTCTCCAGAAGGCACGTTCGATTTCCCGGATGCAGACTTTAGGGTGCAGCTCCACTCACTCCTCGCCCACAACCAGGAGGCATTCGAGGGCATGGGCACACTACCCTACACTTACAGAATACGGCTCAAACCGGACACCACCCCGGTCATTCACGCACCTCATAGAGTCCTAGCACCGCTCAAGGACCGCCTCAAGCAGCAGCTGCAGGATCTACAGGACCAAGGAGTGCTTTCCCGGGTCACGGAGCCGACGCCATGGGTCAGCTCCATGGTGTGCGTAAAAAAGCCCTCTGGCGAACTCCGGATCTGCATCGACCTGAAAGACCTGAACAATAACATCATGAAGGAACACTACCCCATGCCCAAACGGGAAGAAATCACGAGCGAAATGGCCCGGGCTAAAATTTTTACCAAGCTTGATGCCTCAAAGGGTTTTTGGCAGACCCAGCTGGATCAGTCCAGCAGGAAGCTGTGCACCTTCAACACTCCCTTTGGCAGATACTGCTACAAAAGGATGCCGTTTGGCATCATCTCGGCATCCGAGGTGTTTCATCGAATCATGGAACAGATGATGGAGGGCATCGAAGGGGTACGAGTCTATGTTGGCGACGTCATCATCTGGTCCATCACACCACAGGAGCATACCAATCGTCTCCAGCGCTTCTTTGCTCGGATACGAGAGCACGGCCTGCGCCTCAACCGAGCCAAGTGTTCTTTTGGCCAAACTGAGCTAAAGTTTCTGGGGGACCACATATCCCGGTCAGGGGTGTGTCCGGATGCCGACAAAGTGGCAGCTATTGCAGCCATGCCGCAGCCGGCAGACAAGAAGGCAGTGCTACGCTTTCTAGGGATGGTCAACTTCCTGGGGAGGTTTATTCCCAACCTTGCCTCGTACACAACGGCTCTTCGCCACCTGGTAAAGAAGACTACGGAGTTCCAGTGGCTGCCCGCACACCAGAAGGAATGGGAGGAGCTCAAGATCAAGCTCACCACCGCCCCGGTATTGGCGTTCTTCGACACTACTCGAGCCACAAAGATCTCGACTGATGCCAGCCAGTCCGGCATTGGGGCGGTACTCCTGCAACGGGACGATACTGCATCATGGGCCCCGGTCGCCAATGTCACGCGGGCCATGACCCCCACAGAACAGCGCTATGCGCAGATTGAGAAGGAGTGCCTGGGTTTGTTAGCCGGCATAGATAAATTCCACGACTATGTGTATGGTCTTCCGCAGTTCACCGTGGAGACCGACCATCGCCCCCTGGTCGGCATCATACAAAAGGACCTCAATGAGATGACCCCTCGCCTCCAGCGCATTCTGCTCAAGCTCCGGAGGTACGACTTCCAACTGGTCTACACCCCGGGAAAGGACCTCATCATCGCGGATGCCCTGTCCAGAGCAGTGAGCACACCGCCCGAATCGGGGGGGTTCGTCTGTCAGGTCGACGCACATGTAGCCTTCACATCAGCCAATCTGCCAGCTACTGATGCAAGTCTGGCCCACATTCGCCGTGAGACTGCGGCTGACCCCCTTCTACAACGTGTGATGCGCCACATGACGGAAGGGTGGCTCAAGGGGCAGTGCCCACAATTCTACAATGTCCGGGACGACTTGGCCGTCATTGATGGTGTCCTCCTAAAGTTGGACCGGATTGTGATCCCACACAGCATGCACCAGCTTGTCCTCGAACAATTGCACGAAGGCCATCTCGGGGTTGAAAAGTGCAGGCGGAGGGCCCGAGAAGCTGTGTACTGGCCGGGCATCAGCGACGGCATCGCTAACATGGTGCTCAACCGCCCCACCTGCCAAAGGTTTCAGCCGGCGCAACCCCCTGAGACACTTCAGCCCCATGAGTTGGTAACGTCCCCCTGGGCAAAGGTGGGTGTGGACATTTTTCATGCGCTCGGCAGGGACTACGTCATCATAATTGACTATATTTCCAATTATCCGGAGGTCATACGCCTGCACGACTTGACATCATCAGCTGTAATCAGAGCATGTAAAGAAATCTTCGCTCGCCATGGCATTCCGCTTACCGTCATGTCGGACAATGGGCCCTGTTTTGCGAGCCAAGAATGGTCTTCTTTTGCCACTTCATATGGGCATCACACACGTGACGTCCAGCCCTTTGCATCCCCAGTCGAATGGCAAGGCGGAAAAGGGCGTCCATATCGTGAAGCGGCTCGTCTGCAAGGCTGCTCATGCCATGTCCACAGGCCTCTCACCGGCCCAGCTGTTGATGGGTCGCACCCTCAGGACCCCTGTGCCGTCCATTCATGTTCCTAAACCCGACCATGCTCCAGTACTGCAAAGGATGCAACAGCAACGTGCTCAGCAGAAGGTGGCACATGACTCTCGGGCAACTGATCTTCCTGCCCTGGCGCAACCCGAATTCGTCGCCCACCTACTAGACTGGACTTATTGAGCCTGTTTGCACATTGGACTCACTGAATTGTTGTGCAACAATGTTGACGTGTTTCTTTTTTTGTCGTTCCAGGAGTTCTCTTTCGATATTTGATGATTGCACTTGTTTTGTTTGTGGTACAACCTCGTTGCTCTGTTGCACCTGACACCTGCCTATGTATATAGTTTAGCCTCATGCACATGTTGTAAATATTGCACACACATACTCAGCCGCACTCAGTACACACCAATATTT
This sequence comes from Scyliorhinus torazame, assembly GCF_047496885.1. NCBI lineage: Eukaryota > Metazoa > Chordata > Chondrichthyes > Carcharhiniformes > Scyliorhinidae > Scyliorhinus > Scyliorhinus torazame. The sequence continues at coordinate 187,872,538 of NC_092713.1, forward strand.
ATTACCATGTAGGCACATGTCCTTGTGAAAAGGGGGGATGTCATGATATCCATATTAACATATCATGGTGCAATCACACACACACACTGATGGACAGGTAGACGGACCATCAACACACACGCAACATCACAGCCAAGTGAGGGCACACGCACTATAAAACAGGGAACACCACAGTTCCCGCTCATTCCACCAGGAGATAGCTCAGAGCACAGAGCTCACAGCGTGCCACTCAGACATACACCATGTGCTGAGTGCCTCACTAAGATAGTGCTAGGGCTGGGTCCACAGGTTAACTGGTGAAGTACGAACCACAGCCAGAAGTTAACAGTTGTTATTGTACAGAATAATAAAACAGAGTTGTACCATCTACAACCGTGTTGGTTCGTTTGTATATCGGAACACCCAACACGACATCCTCCATTGCCCCCAAACTCTCAGGGCCACTACCACCACTGGACTGGTGGAGTACCGCGCCGGCGGGAACGGTAGAGGCGCTGTTACCAATGCCCCCAGACTGGTGCCCTTACAAGAAGCCGCCTCCATGCGCACCCACACAGGCGCACCCCCCACCAGACACCTCCTAACCACGGCTATATTAGCCGCCCAGTAATAATTGCTGAAATTCGGCAGCAGCAGCCCTCCATTCCCCCAACTCCGCTCGAGCATTGCCCTTTTCACACGCAGGGACGTGCCCCCCCCACACAAAGCCCACGATAATCTTATTGATCCGCTTAATAAAGGACCATGGGATGAAGATAGGGAGGCATTGGAAGACAAATAGGAATCTCGGGAGGACCGTCATTTTTACCGACTGCACTCTGCCCGCCAGAGACAACGGGAGCGCATCCCATCTCCGGAAATCCTCCTTCATCTGATCCACCAACCGGGCCAAGTTCAATTTATGTAGCCTGTCCCAATCCCTCGCCACCTGAATACCCTGGTACCTAAAACTGTCCCCTACCACTCTGAACGGCAGTTCCCCCAGTCGCCTCTCCTGACCTCTCGCCTGGACCACAAACATCTCGGTCTTCCCCATATTAAGCTTATACCCCGAAAACCAGCCAATTGCCCTAAAATTCCCTAATTTCTTCCATCCCCTCCATTGATTGGGTCTGAGACATACAGCAATAGGTCATCTGCATACAGCGCGACTCTGTGCTCCACCCCCCCCCCCCCCCCCCCCCCCCCCCCGACCAACCCCTTCCAGCCCCTTGAGGCCCTCTGAGCAATTGCCAGCGGCTCTATCGCCAGCGCAAACAGGAGTGGGGAGAGGGGGCATCCCTGTCTCGACCCCCGGTGCAGTCTAAAATAGTCCGAAATTATCCTGTTTGTCCGTACAGTTGCAACCGGAGCCGGGTACAGCAACCTAACCCAGTCAACAAAGCTCCTTCCAAACCCGAACCGCTCCAGCACCTCCCATAAGTAATCCCACGCGACCCGGTCAAAGGCTTTTTCCGCGTCCATTGCAACCACCACTTCAACTTCCCTATCTTCCGGGGGCATCATGACCACGTTTAGCAGCCTTCTTACATTGGCGACCAGCTGCCTGCCCTTAACGAACCTAGTCTGATCCTTCACTATAATGTCTGGTACACAGTCCTCAATCCTGGAGGACAACATTTTGGCCAGAAGTTTGGCATCTACGTTCAGCAAGGAAATCGGCCTGTAAGACCCACATAGCTCCGGGTCCTTGTCCCTTTTCAGAATGAGCGAGATCATGGCCTGTGACATCGTCTGGGGCAGGCCCCCCCTTTTCTTGGCCTCGTTAAAGACCTTCATCAGCACCAGCCCCAATATGCTAGATAACTTTTTCTAGAACTCGACTGGGTACCCGTCCGGTCCCGGGGCCTTGCCTGACTGCATGGCCTTCAGACCCTCCACTATCTCCTCCAGCCCGATTAGGGCCCCCAGCTCTTCTACCAGCTCCCCATCCACCTTCGGGAAAGTCAGCCTGTCCAAAAAGTGCCTCATCTCCTCCGGCCCCGCAGGGGGTTCCGACCTGTACAACCTGCTATAAAAATCCCGAAAGGTCTTGCTCACCCCCGCCGAGTCCCCAACAAAGTTCCCATCCCCGTCGATAACTTTCGCGATTTCTCTAGCTGCCTCCCTCTTTCTGAGCTGCTGTGCAAGCATCCTGCTGGCCTTCTCCCCCTGCTCGTAAATTGCCCCCTTCACCTTTCTGAGCTGTTCCACTGCCCTCCCGGTGGTTAACAAACCAAATTCCGCCTGTAGCCTCTGGCGTTCCCTTAGAGGCCCTGCCTCTGGAGTCTCCTATCCACTCGTAGAATCTCTTTTACCAGTCAGTCCGTTTCTGCCCTATCCGTCCTGTCCCTGTGAGCCCAGATCGAGATCAGCTCTCCACTCACCACTGCCTTCAGCGCTTCCAGACCACTGCTGCTGAGACCTCCCCCGTATCGTTTACCTGCAGGTAATTCAGCATGCACTTCCTCAGCCTCTTGCACACCGCTTCGTCTGCCAATAGCCCTACATCCAACCTCCATTGTGGACGCTGCATTGTCCACCCAGTGCGGAGCATGGTCCGAGATCTTAATCGCCGAATACCCCGTGTCGACCACCCCCGCCAATAGGGCCCTACCCACGACAAAGAAATCTATCCGGGAATACACCTTGTGTACGTGGGAGTAAAAAGAAAATTCCTTGGCCCTTGGCTGCCTAAATCTCCACTGATCCCCCCCCCGCCCACAACTGCTCCATGAACCCTTTCAGCTCCTTTGCCATTGCTGGCACCTTGCCCGTTCTCGAGCATGACCGATCCAGGCCTGATACCGTGTTAAAATCCCCTCCCATAATCAGCTTGTGCGAATCCAGGACCGGAATCTTCCCTGGCACCCTCTTTATAAAATCCCCATCATCCCAATTTGGCGCATATACATTGACCAGCACGACCTTCATCCCCTGCAGCTTGCCACTAACCATGATATATCGACCTCCCACATCCGAGACTGTCCTCCCCACCTCAAATGCCACCCGCTTGTTAATCAGAATCGCAACCCCTCTAGTCTTTGTATCTAGCCCAGAGTGGAAAACTTGAATAATCCAGCCTTTCCTCAACCTGACCTGATCCACTACTTTAAGGTGTGTCTCCTGCAGCATTACTACGTCTGCTTTCAGTCCCCTCAGGTATGCAAACACACGTGTCCTCTTTACCAGCCCATTTAGCCCCCTGACATTCCAGGTGACCAGCCTAGTTGGGGGGCAAAGTGCCCCCCCCCCCCCACTGCCGGTCATCCATCCCCTTTCTTGGGCCCGCCTCCAGCCCATGCACCGTGCCTCCACCGGCCCGCCCCATGGAGGCCCCCAACCCCGCCCCCGACTTCCATCGAAGTCCCTCCCACATCAGCAGAACCCATCATCCCCCTCCACCCCCCCCCCCCCCCAGCAACACTACTTAAAACCCAACCCATCTAATGAACTAAGCATATATACCCCTCCCTCCCCCCCCCACCCCACTGTGCTTCCGTGAGCTAGCTCACTCAGCTAGCTTGGTGGCCCCCGCCCCGGCACCAAGAGGTCTCCCACCTATTGTTCCCTCGCTCCCCTCCCCTCCCCCCGCCCATGTAAACAAATTTCCTCTTCTAACAATCCCCAAACAAACACCCAGCAGCAAGAGAACACAAAAACAAAAGCACCGCCCACCGAAACTCAGACAGGCACGTCTCCATCCCACAAAAAGTGCATATCAATAAAAACACACAAGATAAAACACAAAAGATGCATTGCCAACATCTACCAGGAAGAATAACCAGAAAAAAGTGAAAAATCGACTTTTTCCCCCACCCCCCCCTTTTCCCCAAGCAGAGCTCCAAAGAACAGACACAAAACAATACGAGAAGGCATATCCAATTTAAAAACAGGAAAACAAAACCCACCAAAAACCAAGGGGGGAAAAGAAAGAAAAAACACAAAAACAGGAAAAGAAAAAGGGCCCAATATAGACCAACAAATTGTCTCTAAGTCCGAGAGTTCTCAGACTCCCACCAGTCCTTTTCTTTACGCAAAGTCCAGTGCCTCATCGGGCGACTCAAAATAATGATGTTGGTCCTCATGCGTGACCCAAAGACGCGTCAGATACAGCAGACCGAACTTCACCTGCTTCTTAAAGAAAATAGCCTTGACTTGGTTGAAGCCACCTCCACGCTCAGGTCCTGGTACACCCGCAGGATGCTGTTATCCCACTTGCAACTCCGCGTGCGCTTGGCCACTGAAGAATGCATTTCTTGTCCAGGAACCTGTGGAATCTCACCACCATTGCCCTCGGAGGGTCCCCCGCCCGCAGCTTCCTAGCAAGCGCCCGGTACGCCCTGTCCACCCTCAACGGTTGGGGGAACGCCACTCCCCCAGCAGCTTTTCGAACATACCCGCCACGCATGCCCCAGCATCTGCTCCCTCAGCTCCCTCCGGAAGCCTGACAATTCTTAGGTTCTGCCGGCGGAACCGGTTCTCAAGGTCCTCCACCTTCTCCAGGAGCCTTTTCTGCTGTTCCCGAAGCATCCCCACCTCCAGTTCCACTGCTGTTTGATGCTCCTCTTGTTCAAGCAGCGCTTTCGCCACCTTCTGGATCATCCTGTCCTGGGCGTCCAGTCTGCTCACTTGACGATCAATTGATTCTTTGATCGGGTCCAGGCATTCCCGCTTCTGCCTGGAAAAGCCATCCTGAATGGCCTGGATCACTGGGTCCGTTGGTCGCTGCGCTGCCACCCCAGGGGTCCGTCCCTCAGCCATACTGTCTCCCGATGCAGCTTCAACACAGCTCGCTACTGGCTTCTTGTTTCTGCCCTTCCGTGCATTTCTGGTCCTTTTCTCCATACACCGATGTGTGGAAACAGTGCCCAGTTGCCTCAGCCTTCAAATTTGCCGTTTAAAACCGGACAAAAGTCCAGGGGAAAGGTCCAAAAGTCCGACCAGAGCGGGAGCCACCAAATGTGCGACTTACTCCTCCATAGCTGCCACCGGAAGTCCTGCAGTCCATATCTTAACTCCCACCCTGTTCCATTCACCCGGTTTTTCTCACTGGTCTACATTGGTTCTTGAACTGACAATGTTTCAACTTTAAACTTCTCATCCTTGTTTTCAAAGTCTCAAGCACTGCACCCCGACATAGAACATACAGTGCAGAAGGAGGCCATTTGGCCCATTGAGTCTGCACCGACCCACTTAAGCCCTCACTTCCGCCCTATCCCCGTAACCCAATAACGCCTTCTAGCCTTTTTGGACACGAACGGTAATTTAGAATGGCCAATCCACCTAACCTGCACTTCTTTGGACTGTGGGAGGAAACCGGAGCACCCGGAGGAAACCCACGCAGACACGGGGAGAATGTGCAGACTCCGCACAGACAGTGACCCAGCAGGGAATCGAATCTGGGACCCCTGGCGCTGTGAAGCCACAGTGCTAACCACAATGCTACCATGCTGCCCTTATCACTTGCGCATTACTAATTTTAATGGCAAAAAGAAAAGAGGATGCTGGAGATCTGAAATGAAAACAGAAGGTGCTGGAAAAACTCAGCAGGTCTGGTAGCATCTGGAGAGAGAGAAGCAGAGTTAACGCTTTGAGTCCAATATGACTCTTCTTCGGAAGAGATGTGGTTCTGAAGAAGTCATACAGGCTCGAAACATTCTCAATTTTTCCCCTCCAATTAAGGGGCAATTTAGCGTGGCGAAACCACCTACCCTGCATATCTTTGGGTTGTGGGGGTGAGACCCACGCAGGCAAGGGGAGAATGTGCAAGCTCCACATGGACAGTGACCCGGGGCCGGGATTGAACCTGGGTCCTCGGCGCAACAGTGCTAACCACTGCGCTGCCCACGCAGCACTTTAAAAAAAAATAACTGATTTTAATTGCTCCACCATTGGCAGCCCCACTCTTCCGCGGTCTAGGATTTGAAACTTTAGCATTCCCTCCCTGACCCTCTCCGCCTCTCTCCTCTCCTTTAAGATACTCTTTAAAACCCATCACTTTACTCAAGCTTTTGGTCACAGCAGCAGATACCTGGCAACACCACCACCTGGAGGTTTCCCTCCAAGTCACTCACCACCCCGACTGGGAAATATATCACCATTCCTTCACTGTCGATGGGTCAAAAAATATGGAACTCCCTCCCTAACAGCACTGCGGGTGTACCTACACCTCAGGGACTGCAGCGGTTCAAGAAGGCAGCTCACCCTCACCTTCTGAAGGGTTACTAGGATGGGCAAAAATGTTGCTCTAGTCAGCGACACTCATCCTGTAAATGAATTTTAGAAATACATGTTCCAATATCTCGATAAGCTTCTACCACATGAAAAGCACCATATAAATGCAAAATGCTATTGATGATTAGTTATGAATGCAAGAGGGAAGTCCCTTTGTTCCTGTGCAGATACTGGAAAACACTCCATATCAGCTGTGTTCTAGTACAACAAAAGAAAGACTGATGCTAACAATCAATCAACAAGGAATAAATTGCAAACTTGAACTGGATCAATCAAATCAGTCTTAAAGCATAAAATCCAAGGTTTTCCTGCAAACT